>NW_024070194.1:73379861-73731825 GCF_014754425.2 Oryx dammah
TTCCCTTAAATATAATGAATAAAAAATATGCTAAAATACTTTGAAAACTAGCCCACTGAAGGTGCAAAATAAACACTATTTCCCGTTCCTATTACCTGTGATCTTCAAATAAACTCTGGCATATGGACCATGAAGAGCTGCTATGTCGGCTATATCATAATAAGCATTTCCCTCTTTTTTTGTAAGTAGAGATTCTTGGGTTTCCTATTCTGGAGACTAAGATTCCGTAGGATCTATGACACTTGATGCTTTTGAAATGTGGTGTTGGAAAAGATTCTTCAGAGTTCCTTGGACTGCAAGGAGATCCAATCTGTACATCCTAAAGGAAATCAGTCCTGAATATTCATTGGCGGGAATGATGTTGAAACTGAAACTCCAATACTTTGGCTACCTGATGCGAAGAACTGACTCATTTGAAAAGGCCCTGATGCTGGGAAAGATTGAAGGCAGGAGGAGAAAGGGATGACAGAGGATGAGATGGTTGGATGGCATCACTGACTCAACGGACATGAGCTTGAGTAAACTCCCGGAGTTGGTGATGGACAGGGAGGCCTGGCGTGCTGCAGTCCATGAGGTCACAAAGAGTCGGATACGACTGAACGACTGAACTGAACTGAACTGTGACACTTGAATTAGTCACCTGTTTTTAGATTTGATAGTCTCAAAAGTGAAATTCCATCCTTTCAACAGGAGGCGGCTTAATTTCCCCTCTCTGATGGATGTCTAATACAATTAATTCAGAATTAAGGAAATGAAATGTCAGCATTTTCATGTGGAAGTGCCAGACAAGCTGAGTTGTCTTAAGAAGATAAAATATTTTCTTATTGACTCCTACACTTGATGGCTCAGATAGTAAAGAATTTGCCTGCAATGCAGGAGACTCAGGTTCAATCTCTGGGTCTTCTATACTTGAAATGGGCTGGTGTTAGGGGTTTGAGTCAGCTGTCAACAGAATCTGAACTCTTCTCATTTTTCAGTACTCATTTCCTACATATCAGGCTCATTCTAGAGTTTCATGTGGCAGAAAGATGCTGCATGAGATCTCCAGATCTCTTTTTTTTCCAAGTCATGTACAATAGTAAAGGACCTTAGTGAAAGTTATACTGCACATCACTGGCTTTGACTGGGGAATATGTCATCTGACCAATCACAGTGGTAGGGAAAATACACAGTACTCATTGAACAGACCCCAGTCTCATGTCCACCCTCAAGCCCAACTCATCTGAAAAGCATGGAGTATAAGAGTGAGAGAGAGGGCGTGGTTCCCCAGAAGAAAATCAGAGTAATGTCAGTAGAAAAATGAATGAATTCTGGATGACAAAAACAGACGTCTACAATATGCCACTTCATCTAAAATGAATGAATGAATGAATTCGTGATGTGTGAAACAGAACAAAGTTTGAAACTGAACTAGAATGTTCAGTTATTAATCATTATTTAAGACTAGTCAAATCTCTGACATGGGAGATAAAGAATTTCTAACCTAGACTCAATGCCAACTGTAATTATAAACATTAACAGACTTCAAAATACCTATTCTTTCATTAGCGTACAGACAATTCATAAGCACAGAATCTAAATGTATGCCAGACCCAAAGGAGCCTCTGCTTATATCGCCAGCCTTGGCTTCACTATTTCCTTTTGATTTAAGCAGCTAAGTGAGGCCTGGACCCCTCCCAGTATCCTGGGTGACTGTTTGCTACAGTGGGTAAGACATTCAGATTACCAACAGGTCTTTCCAGCTCTGAAGGAATGATTTCTTTATAAAATATTGTTGTATCTCCTCCCTGAGACAACACTTTTCGTTGACAAGGCACAATAGGAAAAAAAATGAAATAATTCAGTCCAATAATTCAATGTAAAACTACAAGCCAAGACTCTGGCAGTGGCTGCAAATTTTCAGAATATAATTTTCAGACAAGCAGTTCACAGGCTCAAGCTTTCTTGTTAACCATGCTCACAAATTGTAGTCCTAGGCATTCCACCGTGAAGAAGGGGACCCGGTCCATTGGGTGCTTTGTTTAAACGAATATCTTTCTAATACAGTTGATGAAGACTCTCTGGAATCTAAGTGGTAGGCAAGTGACATTTTTTTCACAGATACAGGATTCTAGAACTAGAAAATGCTCTCGGTAAAGCTAGTTGATATTTTCAAATCTTATCCCACTGTATCTTGAAGGGCTCCATGGATACTCATTAGAGACCTCCCATCAGATGAAGGAGAAACAAGACAGGGATTCAGTCCCATCAACTACAGGATTGGGTGTTTGATATATTTTACTTCTATAGGTTGATCTAAGGTTTTTAAATTGAAATATATCAGCTGTTTTCAAGTTACAGGAAGGGATAGATATTTGATGGATTCCATTAACAATAATAAGATAGTTCTGCATGTACCGAAAGCAATGACCTGCACAATTTGTCGCCAAGTGAACAAATCAAGGTACAGAAAGCTTTGAATGTTTATATAAACAAAGACAATTCTAGAAATATATGCAAGAAACATATTAGCTGTCTCCGAGGTGGGATCTTGGAGGACAAATCAGAGATGAATTGGATATTTACTTTCATTTACATGCTTCTGTTTCATCTGAATGCTTTGTTGGTAATCATATTTCCTGTTTAAGTGCATCTCTAAAATTTTTTAAATCACTGATTTAGCTTAATTATCTCATTTTATAGATAAAAAGACAGCCTTGCTCGGGTCTGCCTAGGCATAGCCCCCAAGGCAGAGGGAGGTTGCATGAGGAAGGTAACTGGCCACCAGAGCTGGACCATGGAGCTGATTCATGGCAGAGTTTCTGCCTCAAATGGAAACACAGGTACTGCCATGGTTTTCTCTGGGCAAAACATAAGGAGAAAAACGTGGTGGTTGTTGGTTTTAGGAGTCTCTCAGCACTCTAAGATACCTTACGCAGGACACGCTGCTAATCTCTGTCTGGCGCATAGTACTGGGAGAAATTGCAAATAGACCCTGAGAAGCCATGCTCACTCTGAAGCATCCTTGGTCTAGCTGTTCTCGTGCCCTCCATGATGTTCAATGACACTCTGGATTTGCAATGTTCAGAGCCATTCAACTACTTCCTTTCTGTGCTTTTAATTAGTGAGGAATAACCATATTGCTCCTCCATTGGTATCTGGGACCTCAACAGTCTTACATTTCAGGAAACTGTTCATGCCAGCCAGAATTTTATTTGCTTTAGCAGCTGAAAGTCCAAAGGCATTTCAAAATTCTAGGAGGGAAAAGTAGCCATGCCACGCTATTTATCTGTCGTTTTTGGAGTCCTCCTCTTTAACCTTTCAATCTACACACATGTCCCTGCTTTCTCTGAAAGGAAACATTTACCACCCAGAAAAAGGTACTAATCTCTACTGATCAGAAACACAGGGGTCAGGGAAACCCCAACAGTTATTAACTGGGTGGCCTTAAGTAATTTGCCTCAGTTTCTTATCTCTAAAATAGGGATAGTAAAAATACTGGCTCTTGTGAGATTCAGTCAGATGATGCATAGAATAAATACAAAGCACAACCCCTGTTACACAGTAAGCACTCAGTACATGTTTTAAAAGAAAGACTTAGAGCCAGTTGCTGGCAACTCTGTCTCCAGCCTTCATTCCTCTTGCCATTTAAGCACCTGCTTCAAATTCTACCTCTGGATTATTTTCTTAGGTCTTTCCAGTTTGAGCAACATTGATGGAGCATGTAGGATGATTGAAGCTTCAGCAAGTAGAATCTAATTTTCCCACAGTCTTCAGACTGCTGAAGTTAGACAAGCTCTCTACTGACACCCGCCCTTCCCATTCCCTAATGACCAGCTCTAGGTACTCTCCAGGAATAGGGGGCAGATATTATTCACCTGAGTCAGACGTCATTTCATTTTCTCTTCTCCACACTTCTCCTCCATCAATATTTTGTTTATCTTTCCTCATTCAACTCGTTTCCAGTGTTTACTATTTCACATCGTGCTATACATCCAATAGACGTAAACTCAAATTGTGTGTGTGAGTGTGTTAGTCGCTTAGTTGTGCCTGACTCTTTGCGACCCCAAGGACTGTAGCCTGCCAGACTCCTCTGTCCATGGAATTCTCCAGGCAATAATACTGGAGTGGGTTGCCATTTCCTTCTCCAAAACTCAAACTGACTGGACTTAAATTCATCACAGGAGGATATCAAAATTATCCTTGCCTTAATAAACTATTTATTCTTGAAATATCAGAAAGAGGTGGGGATACGGTTGTTGTATTGATGTTACTGATCCTGCCAAGACTAGGAAAGGCTGCAGGTATGTAAATCAGTTTTTGAAGTTTGTTGAAAATTCCTTAGTGTTAGCAATATAACTTGGCAGTAGCATAAAATAGGTAAATACAAAAACTCACTGCCTACTGCATATGTACAATAATATTTACCAAGGCTGAAACAAGCAACCTCCTATTATCCTACAAAATTATAATTCTGTGGATAATACTGCCAACAAATGAGCAGTAATTGTACATGGGTGTGTTGACCTCATTTCCACCCACGTATGGTGTGCTTCCCTTTATTCCAGGGTTTCAGTTACAGTAAACTCATTAGTTATGAGATCAAAATAAACAACACAGTTGGACCTCCCTTTTCTCATCTGTGAAAAGAATTGTTGGGATATATACTATTTTAGGTCCCTTCCAGCTCTAAATTGCTATAGTTTCTCTAAATTTGTTTTAAGTTCTTAAGCTTTTAGTTTATGTAAGGCTAAATATTTGCCATTTCTAGGTCATGCTCTACTCAAATACACCTTTTTTCAAAAAAGCAGCTAAAATGAGTTCTTTACAGAAGAATGCTAGCTAATCTATGCCAAAGGAATGATACAATTAGAGTCTCCATTTTTTTAACCCTGTGTTGTAATTCAGACAAGGCTCACGAACAGATGATATGAGCTTTAGGTTTGGGTAAAAGCAATGCAAAATGTCTACTTACTAACTGCAAAGACTAAACAACTTGTCTTTATAACAGAATCTGGTGGTCACCATCACAGCCAAGCAATAGAACACAGAACCACTAATAACATTAGGAACCTTCTCATGTGAATGAAATATAAAGAATCACCCATGGAGTTTTCTATCAAAAACATTCAGTGTGAATCTAATCAAGCTAAGATGTAACTTCCAATTTACAAGAAATAGAGGATATAAAGGGGGATTCCCCAGTGGTTCACAGGTAGAGAATCGACCTGCAATGCAGGAGTCACAGGAAATACAGGTCCCATCCCTGGGTCAGGAAGATCCCCTGAAGGAGGGCATGGCAATCCACTCCAGTGTTCTTGCCTGCAGAATCCCATGGACAGAGGAACCTGGCGGGCTACTGTCTATAGAGTCTCAAAGAGTGGGACATGACTCAAGCAACTTGGCATGCACACAGAGGATATAAGGGAGCATACTGTACGTCTCCTTAAGAAAATCATCAGAAAAATACAGAATATGATTGCACTTCACAAAATCAGGAGGGCACTATGCTATATTCAAAGAAATTAAAAGGACATAAAAAATGCAGTGCTAAAATCTTTACTGGATGAGGATTCCAAAAACAAAAACAGCCATGAAAGTTTGAAGCTCAATTGAGGAAATTCAGGTATTAGGCGGTACAGAATTTTTAAAAATCATTTTAGAGGGTGTTACAGTGGTATTATGGCTTTTAGTAGCACATTGTTATTCTTTGGAGATGTATGCTGAAATGTTTGAGGTGAAGTGTCATGATTTCTGTAACTTGCTTTCACATAATAGATAAATGACAGGTAAAGAGAGAGATACATACACATACAGATGAATAGATGGAAGGGAGGAACACCAGGTGGGTAGATGGGTGGGTAGGTGGATGGATGAATGGAGAGAGAAAGAAGGAAAAGATGAAAATTTCAATTGTTAACTCTAGATGGATGGCATATATAATCATTACACTATTCTTTCAACTTTTCCTAATGTTTAACAATTTTCATACTAAATAAACCTGGGGAAAATGTACCTTCCTTCCTCCATGAGAAACAATACAACTGTAAGGGTAAGCGGGTCTCTTTAACAACATAAAGGGGTCTTTCTCTGTCAGGCCCTAGTCACTCTGTTTCACAAGTACTTGTCTTCCAGTCAACTGTGACCTTCTTGAGGCCAAGGGCTAAGTCTGGTTTATAGTCATATCACCAGTACTTAGTCCCCAGTGCCTTGCACACAGGGAATACACAGCAAATATCTGTTAAATTTAATTGAAATTTATGTACTGTCAGAACAACCACATAGACTGATTTGGAAAACAACACACTTATTTTTGATACATAGTGATGAAACCCAACATTAAAAATTCATTGTTCAGAATGAACTGAAATCAGTAATACACAGAGCTTGAAAAAGAATACATAAATCTTTAACAGGGTCAAGTAATTTGCCTAACATCTGGCAACAGAATGCCTTCACAGAGAGGAAATGAGTCTATGTTTAGAGAAATATCCTGATGAACAATTACATGTGAAAAGTAAAGTCACTGGGGCAGGTTGTGGCAAGTTAAAGCAGGTAAGGGAGGGGGTTGAACCTCTCTGAAAAAGTGATGGAAGGGGTTAACTATTCTTATTTTTACAATTTGTATTTTATATTGGACTACATTTGATTTATAATGTGTTAGTTTCAGGTGTGGAGAGGAAATGGCAACCCACTCCAGAATTCTTGCCTAAGAATCCTGTGGATGGAGGAGCAGGGTGGGCTGCTGTCCATGGGGTCACACAGGTTCGGACATGACTGAAGCAGCTTAGCAGCACTGGCAGTCTCAGGGGTACAGCAAAGTGATTCAGTTATACCTATAGCTATTTTTTTTTCAAATTCTTTTCCCATTTAGGATATTATAGAATATTGAGTAGAACTGGGTTAATTAATTGATTTATTTAGCCATTTTCTCCTCTCTGAAGTTGCCAGAGGGTTAGATTTTTTTTTTTTTTTTCAGTAAGAGGTGTCTAATGTTCAATTTCAATTATTTACCTTTCTGGGATTTAAGTTGCCCTCTGTGTCCTCAAACTTCTAGTCCAGTAATGCAACAGAATATGCAAAAATTTTATGAAGGTCTTAAGATATCAGATGACAAGAGAGAAAACCTCATTTTAAATGTAATTTAGCTGTCTTGTTAATTACAAGGTTATTCGTTTATCTTTCCATTTACATTCATACTCTTTTAACTATTATTTTTTCATTATTGCACTCATCTCACATGCTAGCAAAGTAATGCTCAAAATTCTCCAAGCCAGGCTTCAGCAATACGTAAACCGTGAACTTCCAGATGTTCAAGTTGGCTTTAGAAAAGGCAGAGGAACCACAGATCAAATTGCCAACATCCGCTGGATCATGGAAAAAGCACAAGAGTTCCAGGAAAACATCTATTTCTGCTTTATTGACTATGCCAAAGCCTTTGACTGTGTGGATCACAATAAACTGTGGAAATTCTGAAAGAGATAGGAATACCAGACCACCTGACCTGCCTCTTGAGAAACCTGTATGCAGGTCAGGAAGCAACAGTTAGAAATGGACATGGAACAACAGACTGGTTCCAAATAGGAAAAAGAGTACGTCAAGGCTGTATATTGTCACCCTGCTTATTTAACTTATATGCAGAGTACATCATGAGAAACACTGGGCTGGATGAAGCACAAGCTGGAATCAAGATTGCCGGGAGAAATATCAGTAACCTCAGATATGCAGATGACATCACCCTTATGGCAGAAAGGGAAGAACTAAAGAGTCTCTTGATTGAAAGAGGAGAGTGAAAAAGTTGGCTTACAACTCAACGTTCAGAAAACTAAGATCATGGCATTTCATCCCATCACTTATTGGGAAATAGATGGGGAAACAGTAGAAACAGTGGCTGACTTTTGGGGGGCTGCAAAATCACTGCAGATGGTGACTACAGCCATGAAATTAAAAGACGCTTACTCCTTGGAAGAAAAGTTATGACCAACCTAGACAGCATATGTAAAAGCAAAGACGTTACTTTGCCAACAAAGGTCCATCTAGTCAAGGCTATGGTTTTTCCAGTAGTCATGTATGGATGTTAGAGTTGGACTATACAGAAAGCTGAGTGCTGAAGAACTGATGCTTTTGAACTGTGGTGTTGGAGGAGACTCTTGAGAGTCCCTTGGACTGCAAGGAGATCCAACAAGTCCATCCTAAAGGTGATCAGTCCTTGGTGTTCATTGAAAGGACTGATGTTGAAGCTGAAACTCCAATACTTTGGCCACTTGATGCAAAGAGCTGACTCATTTGAAAAGATTCTGATGCTGGGAAAGATTGAGGACAGGAGGAGAAGGGGACAACAGAGGATAAGATGGTTGGATGGCATCACCGGCTCACTGGACCTGAGTTTGGGTAAGCTCCGGGAGTTGGTGATGGGCAGGGAGGCCTGGCAAGCTGCGGTCCATGGAGTCACAAAAGTTGGAAACGACTGTGAGACTGAACTGAACTCAACTGATTATTTACAGGACACACAGGCTGGCTGGCTGGCTTGGAGAGATACCCTGAAGTAGGATATGGAAACCCACTCTAGTATTCTTGCCTGGGAAATCCCATGGACAGAGGAGGTGGTCCACGGGGTTGCAAAGAGTTGGATACAACTGAGCATGCACACACTACACAGTACATTATCTTGACAGCATGAAATATCAAGTGCATCTCAAAGAGAAATCAGTTCAGTTTAGTTCAGTTCAGTCGCTCAGTCGTGTCCGACTCTTTGAGACCCCATGAATCGCAGCACGCCAGGCCTCCCTGTCCATCACCAACTCCCGGAGTTCACTCAAACTCACATCCATCGAGTCAGTGATGCCATCCAGTCATCTCATCCTCTGTTGTCCCCTTCTCCTCCTGCCCCCAATCCCTCCCAGCATCAGAGTCTTTTCCAATGAGTCAACTCTTCTCATGAGGTGGCCAAAGTACTGGAGTTTCAGCTTCAGCATCATTCCCTCCAAAGAAATCCCAGGGCTGATCTCCTTCAGAATGGACTGGTTGGATCTCCTTGCAGTCCAAGGGACTCTCAAGAGTCTTCTCCAACACCACAGTTCAAAAGCATCAATTCTTTGGCGCTCAGCTTTCTTCACAGTCCAACTCTCACATCCATACATGACCACTGGAGAAACCATAGCCTTGACTAGATGGACCTTTGTTGGCAAAGTAACGTCCCTGCTTTTACATATGCTGTCTAGGTTGGTCATAACTTTTCTTCCAAGGAGTAAGCGTCTTTTAATTTCATGGCTGCAGTCACCATCTGCAGTGATTTTGGAGCCCCCCCAAATAAAGTCAGCCACTGTTTCCCCATCTATAAGTCCTAGGAGGGCAAGGGAGAGCTTTGCTAGGTGGCATGACTTCAAGGGGGTCATCACAGGCTTTGGTCTGATTGTGGACCTCTGTTTCACCAGGATACCCAGCAGTGAGGATGCTTAGAAAATAAGTTTCAAATGTATAAACAAGAATGAAAAAAAAAGTTTATTCATAATCACAAAAGTCTCGTCAGAATAAGCATATCTGCAATCTTACTAGAATTTTAGCTCCTTAAAGGCCAAATTAAAAACCAAAGGAATTCTTAGTATCATGAAATCAGGACAAGGGAATAAGACGTTTTAAGATGGAAGTATGGGCCATTTCCAACCCACAGCTCTTTCTTTTCCTCTCTAGAAACTAAAGTCTACCTTCTGCTATAATTAGGGTTGGAGAAACATTGCTGTAGTCTTACTCTTCCTTGATCATCCCCTGCAAATGGGATGCAACCCAACTGACTGGCTTCAGTTTCCACTGTGGCTCTAAGATTGCAGTCCTACTTCCCTAGGTCCCCTTGCAAATTCCCAAGGATGTTTACTCAAACTTGCACATGCAACCTTGTGCGTTATTAGAGACTGTATAGCAATTTTGTTTGGGAGATGTTTAAACTATAAAAGACAAGTTATGTCCCCTTATTATCAAGTTATTTGTTGAGGGTGGGAATGTTCCCCATCATGACTAAGATACCAACTAAAATGCACTGTCACTCATACATTTAATTCTGAGGCTCTCAATGAAAACTAAAATAAAGAATTCCTTCAGAAGAAGGCTCATAACTAGCATACAAACTCTTCATGAAGCTTGAGTGATTGAACATTAACACAAATGCTCACCAATCCCTTAGACTTAAAACAGCACTGAGACAGGTTAAAATCTTTCAATTATGTTGAGGAGGAAGTCTGTGTCTGTAAATCTTTAACATCAGTGTAGCACTGGATAATAACTCTTTTTCATTATGTGATCCAAGTCTAATTCCATATCCATAGTACCCTTATAAGCTCAGGAAGAGACTTGGAAGCACAGCTTGTGGTAGATTCAACTATTGCCCCCAAACTTCACCCAGTCTCTCTGCCTTGTAACTCTTCAGCTCTTCCCACTAAAGGTAGAGTATACTTTCTTGCACTCTGAACTTAGGTTTGACCATGTGGTTTTCCATAACTATCAAGATAATAGCAGATGGGAGTCAACAGAAGTTGAAAATGTGCTTGTGTCATTATGCATGTCTCCTCTGTTAAGACAGAGTCATTGAGGCAAGCCCAACAACTATCAAGGCTAGGTCATCCCTAGACACATATCTGAATCCATATTAGATCTATATCCCTTCTTCTGCTCAGTCACGCGGGTTCTGCACCTTTTGTAAAAGAATGTTGCCTGTAGGGTGCAATATACAGGAGAGCCCATTCTCAGGGCTCTAACCTTTAAGAGTCCCTTCATACAGAGATAAAAGTTGTAGAACAGACAATTATGTTTGTCTTGTTGGAGGTTTACAGGAACATCTTGACCTGACATACATGGGCAGCTGCAAGGACAAAGGATTGCGACACCAAGAAGTTTGCAAACACTAAACGAGCCCCTCCCTCACCTTGCCTTTAAAAATGTCTTGCTGAAACCCTTTGAAGACTTCAGGGTTTTGGGGGCATGAGACACCCATCTCCTTGCATGGTCCTGCAATAAACTTTTCTCTGCTCCAAATTCCAACGTCTTAATTTGTTTGGCCTCAGTGTGCATTGGGCACGTGAACTTGTGAGAATAAGTGATTATAGTTTTATGTCTCTGATATTTAGGGGACTGTTCCCTTGTGGCTCAGAGGCTAAAGCATCTGTCTGCAATGCGGGAGACCTGGGTTCAATCCCTGGGTCAGGAAGATCCCCTGGAGAAGGAAATGGCAACCCACTTCAGTATTCTTGCCTGGAGAATCTCATGGACGGAGCAGCCTGGTGGGCTACAGTCCACAGGGTCGCAACTTTGACGCAACTTTGCACTCACTCATAGGACTATAGCTGATGGATACAGTGATTAACTCAAAATAATTACCCCAATTTGGGGATCTCAATTATTCACTCCAAGAGATATACTTTTATGCTGTTTAAAGCCAATCCTATTAGAGAATGAATATGCACTTTGCTGCTCACTGCAGGCTGCACTTCCTCTTGTGTTTTTCAATCACGTCATCTGACCCCCTCTGCTGTTCAATTCTGCCCTGAAGATTCAGTTCCCCCTTTTCAGCCCCTCTTCCCCTCAGTAAAGTGAGACTCATCTGAATCTTACCAGAACTCTTGGTCATATTTATTGGAAAGTCACAACTGTTTAATCTAGGTGCAGACTCAAGCTGAGGGTGATTTCTTTAATTTAGTCCCAGGGCTGACTGCTGGTCTAAATTATCAAACCGTCACACTCATGATTTATGATGCAGAGAGATTGACCAACTGATTTATACCCTGTTCCTCACCACAGACTGTGAATTATATTTTATAGGGACTCAGCAAAGATTGCCAGAGACAAGAACACCTGTGGAGTCATCATTACACGTACTACTGTGATTAAACTTTAGTTCATATGGAAGGGACCTGCACTGCTTTTGACTTATTTCTGATTTTGCAGTCAGTGTGTTGATGAGTAGCAGCCTTCACCAGGGGGGGAAAAAAAAAAGCAGTCTCATTGGTATTAGCATTTAGACTGTAGAAAATACTACTTGTTCTTCTATGTTAAGTGTGTTATAAGTAATGTGTCTTTGGTTAGCAGAGTTTGAAAGCAGGAACCATCATACTGAACAAGACTGCTGGTCTTATTTTGTTTGGCCTGTACAAGATCCAACAGCATTTTGCTAATCTTCCAGTTTTAAGCTTGGTATTAGCAGCCAGAATTCATTTAACATGGAGATACCATATAAAAACATATCCTGACTACTCTTGAAGAAAGGAAAAATCTGGCAACACTGAGATCTCCTCCTTTTGTTTACCCCATTCTCACCCAACAAATAGTGTCCATCAGAGAAGCACCTCCTTCATAAGGGAACATGAGCTCACCACTCTGGTTTCCTTTTTGGGAGTTAAGCTAGTGATCTATCTTATACCCAGCTTGTTGTTGTTTTGTCGCTAAAGTTGTGTCTGATTCTTTCTGATGCTTTTGAACTTTGATGTTGGAGAAGACTTTTGAAGAGTCCCTTGGACTGCAGGAGATCCAACAAGTCCATCCTAAAGGAGATCAGTCCTGGGTGTTCATTGGAAGGACTGATGTTGAAGCTGAAACTCCAATACTTTGGCCACCTGATGTGAAGAGCTGACTCATTTGAAAAGACCCTGATGCTGGGAAAGGTTGAGGGCAGGAGGAGAAGGAGACCAAAGAGGATGAGATGGTTGGATGGAATCACTGACTCAATGGACATGGGTTTGGGTAGACTCTGGAAGTTGGTGATGGACAAGGAGGCCTGTCGTGCTGCAGTTCATGGGGTCACAAAGAGTCGGACACGACTGAGTGACTGAATTGAACTGTGTCTGATTCATGCGACCCCATGGACTCTAGCCCAGCAGGCTCCTCCATCCATGGGATTTCCCAGGCAAGAATACTGGAGTGGGTTGCCATTTCCTTCTCTAAAGTATTTTCCCAACCCAGGGAGCAAACCTGTGTCTCCTACAATGGTAGACAGATTCTTAACCACTGAGCCACCAGGGAAGCTCTATATACAGCTTATTTTTCCTTTATCTTCTTTGCTTGTTTGACTCCTTTAAGAATCTGCTTATGAGCCAGATATTAAAGGAAAACAATAATAAAGTGATTTTGATTATGTAGACACTTGAGGACCTCAACAACAATTAGATGTGAAAGTAGGTAAAAGCCAAAGAAGAAGGGAATATGAATCTAATGTAGAATGAAAGCTTTTATTACTCATTTGTTCTTTCAAATAACGCCATTATTTACTGAGTGTCTACTATGTGCCAGACACCATGGAACACACTGGAGATACCAGGGACCTACCACCTCTTCTATAACTCAGCATCTATTGGGTTGTCCAAAAACTTCATTTTTTTTTCCATAACATCTTATGGAAACGGAACATCTTTTCATAGTGGAAAAACCTTAACAAACTTTTTGGCCAGCCCAATATTACTGTGGCTTTTATGCTTTACTAAGAATGAACTTAGGGGCCAGAGATCCATATCTCCAGACTCCACTTCCAGAAAAACTGATACATATGGGTGGTATTGATTCCGGGGTGAAATCCAGGAACAGGAGTTGTACCAAAGGTAATAGTAACACATGTGCAGTAACACTGCATAATACTAACACGGAGGAATAACTTTAATGCCTCATGAAGTAAGCTCTGAAATGGGGTAAACCAAGGACAAGCTGAGTTCTTGGGTTTGTCCAGATCAGCCCAATGGCTGGAGGTATTGAGACATTTAAGTTCCTTGCGGGAAGAGAGCAAGAAGTTGACCAGATGAAAGAGACCAGAGAGTTGGGAACTGTAAGGGATCTCTGAGAATACAGGAGGAAGTTGAAAACTGAGATTAGAGAGGAACACAAAGTTCAAATCATTAAGGGAGGGTTGGGTTGGCCAAAAAGTTCATTTGGGTTTTTCTATAATATCGTACTGGAAAAATTCAAACTTTACAGTTTACCTGACAATAACTCAGTTATCTTCATAACAAGAGCTAAAACATTCGAGCCACTGACTGCAATAAAGATGTGACATGTATTGTTTCATCCTGATTACATGGTCATGATGCAGGTGATATCACTGTCCTAATTTTACAGAGGAGGAAACAGAGGCTTAAGTCGGAATTTCTCAACCTCCACCTTATTGCCATCCTGGGGCAAATAACTCTGATGGTGTGGTGGGTTGTGATAGGATGTTCACCAGTACCCCTGGCCTCTAGCCCCTGGATGCTAGTGCTGGCTCCTTCCCCTCCACATCCCCGCCACTGGTTTGACAAATCAAAATGCCTCCAGACATTTACAGAACGCCTTTGAAAGGTGAAAGTAACTCCTGGTTGAGAACCATTACAAATAAGGTTTAAGCCATTACACAGAAGCTCTCAAAAGTAGTAAGGGGCCAGGCAGAATTTAGTACCATTCTATTAACTGCCGAGCTCAAACTCTCAAACATTTGCCAAGAAAATAAGAACAAAATAGAGATGATCAGGTTAAAACTTTGTTTTAAAAAAGATCATTCTTGTAAAAAAAAATCTCAGTACGAATTAAAGGGGAAAAAAATCAACACTAACGACTTCTAATAAAAAGAATGGAATCCAACTAAATATAGTATTCATTGGCTTGAATGTATGGGTTGAGCTGCTAATGGAGGTCTGAAGTGTGGTGAAAAGCCACACACATACACACCACACTCTGTGCCTGCGGTTCCTGCAATTTCACTCTGTGATGCTTTAAAGTAAATGTGACATTACACACCTTTTAGCATCTATTTTCCCAGCAGGAAGTGTAAGATAAAGAGGCTCAATCAGTATGTTAAAATAAGACCTGATGCACAGGAGGGAGAAAAACTTTCAGATCACAAGAAATATCATCTCGAGGAAATTAAAAGCCTGAAATATAGCATATGATTACTGACCCCAAAGTCCTGCTGTGGTGTGGTTGAAAGATTTGCAAAGATATTTTCTATTAGCTAAATAAATCTGTAAAACTACACTGCTTTCCCAGGTATTAACGTGAATCAGTGGGAAAATCTGTGTACATGGATATCATCACCAAACTTTCTCAACTGAGGATTTGTTGGAGAGAAAAATAAGTTGCTTTAATTAACAACAGAACAACTGGAAACAGTCCTGATGGTTACTTTTTTCAACCTTCTATTTCCATCTATTCTTTCCAAGTTCACTGAAGAAGGGATTTGCACCCTATGAATGTTATGGTTTGAAATTAATCAACAAGCACATCACACTGGTACCTTTTTTTTCTTCCTTCCGCCCTTATTCTTTCATGTTCTCTTTTTCCTTCAAGCCTTTCCACCTTCAATTATTCTCCCATTCAGTTATACATTGAATAAATCTTTACTAAGCAAGTGCTCACTGGGGCTTCCCAGGTGGCGCTGGTGGTAAAGCAACCTCCCGCCAATGCAGGAAACGTAAGAGAGGTGGGTTCGATCCCTGGGTTGGGACGATCCCATGGAAGAGGGCAGGGCCACCCACTCCAGTATTCTTGCCTGAAGAATCCCATGGACAGAGGAGCGTGGCAGGCTATAGTCCATAGGATTGCCCAGATTTGTACGCAACTGAAGCAACTTAGCATGCTCACATGCACAAGTGCTCACTACACGCCAGATACTCTATGAAGTTCTGGGAACAGATGCAGCCCCTGCCCTCATGAAACTTTAAATCTAGAGGGAGAGGCAGACAGCAATCAAACTATCACTCAAGCAGAAGAAATCTGCATTTCTTACGAGAGCTATGGCTGATGGGTAACTGTTTTGATGACAGCCTACAGTGGAGGAATTTGTCTCATTAAGAAGTCAGGGAAGGACTCCTTGGCATCATATCTGAAGGATAAGTGGGAGGTATCCACATGGGGAAGAGGAAAGTACTCTATGTGGTCAAGACAACATGGGAACAAACAAAGAGCCTTTGGTTGGTGAGGGTGTGGCATGTCTGAAAAACTAAAAGAAGGTGGGTTTGGGTAGAAAGCATAGAGCCAAGAACAGGGTGGCGAGGTAGGTGGAGGGGTTTCCTGGGACTCTGCCCTAGAATTGGTATGAAGCTTCATCCTAATCCTAAAAGCAAGAGGTAACAGAAAACATTTGCTATCTTACAAGTTTTACAAGAGAATTAGATGGTTGGATGGCATCACTAACTTGATGGACATGAGTTTGAGCAAGCTCCAGGAGTTGGTGATGGACAGGGAAGCCTGGCATGCTGCAGTTGATGGGGTCGCAAAGAGCTGGACACAACTGAGCAGCTGAACTGAAGTTTTGGATTTTGTTTCTATAGAAGAAAGGCGTGCACAAAGGCAATACATCATATGATGCTAAGATCTGATCTTAAAAATAATTAGAAATGACCAATGTAACATATGCCTACAAACCAAGACCTGAGCCATCCACTGTGAACAGGAGCATTTTTTTTTAATGGTTTCTAAGATGACACACAGTGGGGAACAAGTATCAGGGTCCAGCAAATATTACATTCCACTATACTCGTTTCCTCAGAAAACTATTAGACTTGATATTACATACATATCTGCGATCATATTTGGGCTTAACCCTGAAACGTTAAAAATTGGAGGCAAATATTTAAATATGTGTCTTAAGAAAGTAAGCAGGCTTGATTCTTGAGTCATTTTTTAGTCTTTTGTACCTATAAGAACCATGGGGTCACGAAGAGCCGGACACGACTGAGCGACTTCACTTTCACTTTTCACTTTCATGCATTGGAGACGGAAATGGCACCCCACTCCAGTGTTCTTGCCTGGAGAATCCCAGGGACAGGAGCCTGGTGGGCTGCCATCTATGGGGTCACACAAAGTCAGACACGACTGACGTGACTTAGCAGCAGCAGCAGCTATAAGAATTTGTACAATTTGACGACATTACAGGCCCTTTGGTGATGTACCATCTTAAGAATCCTGAATTGTATCATCTCATCACTGGTGTTTCTTCGGGGGAGGGGGGAGCCACATGAGCAGCTGGATTGTCTGATGTGGCAGATGTAGAGGAAGTTGGCCACATTGAATGCAACCAGTCGAGACAAACCCATATAATTTGTCCGTGGGGCTTTGGGGGAGGAAATTCTGACTCCGATTTCAAGAAAGTTGAGAATTACATTTTTGTTCTTACCTAAAGCTGTAGGGGGTGATGTTGAGAAGGTCTGTTAGAGTTTGTCAAGCGGAGCTCCCGCAGAGCTGAGACTTGCAAAGCACATGCCATCTGGAAAAGGAAGTTTCTTTGGAAAGCAGATAATGTAAACATGCAGTGGCTGAGGGGTTGGGGGTGGGGAAGTGGGTCTGGGAGCCTGCCTGTCACTCAGCCAGCTGGGGACAGAGGAAGCTGACAGGTAAACATGGACACACTTGCGGCTGGTCTACGGGTCATCAGAACTCTTCATCAGGACCCTCCTGGCCACTCTCCTTCCAACCCCTGTCACAGGTCTCTGAAGAGAAGCCTCCAGACGACCACACAGAGAGGTCTCCAAACACTAAGGCCCGCTAGGGAGATGCCTCCCTCTCACCCAGTAGGCAATTTTAGTCCAAAGCCAGTGATCTCCGGTGTCGATAACACAAAGCAGGATATATGAGAATCAATTGCATACAAGGAAGGCAGGTTTATGTCAAAATATCCAACTGGTTTCCCTCCTTCGCTTCATAAGCATACTCGTGGGAAACGGAGATGGTCAAGCATGGAGCAGCTGGTGAGTTTCACAGAATAACATGGAGAGGCTCGAATTAAAATATATATATATCTGTTTTTGTGTTGCCTACCCCTTTCTTTCTAAAAAGTAATTTCAAACATTATATTAGTTTTTAATTAATTATTATTTGTTGTTCATTGGTTAAGTTGGGGCCTCATTGTGACCTCATGGACTGTAGCATGCCAGGCTCCTCTGTCCTCCACAATTTCCTGGAGTTTGCCCTGATTCATGTCCATTGAGTCAGTGATGTCATCTAACCATCCTATCCTCTGCCATCCCTTTCTCCTTGTGCCTCCAATCTCTCCTATCATCATTACTTAATTACTAATATTGATGAGGCAAAGACTGCTGGTAGCTCCTTTTGATAAATGAGGACACAGAAGTGAAGAGAAAAATCTGGTGACCATCTTTGGTCTACCTAAGGTCACACAACTAGTTATCAGGACTCAGTGAAACTAGAGCCCGAGCCCCACACAAAGATGCTGCCTACAAGGAGCTATTTTCCTGTAACCCATTTAATTGTTTTGTATGCAGAGTTGCTCAGTTGTGTCTGACTCTGTGACCCCATGGACTGTAGCTTACCAGGCTCCTCTGTCCATGGGATTCTCCAGGCAAAATTACTGGAGAGAGTTACCATTCCCTTCTCCAGGGGATCTTCCTGACCCAGGGATTGAACCCAGTTTTCCTTCATTGCAGGCGGATTCTTTACCATCTGAGCGAATAAATTGGGTCTTTTCTTTTTGCTATTAGAGTTTAAGCATATTTTTAAGAAGGAAAAGAAAAGTGCCTCGTGTTTGTTTTTTGTAAGGAGCGTCTGAAAACTAACCAGTCTGATATGGTATTGATTTAAAGAAATGCAATTTCATGAAAACCAGCCACAGGTGCTTGGAAAGGCTTTCATTCACTCCCCTCAGCGAGCCGCAGCTGAATTAGATTTCTCTGTGCCATCTCTTTAGCAAGCTGTATGATCTAACACTTGACAAGAATAGAAGGCCAGAGAAACAAAAGAACCATAAGGGAAGAAATAATGAATATTGCCATAATTTTTTTTAAAATTCCATTTGCCAGGTTACTGGGGGCATTGTCTACCACAAAGAGAGGGGCTTGTTTACTGGCTGTAACTGATTTTACTCAGCATTAGCTAATTTCAGAATGTTCCTTACAGTCCATTCAGGGGTATACATTCACTTATTCCTCCCACTTTCTTTTCATTGTCCTTTAGCTTTTATTATTAGCTGCCGGCAATACTTCCTTCCTCTCTTTTTTCTTGTTTAGTGTTTCCTTCTTTCCATGCTAAGCGAGTCAACTAAAAAAACCTGAAGGGACAAACTTTCAGAAATCAAATTGGAAAAATCCTTGTCTGACTACAGACTGACTTTTTAAAAGAAGATAGCCAGCTTTTAATAAATGATCCCTTCTTGTTCCCTTAATCCCTGGATGGTCACTTTTTACTTTGGCCAAAACTTGGGAGTAAGATCCATTCTTGGGGCAGGACCAGGGCTATTATGGTTAATTAATTTCTGTAGCTATACTTTCTAAGTCTTGGGAAATGAGAGCAACTGCATGCTCTGGGGCTGGGCTGCATTTAGTCCACAGAGGGCGCCATGGGAAACCCTCTCCTGCTCCCCCTTGCTCTGGCACTGAGCCTTGGCCGGGGACCTCTCGTCGGCTGATCTTCATTTATGCTAAACCTCTCCCTTATTGGATATGTACAAAAGGCGCCTGCAGTGCCAGCTCTGGGGTTTGGCCCAAACGATTCTAATTGTCCCCTTATCCAATATTCAAAGATAAGGCTCAGCCATTAGGCCCTTGAAAAGCAATATACAAACACTGACTTATGGACAAGGTTAGTAATAAGATAGGGCTCTACTTTGTATGTCATACTTGAGGGATGCAAAAAAGATAGCTGCCCCCTATTCCTGTTCTCACACATTTTGTAGCTCGTACATGTTTATATTTCCTGCTTCAAATGTGCCAGGCGGAGCTGCAGCAATTCAAGACCCTGGAATTGATACAACCTGACCGTCTGTAATTTACTTCAGGAACTAGTTAGCCCTGTTATCAAAAGGAGAAAGCTTCTGCTGCTGACAGCCTTCTCAGTTAAAATTAGGAAATGGATCACGATAGATCAATATTGCAACCCCAGCACCGCTGTGCATTAAAGCTTCACCATCATCCCTCACCTCCCACGACTCCCCTCAACGAAACCTCTACACCTTGCGCTAGAAAGACCAAAGTGTATAGAATGAAAACAGCAAGAGAGTTAGGTCAGCCACAGGGTTACCCTTAACAGAAGATGATTCAAGAGGTTTCTTTTAAAATGGAGTTGATGTCTTAAAGATAACTTGCTAACATCCCCCGTTTATCACTAAATGATGGTAAATATTTAATCTTTAGCAAAGAGGAGCTAAAATACAGCAGAAATAAAAGACGGAGAAATAAATGACCTTTTCTTCTTTTAAGCTGCTTCTTCTGTTTACAAAAGATGTGTGCCAGGTTCAGAAGCAAGCATTACAGACCCTAGCGACATAAGTTTGGTAATGAAATGTGTGTGTGTGTTGGGCAGTTCTCAGAAGTTTCCAGCATGTGTTTTCTTTGACAGATTAAATAATAACAGAAAGTTGTGACATGAAAAAATACATCGTTCTGAGAAATGTTGACATGGCTTTTCTTATAGATTTTTTTCTTTTGTGGTAGGTGGTGTAATGTTACACAACTCTTAAAAAGTGCAAGAAAGCCTATGAATAACTTCTTTCAAATCTTTATGTCAGGGGAGCAACTTTTCAAAAGTGATTCTGAAGCCCAGGATTTTCTGCTTCCCACACCTAAACCCCAAACCACTTGTGAAAATTCAGCTTTTCAAACAAAGCCCAGCCCTATGGTTTCCAGCTGTCTATCTGTTGCCAATGTCCTGAGATTCATGTACTCAATCTGTAAATCAAAAGAGAAAGGACAGGAAGATGTAAAAGAAGTGGGGCACTTGAAAATAAAACTCCTAGATATCTATTTGTTTTAGAAGTGTGTATATGTGCATTTCAAGCGAATGCTGTATAATTATCAGAGTTGTCCTGTTTCACATCTAAGTACTAAACCACCATCTATTCTCTTTGACTCAAACAATATGCACACAGTGCCTACAAATTCATAACATATTCACAATATATGCACACACAATGCACGCAGATTCATAACATACACATGTGCAACACACATATGTGTAACACATACACACAATGTGTTTAAAGACACATACTCTTCAAATAAAAAAGCATTTTCTTTTCCTCTGGCCTCACAGCATCTCTATCAAGTGCTGCCTAACTTGGGGCTTAAGGCAGTAACTGGGGAAGCACGGTGACCTGAATCTCTTGGGAAGATTCCATCTCCATCATCCCAGCTAGGAGATCATCAGGTTCCAGTATCTATAGTTGAGCTTTCAAAGTTAGGTGCTCTGTACTCTGTGAGGCATGGGCCCCATCACTCAGGGACAGAGAGACAGACAGAGCTGGTGGCATTTTACTTCTGCAGCAGGTTGGTTAGGCCACAAGAGGTGCTAATTGGCACCCTCCCAGGCTATGTATTTGAGATCTCCTGCCGAAGGGCAAGAGACAGATGTCTAACTTCCCTTTGTTCCCTGTGCAACATCAAATGGATGCCAAAGAAAGCCTCTATGTCCCGACCCTGACAATTCCAGGCCAGCTTAGGTGATGGATTTAGCCATCTCCCCACCTTGATCCCATCATTTTTAAAGTAGTGCTTTAGATTTGTTTGGATGTTATATAGGAAAAACAAAATCACTTAAAATGGAGGGGTGCTAGCGGAAGAGGGGAGAGATACACACTTTGGAATATAACTTTGTGCAAAGCATTCTGAACTGCTATGTCCTCTGAGCTTTAAGTCTACCAGCCCAGCATTTTAAAAAGGCCAGGAAGAGTAATGGATAGCTAGCGTTGAATTTTCAGCACTAGAAGGAAGCTCAAAGTAGCCACATGTTCACTCCATTCTAACGAGAATGACACCACGGGAGGGGTGAAGCTTCTGCTGAAGCAAATAGTGTTACAAGTGGTACTTCTCTGATAGCCTCTCTGTTATTGACTTTTCTGGGGTTTTTTTGTTTTGTTTTTTTGCTGTTTTTGCTGAACTTCTTCTGTATGGTGTGCCCTTCTGTAACTGCTATCCACTCTAGTCTTCACCCTATCCTGGTGGCAGAAAATGACAGAGTAGCCTACTATTTGCAATGGTCCCTACCCTGCCAACCTTGGAAAGCACAACACAACCAGGAGATGAGACCTGGAATGGGGTGTTTATCCCAACCTCTCCCCTGGCCTAGGGGAGACAGGTTATCTTCTCTTTTCCACGTTTTCAGCTTGTTTCTTCCTCCACATTTACAATGGAAGCATCAAGAGTAGAGTTTAGAAAAGAGCTGGCCTCAATTCTAGCCCCCAATCCTCAGGAATGCTGAGGATCATAAGGGCTTACCAGTTCTCCAGACTGAACACAGAACAGGGATTTGAATTCATGTCATAAAGAGGGTTTCTTTTCCCATTTGTCTCTGTGTTTATATCCCAATGACCCAGTGCAATGAAGGGTGATGAGAAATGATTCAAGGATTTGGAATCTCCTGATAGCCCTCCCAAAGACCTGACCAGGAGTGGTCACAGGCCCCTGAGGAAGAGGATGCTCATGTCCTGTCACAGCTGCAACTCTATCTGGGAATGAGTTTAGACTGATTTATGGAGATTCTAAACAGTTTTATGAGCCAACCAGATGATGGAATTGTGGAATCCAGTAACGGTGATTATCCTAACTGAATCAAATTGCTTCACATTCACACTGAGTGGTTGATGCTCCATTGATCCCGCCTATCACCAGAATAGTCACCTACTGCAAGACAACAGGTTCTGCCCATGTTTATAGATATGGAAACTTTGAGTTTAGTTACATGTCTATATATGTCAGTAGATATATGTATCTCCCTGATCATATAAATCATTTTTCTATGGAAAAGTGATTTTCTCACCTCTGTAACATTCTCAACACTCAGTGTCCTGAATAGAGTAAGTGAACAATAATTATTTACAGAAAAAAGGACACAGCAGTTTAAGGGCACAAAGAAAGATGATGCTGACCTTTTTGGTCACATCTACCCATGGAGATGGTAATTACCTCTAGAAGGTTCACTTCAAGCATAAGAGAACACTGTCTAGGGTCAAGTGGACAGACTAGAAATTAAGACTTCTATCTTTTCCAATGTCTTCTTTAGGTCCTTCTAACCTGAATGATTTTCTGTCCGAGCATTTTGATACAAGAGATGATGCAATTATCAGACCAATTAATAGCAATGCTATAATTATGATAGTACTATTAATTGCAGCTTTAGTGTTATAACACTAATAACATTTATCACTTAATAGGTACAAGACACTTTTCTATGCAATTTACCTATACTAATGAACTGGTATGCCAGAAAGTTCATTTGTGTTTTTCTATGACATCTTATGAAAAAATCCAATGAATGTTTTGGCCACCCCAATATTTAATACCCATGACAACACTATGGAAGATTGTGTTTTTGTCCATTATTAAATCCATTTTATAAATGAGGAAACTGAAAGAAAATGTAGTTGAATCATTCAAGGTTCATAGCTAAATAAGAAGAGCTGGGAGATCACAAAACACAAAGTCAATAAAACAGACCCCAGGCATTCACCCATTTAACATTTATGGGTTCTCATACTGTTGATTATTGACCTGAAAGTCCATGATAAAGTAAGGTAAGATTTTGTATATGCTCAATTTTGGACAGACTTACTACAAGGCTGACATAGACACCCCCTATCCAGTGAGTAAACTTAGTCATCCATCCAGCAGTCATTTTTCAGCACATCTTTTTTCTTTTTTTTTTCCACTTTCCTGTATCTTGTTCTGTTAGATAAAAAATAATCAGTTAAAAAGAGAAAATCTTAGTGAGAAATGAAGAGTTAACTATGATATGAACATATATATGCAAAGTCCATGACTCTGATTGGAAATATGATCCAAGAGAATTCAAGAAAAACACTTCATGTTTCAAAACTCTCAGATTTGGGATTTAGTGAAATTTGTGAGAATTATTCTCTGTGACTGTAAAGGGTCTACTGAACAACTGCCTTAGGAAGAACAATACTTTTTGTATATCCTATAGCTTGTGACCAAGACTAGCAGGTCTTGTTTCTGACATGACTATCTAGAGATTAGACATGATTTCTTGTCACGATGCTTGTTCAGTGCTGTGAGCAAGTTTCTGAGAACAGCATAAGAAACAGGTCAACAGGGCCAGACCTCTCATGGCCATCCAAGCAATGAGTCTGTCTCCAACTTTCTTCCCTGTTAAATTCTACGGAACTGCTGTTTCCACAGTTACAGCCACTGGGTGAAGGCTTTCTTCCAGGAAGGTCCCTACTAAAATCCAAAGCAATTATAGAAAGATAAGCAACCAATGGAGATCCCTGGAAGAAGCCTTGGAAGAGGAATAGGCACGATGGAAGGGATGAGTGAGTTGGAAATGGGAACACTAAAGGGACACTTCCCAGGTACCACATTTTGAAACCTATTGGCCCTGTTAAACGTTGTGTATGATGCAGGCAATACATGCAGATCCATCTGAGAGCCTGGAATGAACGTAGAACACTACAAAGCTGAATTTAATGAAGGAAACTTTTGCCAAAGACCCTAGTGTTTGATACACATCTGATAGCTCTCTCAGTGCAAGTTCTGGATCATAGAGCACATACTGGCTAGCATCGAGACCCATTCTGCTTTCATTCCCAATTAATTAGAGATGCTGGGTCTCTAAGAGCTTTTGTTAGAAATAATTAAATAATAAATGTCTATAAAGCAGTTTGCATGTTGAGTCTAATGAGAACAAACTCCACCGAAATCCAATTTCAACTCTTATTGGTTTTCTGAGCCAGATTTAAATTGGATTTGTGTTTCTGAACTCTTTGGCATAAGGATCAACCATCACATGGGTAGATTTGGCATGGTGACTGCCTTTGGGGCCAGCTGCACAGAAATATTGTTTGGCTCAGCCATGGTATCCCCCAAACATGGACACAGAACCAGACCATTGAGCTGACAATTTCTGGATATCCAAAGGGTGTCATGAAGTTCTCAACTATGCTCCCAGAAAAAATAACTCTCATTTACTTCAGTTTCAAAAAGTAAGAGAAGAGAGAGGGAAAGCAAAGAGCAATAGGAAGGCTAGGATGTCCCAGTTCTATAAGGTCGGGAGGCCTGTTGTTAGCTTGGGCTAATGATATGGCATCATCAACAGAGCAGAGCCTTTACAAGACAGAGATGCGGAACCGTGAGCACAAGAGCTCCTTGGATTTCACATGTCATACCTTGTTTCCCCCCCAATTAGCATATTTTCCATGCTAGATCACATTTAAATTCACCGAATAACAAACTGAAACCCCTTGTTGTGCTATTAAATGTCCATGCTGTGTGCTAACCAGCAGTATCATTGACTTTAACTGTTACACGGTGTTTAGAAAACAAATGGATAATTTAATTTTGCCTTTCTTTTATAAAAAAAAAAAGTGAGTGGAAAACAAAACAAACAAACAAACAAAAAAAACCCCTAAAGTATGTGTTCTTTAGTTCTAAACCTCGGACAAAAAAGTCATTTCCAGGCAAACCTGGAAGGGAAGAATTTGTTCAAATCAGAAGTATGTTTGATTGACTGGTTGGCTATGAGTGTTTGGCAAGTGAAAAAATACAACTAAAGAGGACATCAGAAGTGTGAGGAAAATATCAAAGAGAGGGGTAGTTAAGGAGCAAATGGAGAGATCAGGTATTGGGAAACAGCATAAAAAATTTCTTTTTCAGAAACCTCAAAGCAGAGAGAAGTATCTTGTTCCACAGAACTATTGATACAATCTGTTATACTTGTCCTTTATCAAAAGAGAAGGAAAGGTAGTGTTCAGCTTTGTGTGATCAATTTTTTCAGCAAAACTGACTGGATTTCAGTAATGTCAGCACTGCTAAGACCAGCTCAGTCTCTCACGAATTCCCTGCTTGATTCCTCTGCACAAAACAGAGGCAGCAAGTCTCACCCCAGATGTAAATAATCTTCCTTTGTCTACTGACAGTCACATCAAGTAAAGAGATAGAACTAGACTTCAAGGCAACATCAGTTCAGTCACTCAGTCGTGTCCGACTCTTTGCGATCCCATGAATCTTTACAATTTTTATTATTTATACTTGATAGCAAATTATTGTTCTTAAATAGCATTTAATGAGGAAGGAGTAAGTCCAAATATGTATGCCATTACTAAGGATTATAAAATATGCTTAACAATTTCAGAAACAAACCCACTGCTCAAATCTTGTTTATGCAACATCCATAGATATATCACGGGAGGTATTCTTGATAAGTGAGCAGACATTCTTGAATAACTCTAGTAACACACACCTGGGTTTATTTCCAAGCTGTAAAGCACACAATGGCTTTCTCCCTCAATATCTATTCCACTCCTTTCTCATTTTAAGCATCCATAATGCTTTTATTGATCCCATTCCTAGCTCAAAAAAGTTGCCTAAGTCAATCAGAGTAATTTTATCTCTCAACAGATTGGTTCAGGAATCCCAGACTTGGGTCAATTGGCACATACCATCCCAATGACTTATGTGATGGGTTCAGAAGTGCTCCAGTCATAGCAAAGCTGAGGACTTTTGCTGGGGTCTGGGAATCAGATATTCTCTCTCCTTCTGGGCAGTGTGGTTTGGGTCTATAAGGCTCAGGAGAGCTGCAGCCATTTTGACACTATGAGGTAAGCCAGCCTTTCAGAGCAGAGTCAGAAAAAGATCCAGCCCCAGGTAACCTCTTGAAACTCTAAATCAAACCTCCTTAATAGCTCTACCTCTTAATTGTCCAGTTACTTGAGTTAATAAATTGTCACTGTTAACAGAAGTCACTTTGATTAGGCTTTCTCTTTATTGACCATGTAAAGAGTTTTAACAGATAGGATACATTTAGTCAAGTTTCTAAACCTTTTTGGATAGCTTCCCCAGCCTCCGACTCCTCATCTCCCAGTGGGAAAATACTAACTCTTTAGTGGGCTTGTGAAGGGATCAGCTTTAAGAAGAGTCACTTTTTAGCTCACTCATTTATGTATTCATGTGTCCATTCATTCTTCTATTCAATCAGTGTTTACGGAGCACATCCTACACACGTCAGGCACCACTGCAGTAGAGAGAGCGCAGTGAACAAAAGCGATGAAGTCCCCAATGCCACACTATTACACAACAAGACAAGATTATAGAACTGTTTAGATGGTAATGCTGTAGAGGTAATCAAAATGGAGAGGTCACACCCAGGAGCAGGTGAGGTTGACAGAGTAGAAGAACCATATGGAAGTTCTCCTTGATAAGATAGGATTGGCCTAGAGATAAGAAAGGAATGAGGAGTCCAATCAGGCAGAGGTGAGGGTGGGAGGAGAGCTTTCCAGGCACAAATAGAGGAAATCCAAGTGCCATGGAGATCTGTACTGGACATATTCAAACAACAGCAAGGAGGCGTGTGGCTGGAGCTTATGGAAAGTGATGAAGTCCTTGTCAAAACCATGGTCAATCCATCACCAAATGTTATTTAGTTATTCAACCACCTAAAAATCCTTTTAAACCACGCCCTTTTATCTATCCCACAATTTTGGATCATATTTTCACCAATGTTAACTTCCTTGGTGGCAAAATTCTCTTCAATACACTTCCCTGTATGAGTCTTAGACCTGTGTTATTAATATCATCTTTCATGGGGCTTCAGAAAGAATCTGTAAACAAACATATGTGTAAGAGAGTCCCCCTTTAAATTAAACTGTCTACTGTCTCCCCATTACTTATGAAAGTGACTCCTAAGATTATATTTCCCTTGACCCTATCAATAAAAGAATTTTAGCCTTGAACTCTCTCACATAAATTATATACCTGTGCTATGCGCCCACTCCCACACACATAAAGCTTCATCAAAAATCAAAACAAATTTCTTTTAAAAATAGGGGATTAAAAGGTACAAACTCTTATGTATAAAATTAATATGCTATATTGTTCAGCATGGGCAATACAGCCAACATTTTATGATACCTATAAATGGAATATAAGCTATAAAAATTATAAGTAACTATGTTGTGTTCACCTTAAGTGTACAGTACTGTAAATCAACTAGACTCCAATAAAAATAAAATACAACAAATAACAGAATACATGCGTTGGTGTTTTCCTCTGGTGCCTCTGTGCAACACTTCATGGCCACTAATGTGGAGAGGGCTGACTTCTCATCCTGGCCCATGGCCTAGTGCCCTTCTCATCTGCCACCTCACTTCTCATCCCCCCCTATAACGAAAACCAACTCTTTGCAGCTCTGCCCCACACACACCATCTTTGTTTCTTGCCTCTTTGCCTTTGTCCAAGCTATTCCTTTCAGTCACTTTCTCTTCATTCTGCTTTTCTCTTTAACCTTTCGGAGTCTATTAGCTGACATGCACTCCATCAGTTATTACATGACTGCACCCCCAGCCTGGATGAGGAGCACTCCAAGCTTCCACAGCACTTCTGCAGCTTTATATTCTCTATATGTACTGCTCTCTGTTCTCAGCAAGTGTTCTGTGTCTTGTCCTGGCCAGTTCATGAGTTCTTGGAAGGCAAATATTGTGTTTATTTCATCTACATATTATCAGTGCCCAGGACAGCTTTGGGCAAATACTGTTTCTGGGGTGGGGTGAGAAGGAATGGATGGGTGGATGGATGGATGGTGCCCTAAAAGGAAACACAAAACGGTGAGCTTAAGGAGACATGAGACGGAGCCAGACTGCCTGAGTTCTCAGTCCAGCACTATCACATCCTTGCTGTGTAATCCTGGCCAGATGCCTTAATTTCTTCAAGCCTCCACTGCCTTTTCTGTAAAGTATGGGTCATGTAACAATACCAAGCTCACAAGATGGCTTTTAGGATTAAAGGAGCTAACAGAGGAAGACTTCCCAGCACAAAGTACCACCTTAACAAAATTGAGTGATTCTTTGTCCATCAATGTGAAAGCTCTTCCCTTGCTATTATGACAGAGAGAAATTGAGGCTTGGAATTTATCAGAGGAATTAGTTCCTGTTATGACAAGGTGTTCTCATTGTAAGACTGGTAAGGGTTTTGACAACAGATTATTTAAATGATATGCCTATGAGTTAATACATAATGCTGAGTTCACCTTTGACTTACTTCAGGCGTGTGCTGAGAGGATTAAGTGATTAATATTATGATCCTAAGAGCTCAGAAGTGGGGGACAGTCTAGTGTGAATCACACAAGAAATACCGAGGGAGAGGAGCCAGGGGAGGTGAGGTGGTATAGATCTAATGTCTTTTAAAACTGTTGACTAGAAGGGAATATTAGGCATTCTTCTGTAATTTGCATAATATGGGTTTGAGAACAGCAAGCAATACTTCTGAAGGCTGTGTCTATCATTATGGAGCATGGGCATGTGATTTCAAAATTAGCTCGCCTGCTAAGTTACCTCTTAATCCCATGAAGTGTAACAAAACTGAAGGAGGGTGTACAAGCATTAAATAGACGTTTCTTAGAAATAAAGACCTACCCAAGTATTTAGCCCATCCTCAAGCCCACTTACTCGATGTTTACGTAGTTTGCCTTATTAGTTCCAGTTTGCTTGTTATTACTTAACAGAGCAGGTCTTAAGTTTTGAAAGACGTTTTCCTAGAAGACTCACGAGGTTTCTTCCCATCTATTTATCCCTGATATAAACTTCTTTAAAAAAAATTTCTTTTTGACTTTGCTGGGCCTCTGTTGCTACACCGGCTTTTCTCCAGCTGTGCAAGCAGGCGCTACTCTCTAGCTGTGGTGAGTGAGCTTCTCGCTGCAGCGGCTTCCGTTGTTGTGCAGCACGGGGTCTAGGGCGGTGGCTTCAGAAGTTGAGGCAGGTGGGCCCAGCAGCTGCGACCCCCAGGCTCTAGAGCAGAGGCTCAGGAGTTGTGGCACTTCAGCTTAGTTACCCAACAGCGTGTAGTATCTTCCTGGATCAGGGGTTGAACTTGTTTGTGTCTCCTTCATTGGCAAGTGGATTCTTTACCACTGAGCCTTCAGGGAAGCCCTAAACATTTTTAAAAAGAGAGTTTCCATAATATCTTTATTTCCTCTGCTGGATATTTTCCCCCTGATTTTCTTTAAAAGCACAAAAACAAAAACTCAAGACTGTCCCTGGTAAACTGAGGCACTGAGCTTCCCTGAGTTTTCAGAGAAAATATGATTAGCTATACAGAGAACACGCCTCATTTCTTTGAACCATCTTCAACTTATATCTCACCAGCCTAGAATCCCTGCAGCTACTCAGATAATTGGAGAAAAATGACATGACAGGATACATTATCATGACACAATGTCTAGACAGTGACCAAAACAGAAGCAAGAGGAAAATTCCACGTGCATCTCTGGAGTGAAGGAGGGGTCTGGGGCTCGGTAATGACATGTGACCCTCTTGCCTCAGAATCTTGAGCTGTAATTTCACATAAAGCAGGAAGCAACCATCCACCATTCTAGCATGGTGGCTGCTCTGGAGTTCTGGTGAAATGCAGGCATGGTCCAACTCAAAGTCCTGGTAAGCAACTGCAATCCCCCACCCCCAGGACTCTACAGCCCCACCTAGAGGCAAGAAGGGCATCTGGTCTGGCATTCCCAGAAGAAATCCAAAGTCTTCCCAGACTTTGCATGTGGACCTCCCTCTTGCCATCCTGACCCAAACAGGACTAAAACGCCTCAAGACAGAGAAAGTGGGTCTGTGGCCATAAAAGCCCTTTTGATCTCCAGTCAAATGGAGGCGTTCAAGCCTCAGGCATGAGAAACACGATAGCAAGGGCAGAGTTCACTTAAAAACAACAAAGTAAGGTTAAGGCACAAACACAGCTCAAAGAAATAGACAATCACCTCTTTTGAGTTACTAAGATGCACTTTAAACATGATTACGTTGGAGAGAGTGGAGAGGAAAGCATCCAAGGGTAAGAGATTCTTGAACTGGAAAAAGCTAGTTATAAGAGTGAACTTTGGAGTGAAATTCTGGGTATACTTGGAGAAATTAACCACTCTAAGCCTGATTACCCTGGCTCTCAAATAGGTTCAATTTTTAGAATTGAGTGAACAATTTTTTTATAAAAATAAAACACTTAGCAGAGTACATAGTGAATTAAAGCAAATTTTCAATAGAAACTATTATAATCATTAGTAGTATTAAGACTATATCACACAAGAAAAGGGGTGGAGAGGGTGCCCACAGGTGAAAGTGGAGAGGTAAGGTAAGTGCTGCTGCTGCTGCTAAGTCGCTTCAGTTGTGTCCAACTCTGCGCAACCCCATAGACGGCAGCCGACCAGGCTCCCCCGTCCCTGGGATTCTCCAGGCAAGAACACTGGAGTGGGTTGTCATTTCCTTCTCCAATGCAGGAAAGTGAAAAGGGAAAGTGAAGTTGCTCAGTCGTATCTGACTTAGCGACTTCATGGACCGCAGCCTAACAGGCTCCTCCATCCACGGGATTTCCCAGGCAAGAACACTGGAGTGGGTTGCCATTTCCTTCTCCAATGCATGAAAGTAAAAAGTGAAAGTGAAGTTGCTCAGTTGTGCCCAACTCTTAGCAACCCCACGGACTGCAGCCTATCAGGCTCCTCTGTCCATGGGATTTTCCAGGCAAGAGTATTGGAGTGGGGTGCCATTGCCTTCTCCGAAGGTGAGTGCAGGCACCATATAATGTCTGACAACGACTGTATCCTCCCTGACTTCTGGAAATAAGAAAAAGAAGGGGGAAGACTTCAACCCCAGCTTTTTAGTTCATCAAGGATCCCTCAGGAGGGACTTGGGAAACAGCTGTATTACTGGGTATGTGGGGGACGTTCAGATGCTTTGCGGGTAAACGTAACGTCCTTACATGTTTCTATAGTGTCGTGGTGATCATGTTCAACTAACAAATGAAAGGTCCTTCCCTGATAGCTCAGACAGTGAAAGACTTCATCTACAATACAGGGGAAGCGGGTTCAATTCCTGGGTTGGGGAGACTCCATGGAGAAGGGAATGGCAACCCACTCCAGTATTCTTGCCTGGAGAATCCCATGGGCAAAGCAGCCTGGCGGGCTATGTGGTGTCACAAGGAGTCGGACAGGACTGACTGACTGACTAACGCAACAACAACATAACGTCCTGAGGCCAGGTTCCCATCTCCGCTCCATCATCCAGCAGCTGTGCAGTGACTTTGGAAGCATTACCTTCCTGCTGTGAGATTCAACAAGGATGCAGCTGAATGGGCTAGTTCCTTTCCTCCTGGGAAACAGAATCTCACATTTGAGTTAGGTAAGCACCTTGTTGCCCTCAATTACTTTTGTCAGCTCCTTTCCTAAGTAGATATTGTATGGGTCTATATTCTGACCAATGAGACAGAATCAAAAATGTTGGGGGGACTAGCATGAAACTTCTTAAAGGGAAGGAAGCATTACCCTTTTTATTCCTTCCTCCAGCCTCTTGCCTGAAAACAGAAGTGATGGTTGGACCCTGAGCAGTCACACTGGACGTGAAGAAGGCAGAGCAGATGACAAGTAGAACCCCCATTAACAGTCTTACATTTCTTCTACATAAGAGAGATATACCCATTTCTATGTTGTTTAAGCCACTCTTATTGAGAAATTCTGTTATATGCAGCCAAACCTAAGTTCCTACCAAGGCAAATATAAAAATATATTGGTGTGTATCCAATAAGGTTTTGTAGAGACTTGACAAGGTAAATCAGGCAAATACCTCAGAGAAGACTCTTGAGAGTCCCTTGGACTTCAAGGAGATCCAACCAGTCCATCCTAAAGGAAATCAGTCCTGAATATTCATTGGAAGGAGTGATGCTGAAGCTGAAACTCCAATACTTTGGCCACCTGATGTGAAGAACCGACTCATTGGAAAAGACTCTGATGCTAGGAAAGATTGAAGGCAGGAGGAGAAAGGGACGACAGAGGATGAGATGGTTGGATGGCATCACTGACTTGATGGACATGAGTCTGAATAAGCTGTGGGAGTTGGTGATGGACAGGGAAGCCTGGTGTGCTGCAGTCCATGGGGTCACAAAGACTTGGACACGACTGAGCAACTAAACTGAACTGATGTTATTTAAGCTACTCCTATTGAGAAATTCTGTTATATGCAGCCAAATCTAAGTTCCAACCAAGGCAAATATAAAAATGGTATGTATCCAATAAGGTTTGTGTAGAGACTTGACAGGCTAAGTCAGGTAAATACCTCACACATGATAGGGTTTCATAAATTCATAAATCCATTCATTCATTAAATACGCATTACATCTTCTCTGTTTCAAACCATCTTTTTGGCACTGAAAACATAATGGTAAATAAGACTGTAAGGTCTGGGTCACTAAAAGAGATCATATTCCAGGATACAGACAGGCAATAAATATGCGGTGAAATAAGTCAAGCCGGCAGAGAATGATATGCCACAGAAGAAGATTAGTGGAGTTATGGTGCAGAAAGTAATGGGATGAGGGAAGGTACTTCACAGTGGTCTAAGACAGTGTCTTGGATGAAGTGACATTTCCAGTAACATGGGAATGGGAAGGAGCGAGTCAGCTACAAATTTGGAGACACCATTATACAGGCTGGGGAATGCATAAGCAGAAGGACACTGGAGCAGGAAGACATCGGAATGAGACCAAAAGGGGCTCTCCTGGATGCAGCTTGGAAAACGAAGTTGAGGGCAAGAGAGGAGACTGCGGTGAGCACAGGTCAGATCACATATGACCCTGAACAGTTAGTTACAAGAGGCATCCATCAATATATATCAAGGGAGTAGGAACTCTAAAATCCTGGTCACCTCAAAATTCATGATTTTTTTTTTTTTTAAAAAAAAGCACCATCAATTGTTTCTGTACTTACTTCTTGCAATGCTGACAACCTTCTTCTCCAGTTAAAACTAGGTGGGTAGGACTTCTCTCGGGGTCCACTGGCTAAGAATCCACCTGCCAATGCAGGGGACACAGGTTGGATCCCTGATTCGGGAAGATTCCACATTCTGTGGGGCAACTAAGCTCATGCTGCCACAGTACTGAGCCCACGTGCCACAGCTGCCCATGCACCCGAGAACCTATACACAACAAGAGGAGCCCCCACAATGAGAAGCCCTCGCACTGCAAATAGAGAGTAGCCCCCATTCGCTGAAACAAGAGAAAGCCCGTGCGTAGAAACAAAGACCCAGAACAGCCAATAATAATAATAAAAAAAACTGGGTGTATAAATATCCCAACAAGATGTGCAGGTAGTGGCAGAGTGTGGTCAGTTTATATAGGTCCATGGGTGGCTGGATCCAGGGAGGAGGTCCTCATCCTTCAAGATCCAACTGCTGATGGATGTCTGAGGTAGTGAGTTGGAAGGGGAATCCTGCGCTGTGATCCAAATGGCGTGGCACGTCTGTGCCTCTGTGTGTGGGGAAGGGTGCCGTGTGCTTCAGAGAGGAAAGTGGAGGAGAGGAGGGACATACTAGAGCCCAGTAGTTGCTCTGGGGGAGAAATCTTCTGGCACACAGAACTGTTTGTATTTTGTTTTGTTTCTTTTCTGTTTTGTTGTGGGCAGGGTGAGGGGCAGGTATACAGGCATATAATTCCCTCCTTCCCCCATCTCTGTTTTAGTCTAACCACAAATCAGAGAGAAAAACAACTTAATGATGTGAGATTTTGCTTTACTGCACGGAAAACGGGCATGCACATCCCTTACCTGGGGAAATTGATACTGTACCATTAAATGAACACTCACAGAAGGTTGAATCTGCAAACCACCTAATAGGCAAAGTTAAAGAAGAGTGAGAATGGGAAATGGATGCTGGGATCGATTCCAGACCTGCTTGCTTTATGATGCTTGTAATTGTTTGTTCAAGGGTTCCTGTATGGACTGTTTTTCCGCAAAGCTATCTACCCTTTTGGAGATAAATGAGGACAGGATGCTGAACTATTGCCATGGTCCTCTCCGTTGTCCAGAAATGAGCTGCACTGATTTCAAAGTTTCTATTATTTTGTGGCTCGAGTCATCTTGAGATACAGAATCTTTTGTGAGCTTGGAGGAGCTTGCCTTTTTTATGCTCTTCTCTCTTGTCTCCCCACAAATACTCAGCAGACAGAAAAAAAAAAATAGGCTTTGCAAAACTGCCTCTGGATTTCCTATGTCCTAAAGGCAGTTTATAGTCATGCCACCTTTGAGTCACTTAGAAGAGGAGGTTTTGAAAGATACAGACATAGATACAGATATAAACATGTTTTTATCCAATAGAGCCAGTCCTACTGATTACTAGTTCACAATGGTTTTTTAAACAAGATTTTAATATAGAAAGACATTCTCGATGGCTGGGGCTATCTTTGGTTAGGAGACAAAATAAATCTCCTTAGCAGTCTAATAAAACTGAAATATTATGTATTTTTCCCTCTATCCAGGCTGATAATTTACTCACTGGAATTAACTCCAAAATAAATCTATCTCTTGGGAAAAGGGCAAAGAGGTGTTGAGGTCTGTCTGTCAGAAGGAAAAAGAAGTCCCTATGAAAATGCACTGCTGGGTCTTTATTTTTGTTTGTACATCTTCCCATGAATAATGGAGCCCTTGCTGCAGGATGTATCAGGTTCCATGGATACATACATTCCAGTTTCTCTGGCTGGGTGATGATGGAAGACACACAAGCCTAGTGAAGACCAGGGAAGCTCTGAAACTCGGCAAGCATGCATTTCCTGAGCAATGAACGGTCTTCCTGTTCCTCACATTCCTTCTGTTAATCTGCACAATTCATTCTCAGCTGGTTTTGCAGCATCTACAGTTTTAAAGCCAACACACTCTGCTCTATCTGCCTCGAAACAACATGAAAGCCCTAAGCGCTTAGATGCAAAAGCAGAGGGGAAGCAGCAGAATCCAAGAGAAGGAAAAACGAGGAAAAGAAAAAAAGTCAGAATGAGGCAAGGGTAGGCATGGCGATCAAGCAGGCTTCAATTTGTAACCAGTCATAGAACGTTTCCTACAGCGGCAAAGGGCCCTCTGCAAATCCCTACACTCAGCATCTCCAAAGTATTTTATTCTCAATACACATGCTCCTGCTGGACAACTTGCTTGTTAAGATGATGTCAGCATGTTCCAGGGAGACAGGCCATCCTGCTCAGTGGCCCCAGGGAAATGAGGCAAGACTGTAAGGTGAGGTTAAGTACAATTTGAAGAAAATCTTCCCATAAGCCCACATGGGGGCAGGCTTCTGGGTGGCGCCCTGGCAGCGGGGGCCCTGCTTATTCATCTCAAGAGCCCCATAGGTCCTTGACGTGGGGTGCCCAGGAGTCTCCTGGAAAGAATCGTCCTGTGGGGAGGGAACAGAGGCTGCCAAGCTCCCTGGAGGGACAACAGGCAGAGTCTGATGGGAAGTTCTTGAGCACGGCACAGTGTCTACCCATCAAGGGTCCCTTGACTGCACGCCGGGGACAGAGAGGCTCCAAGCGTGAGGGGCCACAGGCCTGGAAAAGCCACTTGGCTCCATTCACCGTGGACTGCCTCATGGTGCGTGTAGCGGTGGCTCAGTGAGCCTCTGCACCTGCGGTGGCAGCTGGGCAGCTCGTGCTGGGGGCAGGGGAACGGCGTCAACCCTCCTCCCAGGAGCAGAGAGGTCCTATCAGCATCCAGTTTGTCTCCCCTCCGACTGCCCCCAAGTCTGTCCCTCTCTTCCGGGCAAACGTCTCACTGTCTCTGCCCCCCCCTCGATCTCTCCCCACCCTCCTCCACATCTCTCTCTCTTTTCCCCTCACTCGCTATTTGTCTTTCGTTCCATCTGTTACCTGTCTCCCTCTCCCTCTCTGTCTGTCCTCCTCTCTCACAATTTCTCTTTCTCTCTGTGTCCATGCCTCTCTCTCTTTCTCTCCTTTCCCCCTTCCCTCTCACTGTACCCTCTGGCACCCCGGTGATGATGGGGAAGAACCCGGAGGTTCCACTGAACAAGCACGGCTGGAGGACCTGACCCCTGGGGTCATCTGTTGGGAGAGGGGTGCACCGGCCTGCAGACACCCCACGCCTGTCTGGGTCAGTGTCCCATGGATGAGGTGGACACTCCAGGAAGGCTCAGGTCTGTGCCCAGCTCCCAGGGAGCAAGCATCTTTGTGGCATCTCTGCCAACGGCTCTTCCAAGGTCAGAGTTTTCCAGTGCTGGGGTAGAGGCTGGGAGAGTACAGAGTAGGGACGCTGAGCATTCTCAAGACACAGGTGACTTTAAATTTCAGAGAAAAGAACCTGATGTCGCATTCTCACCTAACTACCTTCTCACAGAGCCTTGAATTTTTCTGGGATTAAGTGATACAGGTTGCGAGCAGCTCTGGTTATGAATTCTTCAATCTGTCCCAAACCCTTCTACCATCTCATTTTCCACATAAATACTTTTCTGTGCATCTAATTCAAATCCCTATCAGATCTGGTCTTTATTGTATTTCTCATTATTCATTCAGCATGGCATCAGCCCCTCTGCCGTGGGTGATTTCCTTTGAAGTCCAGGTTTCTCAGAAATAGCTCACTTGTATCAGTGCTCTAACCACAGTGCCTAAGGACCCATCTAGAAGGAAGCTGGAGCCAAGCGCTGGTCCTACCCACTGATGTCTCTCTTAAATTGCCGATGTCTAAATATAGAAGTGTATTCAGTTGATCTCGAACTCCGTAACCATCTACTGCTATATTCAAAATGGGTAATCAACAAGGACCTTCTCTATAGCACAGGGAACTCTGCTCAGTGTTATGTGGCAGCCTGGGTGGGACTTTGGGGGCAAATAGATACATGTGTATATATATATGAGTGAGTTGCTCTGCTCTGAAGCTGAAACTATCACAACATTGTAATCAGCTATCCACCAATATAAAATAAAGTTTGTTTTTTTTTTAATCCCAATGTCTTTTACTGGTGTCTTTCAGAAAGCATTTGTCTCAAGCCTTTTGGAAACAAAAATGACACATGCAAACCACTGAGATCCGCAACCTGCTGTCTGCTCACATCCTGCCGCCTTGATGGTATTTCTACTTGGTCTAAAGCCTCTGGTGGCTCAGCTGGTAAAGAATCCACCTGCAATCCAGGAGACCAGGGTTCAATCCCTGGGTCAGGAAGATCCCCCTTGAGAAGGGAATGGCAACCTGCCACTCCAGTATTCTTGCCTGGGAGAATTCCACGGACAGAGGGCTATAGTAGCTGGAATACTGGAATAGCTGGAATAGCCCTCCAGCTATTCTCCTGGAGGTCTATAGTCCATGGGGTTGCAAATAATCAGACACAACTCAGACATGACTGAGCAACTAACACTTTCACTTTTGCTGGAGTTGAGAATTTCTAAGTTATCAACAAAATGTCCTTCTCACTGGCTTGTAATTCATATGTTCTTTACCAGCTCTTGAACCATGAAAATGTAACCTCCTGGCCCCTTTGCCTCAGCCAGCATGCTCTTCTTTCCTAGGTAATTATCAGCTCTTGAGTAGCATTCTTTTAATTTCATGGCTGCAGTCACCATCTGCAGTGATTTTGGAGCCCCAGAAAATAAAGTCTGACACTGTTTCCACTGTTTCCCCATCTATTTCCCATGAAGTAATGGGACCAGATGCCATGATCTTTGTTTTCTGAATGTTGAGCTTTAAGCCAACTTTTTCACTCTCCATTTTTACTTTCATCAAGAGGCTTTTTAGTTTCTCTTCACTTTCTGCCATAAGGGTGGTGTCATCTGCATATCTGAGGTTACTGATATTTCTCCCGGCAATCTTGATTCCAGCTTGTGCTTCTTCCAGCCCACCATTTCTCATGATGTACTCTGCATAGAAGTTAAATAAGCAGGGTGACAATATACAGCCTTGACATACTCCTTTTCCTATTTGGAACCACTCTGTTGTTCCATGTCCAGTTCTAACTGTTGCTTCCTGACCTGCATATAGGTTTCTCAAGAGGCAGGTCAGGTGGTCTGGTATTCCCATTTCTTTCAGAATTTTTCACAGTTTATTGTGTGATGGATGTGAGTCTGAGTGAACTCCGGGAGTTGGTGATGGACAGGGAGGCCTGGCGTGCTGCGATTCATGGCGTCACAAAAAGTCGGACACGACTGAGTGACTGAACTGAACTGAAGTAGCATTTTGATTCTGTAACGTTCTAGCAGATGAATTCAGCAGCACTGCCCCATGGTGGTTATTATGTGTCATCTGGGTTTGTCAAAAGAAGAATCCAGGAACTTGAGTTTCTGGAGGCCCCTCAGCCAGTCCATGCCTACGACAAAGGCAAGCCAGTATCCACAGCCCTGACCCGCACTGCCCACCTCTACTCTGATTTTTGGCCTTGGCTAATGAGTTGGAATTCTTTTCTGATGCATGTGGAAATCATGCCCTGTGACTTTCACCTTCTGTGAATAACTTTAGCTTTTAAAAAGCAGTGATTTCTTTTCCATTCCAAGCCCTGTTCCATTTGACATGGTTGGGTGACTGCTATCCCCTGCTGGGTGAGTCTGTGTGTAGGGGGATTAGTTTCCATTTATGTTGAGATATTTTTATTTCTCCTTCTCCTGGAAAGAACAGAGACACACAGAGGGTTGGCAAGAGGAAAGAAGCAGAGCCTGAAGCCGCCACATTTCCATGTGGAATGCATCTCCATTCCCCTTAATACTGAGGGTTTCTTCAGGCCAGAGCCAAAGTCTTCATGTTTGTCTCGTAGCCAGGTGGCATGGAAGAGTGCATGGGTCATTCCAAGGGAGTTCAGAGCATGTGCTTTAACTTAATCAGCACAAATCTAATTTTAAAAAAAACTATATCTGGACCTTCCTACAGTTTACCTCTCACTAAAAGAGTTTATGGCCCACCATGGAATCTTTAACTAAATTTGAACACAATACTTCCCAATCGGGAAGCAGCCAAAGCAAGCCAAGACTTTACAGAAACTTTCCTTTCTCATTAGGCAGAAAGACAAGCAATTTCATTTTCTGGTTTAGAGCTTCAAAAATAATGTATCTTCTGACTGATTTGAAGTTCAAAACCCCCAAAACTTCAGCTCCCTAATCCTCCTTTCAACTGAGGAGGGGTGGAGGAGATACACAAAGGTGATGATCCCTACAACATCCAGGGTCTCAAGTCTTTTCTTTAATGTTCTCCAGGGGTGTGAGCCCACATGGCCCCATTTATGGAAACAGAAGCTGCTTGGACATTTTGAAATGCAGACCTTAAGAAAGTTAGATTCTCTCCTGAGGGTTGGGAAAGCCAGTCTGAGACCAGGCCAGATGATGGTAACAGTTTGCCTCGCAGTCCCTGAGCTCTCTTGGTTCTTTAGCGTGAGGGTCTGGGAGTACTTCCTCCCGTTGACTTGTCTGGGAGCTGCGATGTCAGTCACCATAGAGCCAGTAAGAGTAAGTGGATGAATCCACTTGATCTGAATTACATTACTTGATTTCAACACCTACCCCTAATGAGGGAGGCACCATCCCAGCTTCCTTTTCACAGATGGAGAGACTGAAGCACAGAATTAAAACAATCGAGCAAGTAAACGGAGGCGCTAGGATTTTGATCTAAAGTGGCTGCTTCTACAAATGACCCTTGTGGAATCTAGAAAAGTGGTATATAAGTGAACCTATTTCCAAGGCAGGAATAGAGATGTAGAATGGGCATTTGTACCCACAGGGAGAAGGGGAGGGTGGGACAAACTGGGAGAGCAGCGTTGACCTACACTACCGTGTGTGAAATATACAACTAAGGGGAGTGGCCGTACAACACAGGGAGCTCAGCTCAGTGCTCTGTGAAAACCGCGATGGACAGCATTTGGGGGGCAGGATGGGAGGCTCAAAAGGGAGGGGATACATGTGCACGTGTAGCTGATTTACTTTGCTGAATAAGATAAACTAACAGAACATTGCAAAGCAACTACATTCCGATTTAAAAAACTGGCTGCCTCCAGGGCCACGAGTTATTACAGAAAGGAAAGGAGCAGCCCCTTCCCTGGGAGTCAGAGGGCATCTTCACTCCCTCCGGTCCAGCTGGATCCCAGCTGCAGCTTACATTCAGCACGCCCCTCATACGACCCCCAGCAGCAGCGAAGCTGCTTTATGGAGCCCCGCCCCGCCACATTTCTTCTGGGCAGTTCTTCCTAGAAAACCCTTTCCCCGTCTCCGCAACTTCCACTTGCGTTTTAGTGTCTAGACTCCTGTGTCTTCCTCATGACGCCTCAGTTCCTCCTGCTCACCCCCCGGAGTCACACCTCTGCAGGCAAAACACCTCCAGTCTTTCACCGGAGCATCCCGAGACCCCCGTGTTGCATCTTCCTGCCAGCTGGTCACAGTTCCATTGACTTCTGGAAGGGGTAGTGATCTCAGTTCCGGCACCTGTTCTCTGAGTCTGCTGATCACGGGGAGCTGGGCGACCTCCTGCCCAACTACCCTCCTGTCTTGTCTTCTGTTTTATGTCAGGCTCCAAAATGCTGAACGACTCAGCCAAATGATACACTCTGTCTTTTCAGAGTCTGCTTCTGAAAGACTTAGAAATACAAAAAAACTTTCTGAGAAAATATACAAACAGCCTCAAGAGGATCTGAAACATGACACCTGATCCATTAAGGCGATAATTTTCCCTTCAGTGTTGTGATGAGGAATACAAAAAAAAAAAAAAAATTAGGGATGAATGCCATGGACTAAAGAACCGCTCTTCATCCATATCTGATGATCACTACAGTGGTGTTGGCTGATGTGGGCTTGCTTCAGGGATGCAACTCTTCCCGTAAGAAGTCAAGGCTGCACAAATTCTATCTGCTTCACCCAAGGTGTGTGCTTGCGTTCTTTCATGGCAGTGGCATCAGAGGTCTTGTATTTAGTTTTTAGAAACTGCCCTAGCACTTGGGAATTTATTAAATTTTTAAATTAACTTTAATTGGAGGATAATTACAACATTGTGATGGTTTATGCCATACATCAACACAGATCGGCCATAAGCACACATGTGCCACTCCCCACCCCTCAACTCCCACTGGCAATCTATTTTACATATGTATACATATGTAATGTATATGTTTCAACACTATTCTCTCAAATTATCTCACCCTAAGGTTGATGTTCAGAGGCTAAGTCGTGTCCAACTCTTTGCAACCCCAGGGACTGCAGCATGTCAGGCTTCCCTGTCCTTCGCTAAAATTTTTAATAGCAGCAGGCTTATTGCAATTTCTGCCCCTTACCTGCTAGTTTTGCAGAGGGACTCATATTCAAAAATTGGCCTTGCTGCTTACTGGCTTTGTCACCCTGTACAAGTTGCCCATCTCACTGAGACTCAATTTGTCTGGCATTTAGTAAAGACTCAAGAAACTGTAGTTTTTTTTTTTTGGGGGGGGGGTACCACTGTTTTTGTACTAGTCAAGGTTGGCTGCAGGCGATGGTAACCCAGGATTTCAAGCAGAATGGTATTCAGTGCAGAAGATTAGTTCCTCACACAATTCTTAGTAGGGGTGGTGGATTGGCAGACAAGGCCACAAAACTGTAGCTGCTGTAACCACAGGGCAGGGGGCTCTTGCTGCCACCAAACCACTGTGGCGCTGAGTCTAACAGCCACAGCCCTTCTACACACTAATTTCTGTGCCCATCCTCAGCAGCAGAAACAGTAGCAAGATGATGGCCTCAGCCTTGGCTGTTTTCAAATCTCATCCACAAGTGTCTAATTGGCAAAACATAACTTGTACCCAGAACCATAGAGCCTCAAAGGAGTCTAGAGAGCTGGTTTTTGACTCTCAAGTCCCCGGAGCATCATAAATCTCATTCTAAAAGGTGGGAATGAATGCTGGGTGCTAATTGACAGAATTCATCACATTAGTCATAGCTACTGTCTCTACCATCTCCACCGTCAATACAGCATATCCTTGACAGCATTATCAGAGCAACAGGGATAATCTGGTACAAAGCTTGTAGCAACTTTAACACCCTTAAGTTAAATGTTTAGGACTTCTGATACTGCAACCTGTAACTATTTGAGATTTTCTGTGTTGAACTTTATTTGGACCACATGGGATCAGATGTACAACCTTTTCTGGTTAATATCCTAATTCAAACAACAGAGTTTATCAGACCCGAATAGAGAGTCGCTTTCATAACTACAGCAAACACATGTATGTTGAGATCAGATGAGGGAAGTTTTATGAATAATGAAGATTTTCTGATTAAATAAATTGTTGGGTATTCCAATAATTCAAACAAGAAATCGACTCTTGGATCTGTTCTTCATAAGTGTATGGAATCACACCCGAGGAACTTCCAATAACTTCCATTATGTCAAATGGGTAGATCACAGATAGAACCATAAATTCAAACTACTTAATCTTCTCTAAGCATCCAAGGAAGTAGGAAGCACACACATGCCATTTCACACAGCTGCTGATCCTTTGTTCTCTCTGCTCCTGGGCTAGCCTAAGGAGCAATCCATCGGTGACAGGCAGTCAGAGAAGAAAAAGCACAGCAGACATTAAGTTGGAGAGAGATGAGAGCATGTGACCATGGTAAAGAGAAGCTGAAGGGGCATCAGGAGATGAAGTGAGTCCTTGGAGTTTCATGAAAAAGAGCAGCACTATTGAATTCTGACTCATTGGACATGCTAAAGAAGTTAAACTCTTTCTTACCACAGATTCATGCAAAGCCATTTGTAGAGTAAATACTCCTAAACCGTTTGTATGTAGACAAACATCTAATTGTATTTTGTGACACAAAGTAATAAGAAGTAAACATTCATTTAAAATACTATTAACTTGATTATGGTAATAGATTCAGTGTGAACCCAGAAAATTATGGGCTGATAAGATTAGCTTGTTCAATTTAAAAATAACGTGTTGACTATTAATAGCAATTTAGTCTTAGCAATAACCAGATCATGACAGAGGAAGGGTAAATACACGTGAAGTAATCCAAAAGAATTCAAATGCTGCTGCTGCAATGATTAATGAGACTTGTCATGGATAAAAAGGCTCTGCTTTACCCAAAATGGATTAATCCAAATACTTGTTGTCTATTAATACTTTCCCTCAAGATAAAAGCCAAAGCAAAGATAAAGATTATACTTTGGAATCTTGAATGGCATTGTCTATTTCTGGGGATAAAGTTGTTAACCCATCCCCACCCCACTAACTAATGAAGTCCCACAGTAACATTTAAGAGCAATGCTTATCTGACATCATGACATTGTCATTTACTTCTCCATCAGAAAGTAGCAACTTTTTGTTTTGTGTGTATTTTTTTTTTAAACTTCTGTTACTTACTTCAGGTCTAGTTTTGAGAATTTGGCAAATTGTGGTTAATAGTGGCTATTATAGTTGTTACTGTCTCATTTTTTACCTTTTAAGCATTATTTTGAGGTCAAAGAAATAAGTTGCTTTTATTTCAATACACCCATACTATTCCAAATGGGAGAAGGAAATTGAATTATATGAGCGTAATGTCCACAAGAATCATCAGTGAAATGCAAGTTAACTAGGGTATTAGTAAATTGAAAGTAAGATCAAGGGTTGTCATTTTTGTTTTTGAAAACTGTGACTCATTTAAACAACAAAAGACAAAGTTGTAGGTGCTTCTTTCAGTAAGTGGGCAGGTATGCACGTGAGGGAATGGATGAAAGGAGGGAAGGAAAGAAGGATGGAAAGCAGACAAAAAGGATAAATCATTGTGCTGGTTTATGTTGGATCATTACTAAGAATACTCACATTCATAGATGTTGGTTGCACCCATGAAAAGCCAAGTTTTAAAGGCAACATAGAAAACACTCCATAAATGAGATCTTTCCTACAACCCATATTTTGTGTGTTTCCCTTAGTCTTTAAAGTTTCAGAAATACTAATCCCTTGATATAGTATATCATGAAAACTCCTCTGTAAAATATTCCCTCATCCCCTTCTCCTTTTCTCTTCTTTGGACCAATTTCTGATTTTGTATATACCACACTATTTTGTAGTCAGTTGGGCTGTAATTGTAATTGAACTTACTTGTCCCTCTAACTGGTCTCTCACCACTGAGCTCCATAGGAGTGGGAATCTATTTTCTTATTTCTGACTTTATCACTGGAGCAGAGCATACAGCTCTGCACACAGCATGTGCTCAGTCAACATTTAAAATAAGCTGAAATTAACACATTTACTCATTTTCTGGCCTTTTTTTAATAGACTAGTCTACTGGGGTCTTTAAAATAGACCTAATCCCCATGCCCAAATCACCCCCTAGACCAGTCAAATCAAAATGTCTTAGGAGAGGGAGCTGGATGTCAGAATTTTTAAAAGATCCCCAGTTGACTCCAATGTACGGCAAGGTTTGGTAACCAGTGCACTGGGGCTCTTTTCCATCTCTTCGTGGTGTTTTGTTTCAAAAGAGTGAATAGGACATTTCATTGACCAAGTCTTGCCCTTCCAAAATGCTTCAAATGGGCAACACATAAGTTCAGAGGAGAAAGGCAGAGAAATTTAAGAGTTTCTCTACACCCCAACTCCAACCAAAGGCCCTAAGCCCAGGCTCTGGACAATGTCTTTCTTTATTCTCTCATGATAGCTCTTAGAATTTGTCTGTAGGAGTTAGAAGAAGATTGGAAGGATGCTTTAGATGAAAAATCATCTTTCCCAGATGAAACAAAAACATTTTATAATCATAAGTATTTTGATAACGTACTTGATTCTGTTTATTAAAGAAATAATGACACTCAATTCTGGGCCCTAAGACTTAATTCTTGTCCTAGTATCAATAGCTGAACACACACTCATATTCATTAATCCACTGGAACATGCAGATGGGCATTTTTTACTGAAGTGTATCGTGGAGCTGAGAGGCAAGGTGATATTCCCCCACCAGTACTCGGCACTATGTCTCCTCCCTCTAGGTGAACAGAGATTTATTTGCAAAGTATATCCCTCCCATTTGGTTAGTTTCAGTTCAGTTCAGTTGCTCAGTCATATCTGACTCTCTGCGACCCCATGAATCGCAGCACGCCAGGCCTCCCTGTCCATCACCAACTCCCGGAGTTCACACAAACTCACGTCCATTGAGTCGGTGATGCCATCCAGCCATCTCATCCTCTGTCGTCCCCTTCTCCTCCTGCCCCCAATCCCTCCCAGCATCAGAGTCTTTTCCAATGAGTCAACTCTTCACATGAGGTGGCCAAAGTATTGGAGCTTCAGCTTCAGCATCATTCCTTCCAAAGAACACCCAGGGCTGATCTCCTTTAGAATGGACTGGTTGGATTTCCTTGCAGTCCAAGGGACTCTCAAGAGTCTTCTCCAATACCACAGTTCAAAAGCATCAATTTTGTTGGTTAGTTTGGGACTCTTAAAACAGCGAATCAGAGTTTGGCCCTAAATACAGTTTACTCAACACATCAAGTTTTAGAAAGGCGGATCTCTCTATAAATATCCTTTTATGTGGAATTTGTAGCCAAAGCCATAATGATCAGTTGAGTAGATGCCTCTGTGTTCTAAGATGATGCTTACTCTGGATAGACTTGAAGTTCCATTGAAACTATTTGTGTCCCCTCTCAAGACTACCTGCCCCAGTGTGGATCCTTCAATTCAGTTGGTGGTTTCAATTCAAGGCTGGGGGAAAAAAAATCTATCTGTGCACACAGCACCCTGCCCCTGAAGTGGGAACTTAGTTTGAGGGTTATTCACAAAGAGTTGGAAAAAGACCACTCTCTTCCTCGTGTTTCGTGCATGGCCAAAAGGCAGCTATATTTGCTGTTGATGCTTTTCTTGAACATTAAACTCATTTGCAGAATTTATTCTCTACTTCCCATTAGGAGAGTTATGCAACCTGAATCCTTAATGGACTTAATCAGCAGGATAACATGACATTTCCCAATTCTGGGCTAAGTACAAGGCAGAGTACAAAAAAACGTATTAGAGACATCTCTGCCCTTGAGGATTTTATAATCTAGTTGTAGAGACGAGAGGGTCACAAAAACTACTGTAATGTATGACATGTCTACTAAAGGGACTGCTCAAGTCAGGGCTCATTTGTTTGCAAGGAAGTTGCTCAAGCTTCAGTGCAGAACTTCGTTGTGGAAAGTCTAAGGAAACTTAAACCAACAGCTTCCAGGAAGGGCATATGAAGACAGCAGAGAAGTCTTGTCTTATCTCTTGCTATTTCATCTTGCCTGCTTCATTGATCCCCTCTTGCCTGGTTTTCTCTACATCTGTGCTCTGAGCACCACTGTATGTCACAACTTTCTACTAGGTAACTCACACAGGCTAACCCAGTTAACTTTATATTTGAAAATATCTTCAAGGAGTAGACATACTTATCCCCTATATCACCATCACTACCGTGATGTCACTACTGCACCAAATAGTTTCCCTGTGTTATCAAGCCTTTCCAAAACCCTGGAAAGAAGGATAAGGGAAATAAAATGGTGGGGTCAAGAGGTGTTACAGAGAAAGGTAAGTAGCCTGACTCTTCCCATTTTACAAAGTCACTTTAAAACATGCACTGCAGCAGGGTCACACATAAGAGATGGTTCCTTTGCTTTTGCAATTTGAGGAGGCGTCTTCCACTACATCTATACCCACAGGTACAGATCCTTTTCTCTTTGCCATCCTGACAGCTAGTCCCAAATTTACTTTGTTAGTCTCCTGCTTAGCAAGCAGGGCTTCCCAGGTGGCCCACATGGTGAAGAATCCTGTGATGCAGGAGACCTGGGTTCAATCTCTGGGTCGGGAAGATGCCCTGGAGAAGGGAATAGAAACTTACTCCAGTATTCTTGCCTAGAGAAGTCAATGGACAGAGGAGCTTAGCAAGGAAACACACTGGGGAAAGTTGAACTAAATCTGAAGGTTTCTGAACATCAAAATTCAAAAGTTTTCACATGAAAAATTTCACTTTTTTTTTTAGACATTTAGTTATAGCATGGTGGATGTTGAGATTATTGGTCCTCCATGAGAACTGATACAAGACAGTGAATATCATTTGGCTTTAAGATGTGGGAAAAACCACCAATAAAATGTCAGGAGAGGTCCATTTGAATCATTTCTCTCAAAGCTTCAGCTGTTTTGAGAGAGATTCCACAAATAAAAAATAAGGAAAGAGTTAAATGGGATAATCAGATAGGTTATCCCCCTTAACCTGTCAGGAAAGCAGGAAAAGTTACCTAAGCAGAGAATGATGGGGCAAGAGAATTATATAAGGCCTGGGTTAATTTGTCAAAACAGTCCCTTCAGAAGAGCTAAGATGGCTAGAATTAATAAGATATGATACTACCAGTTAATGTTGCAAAGAGCTGACTCATTGGAAAAGACCCTGATACTGGGAAAGATTGAGGGCAGGAGGAGACGGGGACGACAGAAGATGAGATGGTTGGATGGAATCACTGACTCAATGGACATGGGTTTGGGTGGATTCCGGGACAGGGAGGCCTGGCGTGCTGCAGTTCATGGGGTCACAAAGAGTTGGACGTGACTGAGCAACTGAACTGAACTGAACCAGTTGATGTAGAACAATTAAAATTTTCATACACTGATGTTAAGGTATAAATCTGGACAAGAAGTATAGAAAATTGTTAATGCTGGCATAAACACATGCTGCTGCTGCTGCTGCTGCTAAGTCGCTTCAGTCGTGTCCGACTCTGTGCGACCCCATAGACGGCAGCCCACCAGGCTCCCCCGTCCCTGGGATTCTCCAGGCAAGAACAATGGAGTGGGTTGCCATTTCCTTCTCCAATGTATGAAAGTGAATTATATTGGAAGGAATGAACTCACCAGAAATAGGAACATATTCACACAAACATACATACCAGAATATTCATAATGGCTCAATATTCATTCTAGCTCAAACCAGAAATTACCCAAATATCCGTGAGCAGTAGAATGGGCATATAAATTGTGGAAGAGTCACACAAGGTGATACTATGCTGCAATGAAAAAGAATGAACTATGACTGCCCGTCATGGTGTGGATGAACCTCACAGACATAATGTTAAGCCAAAGAAGCCAGACTCAAGAGTCTATAGTATATGATTCCATTATATAAAGTCCCCAGAAAGGCAAATGTAGCTCACTGAGTGCTGGAGATGCCTTTGCTGGAAATGTCACGCATTGGGCTCTGGTGGAAAGTGCAGCTGACCCAGATTCCCAGGCATTCTCATCAGGTGAGTGATGCTACCCGGCTCCTTCTAGACCAGCACATCTGCCAGCCGCAGACCACTGTGTGCCCTCTGTCTGAAACAGAAGACTTGCCCAGCCAAGCCTGTCCCAGCTCCTGCCCAACAAAATTGTGAGCTATAATAAAATCATTGCTATTTTCAACTCCTATATCTTGAGCAGTTATTATACCACAGTGTATGATAGGAACACTTCTCAATCCACAGGTTGAAATTTCCTTGCTTTCTCAGTGTTGCTCTTTGCCCTCCACACTCTGATAGAGACAAGGGGCTCTGATCAAGAACATGGGTCTTGCAGCCAGGCATCCTGGAGTCCAAGTCCCACTCAGTAGACTACTAGCTGGGTGGCCTCAGGCTACTCAGCTGCTCTAAATCTCAGTGTGAACAAAGTGAAAATCATTCAGTCATGTCCAACTCTTTGCGACCCCATGGACTATACAGTCCATGGAATGCTCCAGGCCAGAATAGTGGAGTGAGTAGCTGTTCCCTTCTCCAGGGGATCTTCCCAACCCTGGGATCAAACCCAGGTCTCCTGCACTGCAGGCAGATTCTTTACCAGCTGTGCCACCAGGAAAGCCCTAAATTTCAGCATGCTTGTATGCAAAATGGGGATAAAAGTTAACCTACATATTATTGACTTATTTGGTTGACATGTTGCTTAAAAGAATATGTATACAAAGGTCCACTATCTTAAGGAACCAGGAAATTGATGAACGCCATTTTCTGATAAACGCTTGGAACACTGAAAGTACAGAATATGCAAACCCCACGATCCAGTCATCCCTGTGGTTATGTCCCTACCGTCTCCCTCCCACATATATCCTTCTGTCCGCAGCTGCTACCATCATCTAGTTCAGCTACTTGGGATTTCTCATACACCTCTGCAATGACCTTCAAACTCACCTGTCCACACTTGCTCTCTCCTTGGCATCGTATGTCTCACAGTGCTGTCAATCTAATCTCCCTAAAACAAAACTTTGAACTTGGCATTTGAGGCTGATCTGCAGCATTTCTTCTGATCTACAGCATTTCTTCTCTGATCTTTTTCTATTAGCTCTTCTCTGCTTGTACCATGATTTTCCATCTAAAAAGATGACTCGTTCCCTCTCTGAACACCATCCAAATCACTGTAGCTGCCATTCTGCAGCCCCAAATGCCTTATCACCCATCTCCACCTATTAAAATTCTAACTACACTTTAGGAACATTCAGATCTCAGCCTATTAACTAACCGTTTGCTAATTCATTCCTTCTTTTGTTTCTCTGTTCATCTCCTCCTCACCTCCCTTTCTCTTTCCATCTCTCTGCTTCATTCCTATGAAAACCCCACAGCAATGACTCTGAACCTCCTTTGTGAAAATTGCCTTAAACAGCCATTTATTAGTCATTTGTAAATTTCTGAACCTCAGTAATATAATACAAGGAGAAGGAAATGCAACCCACCCTGGTATTCTTGCCTGGAGAATTCCACGGACAGAGGAGCCTGGTGGTCTACAATCCACAGGATTGCAAAAAGTTGGATGTGACTTAGCAACTAACACACACAATACAAACCCTTTAGCTCTTGCACATAGTGGACATTTAATAAATATTTGCTGGATTGCACTAAAAGGCTAGAAGCAAACAGAGTTTACTGGCAAAAGAGGCAGGGCCTTGTCACGAGTTTGCACATCAAACAAAAATTTTTGTGTGTCTAATCCATTTTGAAAACTCTTTGCATTTCAACTGATGAGAAATCACTTCTATTTTTATAAACCACTAAGAAAAGATATTCTGCTCTTTTCAGTAACATCTTCAGTGTGTAATAAGCTCTAATAGCAGAATAATCTTATTTCTCTCTAACCTAAATCCTTCATGTTGTAGACTGAGCTCTTTTTCAGGGAATTTTTTCCAACTGAAGGTAAAGAAATAATGGGCCGGTCACTTAGAACTGTCTATCAGTTTCCCCTTTGCCATTAAGTGTTTCTTCCACCTTCTGTATGGCTGATACAGGAGCACAGTATTATAACTGTCATTCACGGGTCCAAGGTGACTGGCCGAAGAGCAGGTGTTTGACCCAAATGTGCCCAATAAATCTCTTCCCCAAGATTTTCTCTTCCCTGATCACAGAGAACCTGTGGTCAGCTTTTTTCCAGGGTCAGCCTTAGCTAGTTCCTCTCTTTCTGTCATTCACAAGCAAAGAATTTCTTGCCAAGCCATTTCCAATCTTATATATGCATCAGTTGATCAGCAAGTGTTTACTTTTTGTATCATAATGAACTTAAATGGTAGAAATGTTCCACCAAGCCGTTTCTTATCTTTTTTCTCTTTCAAGATAAATTAATTCAGTCTCCTTTACTGTTTTAGAAATAATTACTTTTCCATCTCCTTCCATTGCCACTGACCTTTGCGTAGCCATCTTCATTTCTTCTGGAACACCCTGGAGCTGAACACCTGTATTCAGGAGGCGTCTGAATGTCACGGAGCACACACATGGCCCCTCACTCTCCACACATTAGGTGCCCCCTTGTGCCTCCCTCAGTTACACGGCTTCTTAACTTCCTCATGTAATAGGCATTTTGTGGTCCTCTCTGCACTTGAGTGCTTTTCTTTTAAAAAGTGCATTCATTTTCCCCTTTCTTTTCCCCTTTTTGGTTTGGGCAAAATAGTGTGGCTAATGTGGGAAATTTCCATTTCTTAGATTCAGCTACTGCAGATAAGACACCCCAAGTTTAAAGAGGGGGGCCAAAAAAACCCACAAGAGATGAAAATCACAAGGTGCCAGATACAGAAAGAATCACTCCAAGGAAGCTTTTAGGAAGGAAGATAAAATATGAAAACGTATGTAAGGAGTGTAAGAACTGCTTGTGACCTATAGGGGCCTAGGCTCTGTAAAGTTACATATTATATTTCTGCTATGTTTGGGGGGAAATAACCTAACTGGTAGTACCAGTGCCTAAGATGAAAATCTACTATATAATAGTTTTTTCAGAGATTGGCAAACTTTTCCTGTAAAGGGTCAGATAGAAGATATTTCAGGTTTGGGGGCATTTGGTCTGTACTGCCTTCAACTCAACTCTGCCACTGTTTATGATTTGGGGTGGGGGGAAGCTGTGTGGGAAATACATATGGGAATAGGCACAGCTGTATTCCAATCAGAGTTTCCTTATAAACACAGGTAGTGAGCCTGTTCAGGCCTATAGGCCAGAGCTTGCCATATACAGTCCATAAACAACACGTATATACAGCAGACCTTTGCTCTGTTCACCACAAAAAATGATAGTAATAATAGATTTTCATTAAATCCAGGAACTAACAAATTTTGATACCAGTGCCACATGGTGCTATAGAATACCAGGTATCATGAGTGTACATCTCTCCCTATAAAATTATCTAGATGCAGTTAGATAGATTGATGATAGGTCGCTGACTAACAGAAGCTAAGCAAGACTTCTGAGGTTGAGATTTTACTAGTCAAGCCCTTATTTTCTCTAAGTATGTGTGCTGGCTTCTATCACGTGGCCTGGCTCATAGATGAGCATCTGTATACTTGAAAGCAAACTTGCAGCTCCCAGTTCATCATACCCTCTCTACTTTACAAGTCTCTATCAGTCATTCCTTCTCTTCTCACTAACAATGGATTGGTCCTCTGAAAAGGTATATCCCCTCCTCCGATCCTGAAAAAAACTCAGTCAATTAATAGGCTCACTTAGCAAACACCAAATGCTTGATGAACGTACAGGAGACACAAGTCGATACAGTGATAAAAGATGGTAGGGACACTGGGTGGGTACGTTTTATTAAAACAACATACATCTTTCATTTTAGTGACGGCAATCGGGATTTCGTATAGAGTTAACATTAGATTTCACTCGATTTCAAAATAATTAAGAACCAGTTTGCTTCCGCACCAGTGAAAGTTTTATGAAAACACATTCACAGATACACTCTAGAGTTCACTAACATTTTCACTCACTGGTCGTTGGATTACTTGGGGCCCCTACGATTTCTTCTCTACCAGAATTTGACACAAATTGAAATGGCACATTACTCCCAAATTAACAAACTGATATCACTATTTGACGAGAAAACAATTCCACATTTAAGAGACTGCTCTCCTCATACTTATTTGGAGAAAATGTCAATGAGGACAGCACTCAATTTTGAATTATTTCATGACATTGTGCACCATTATCCAAACTCAAAGCACCAAAGAGCATGTTTATATGAATTTTCATAATGAAACACCTCCATTCAACGTAGATAGCAGTGCCATCTCCTCTATATCACCTTGATTTTTCACTGAAGTGTACACCTATCTGAATCCAGACTCCCAGCACCTACTGCACTGTCTGAGGGCTCCTGCTTGATGCTGGAGGCCACTGCGCCACAGACAGAGTGTAGGCGAGTAAGTGCCCCCACAATCAGACCTCGGCCAATAACCAGTGGGAGTGGTGTATCAATACCCCAAACCCCTTGTCCCTCAGATGTCCCTCAGATGGGCTGGCTCTGTGGTGTCAATTTCCTGTAGTTGTAGGTGGCTTGCTACCTGCATTCCCTCCCTGCCCACTTCTCATTCCCTTTCTTTCACTGCCCAGGAAAACTACTTGCACTTAAATCTTTGCCTGGTCTCCTCTGGGGAACCAAAAAAGACAAAAAGAGCCAAAGCCACACACTCAGCCCTTCTTAACTGCAGAGACTCAAGCACAATTACTGCATGTCTGATTTTACTTCCCAAATCCAAACCTATTTTTAGTCTGTTTTGAACAAATCTATTTTAAAATGGCATGGAGGCCTTGGGGAACTATATGAAAAGTGAAAGTGAAAGTCACCCAGTCACGTCCGACTTTTTGTGATCCCATGGACAATATAGTCCATGGAATTCTCTAGGCCAGAATACCAGAGTGGGTAGCCTTTCCCTTCTCCAGGGGATCTTCCCAACCCAGGGTCTCCTGCATTGCAAGTAGATTCTTTACCAACCGAACTATGAGGGAAGCCCTGGGGAACTATATATAAAACATAATTAAAATCTACAGTATCCATATAGATTTTGAAGAGCCTAAATCATCCTCATAGCCATTAAAAGTATAATCTGAGTGGCTTGGTGTTGTTCAGTTGCTAAGTCGTGTCTGACTCTTTGCTGCTGCTGCTAAGTCGCTTCAGTCGTGTCTGACTCTGTGTGACCCCATAGACAGCAGCCCACCAGGTTTCCCCATCCCTGGGATTCTCCAGGCAAAAACACTGGAGTGGGTTGCCATTTCCTTCTCCAATGCATGAAAGTGAAAAGTGAAAGTGAAGTCGCTCAGTCGTGTCCGACTCTTCGTGACCCCATGGACTGCAGCCTACCAGGCTCCTCCATCCATGGGATTTTCCAGGCAAGAGTACTGGAGTGGGGTGCCACTGCCTTCTCCAGTCTGACTCTTTACGACCCCACAAACTACAGCACACCAGGCTTCCCTGTCTTTCATTATCTCCTGGAGTTTGCCTCAAATTCACATCCACTGGGTCAGTGATGCTATCTAATCATCTCATCCTCTGTTTCCCTGGCTCCTCTTGTCCTCAATCTTTCCCATCATCAGGGTCTTTTGGGGTGTGTGTGAATTTCCTTGGTAATATGTTCCCATTCTCTCCTTTCCCTGAAGTAACCAGAAGGCTGTCTGTGCCTTTAGAGGGCAGAAGCAATTTGTAGCGGGGTTGCATGCATGAGTAGCATTGGGTCAAAAAAAACTATCTTTGAGTCAAATACTAAAAATATTAGGAACATGAGAGCATTTTAAAACCTCCAGCTGTGAATTATTCTCTTCCAGTTTTCAGTGTTCCCAGTTTCAGTGCTGTATCTGGAGGGGAATTAATTGTGCAACCATTGTATAGATTTCTGCAATGACCCATTCTCAAATTAGCTTAGAGGAAGTTTCTATATTTTTAAATAAGTAGCTTTTAATATACACAGCAAGAGTAAAAAGCTAATTGCTGCAATCTGCAAAGCCTGGGCAAGGTTGTCTAGAAGAATCAGGGGATTCAGAGACTTGTTGAGGCCATTCAGCCTCTAAAAAGCCACCTACATCCAATAGCACCATAGCAAGTCTGAAGGTAGGCATCTTAATTCATTTAAGGCGAAGATCTAATGCTGAGGTTGTCCCAAACAAGCGGGACAAATAATCTGAAACAGACTTCTAATGAATGGAAGAAGTGAGTCAATGAGAACAAACAACAATGTGCTAAAATGTTCTACCTTGAAATGGAACAACGTGAACTGAAAGCAGTCTGAAAGTTCAACCAACATCCTCCTTGAACAGCACGACACGCCGAGGTCTCCTCATGGATGGCTTGTGACCTAGAATGTCCCCAGTTCTGCTCCATGTCTTCCGCACCATCAGCCATGCCATCAGCCATCACTAGAAGAGTCCATGGCATCTTCTCTACTGATGTCCATCAAAGTGACTGCAACCATCCCAAGGCTCAACCATACGTTCCCAGAACTCTGAAGCCTATTTGCTGTTTCAAAAAACATGTGCAGGTATTGTTCCTACCCCTAGTAGGGCTGCCTCAACTCCTGTCAGTTTGTCCTCGCTTCAGAAATGTCCTCAAACTGGCAGTGATGTTACCAAAGGCAGTGAGAAGCCTTTAAGAACTTTGGTTGCATTTGTGGTGGGCGATGATGCCCGGGACTCTTCATAAAAGGTGGGACTTCATCCAGAGTCTCTGGGAATGTCTCTAGATATGACCTTCTGAATCCAGAAATAAATCTCATGACTAGTCTAAGTCCTTCCCTGATCTTTAACAAATTAACAATGGTCATAATCACTAACAGCCACTGCACACGACACAAGGGTCTTCTTTGTATTTAACCGACCAATTATCCCATTTCATCCCACGATGCTCTGAGGTGGGTGCTAAGTGACAAGATATTTCCCTGGTCATTCCATCTTACTCAAATGATCTAAATATCTAGCCTGGGTGGTTCTCTCTTAGGCTCCAGATCCAAAGTTGTCATCTCTTCTCTGGTGCCCCCATACCCTGAGCCTGAACACAAACACACTGAGAGAAGAACTCGTTCTCTTCCATCTCATGCTTTCCGATTCCTCAGTAAACTCGGCAAACAGTATTAAACACAGCAGGTGTCCAGGCCACAAAGGGAGTTCTTACCCTTCGCCCTCTGCCCTTCCTTACACCGCACCTCCATGCAGTCACCATGTCTCCTTTCCTCCCCAGGAGGACTGCTTTAATGTAGCCCATCATCATTCCCTGCCTAGATCATCCCATCAACCTTGTACTAGACTCCTGACCTCTGCCTCAAACCTCTAAATTGTTCAGGCCATGCCTTTGCTTGAGATTATCAGTGGTTCTCCAGAGATATCAGAGAAATCATCTTAGTTTCCTAACATCCTGAGACAAAGTCCCATGCTGATTTGGCCCCTGCCTGCCTTTTCTGGTCCATTTTCCACTCCTACCCTCTCCTTTGTCCTGATGGATAACAAGTGCTACTGTCCTATGATGTCCACATTGTGTATTCCATCTTTCTGAACACCTGTTTCCATCCATCAATATCCAGTGGGTATCCACCACCTCCAGTAAGCCTTCCTGAACTTGTCCTACCCATACCCAACACCACAACACAGAAGCCCATCATTGCCTTAGATACCCTGTGGTGAATGAGCAGTCCTTCTTCCTAATAAGAGACCAAATACCTTGTCTCCTTCCTCTGACACCCCAAGGCTTATCACAGTGCTTGGCACACACTGTGGAATGAATGATGAATAAGGTGGAATTCTCCTGCCATAAATATATGGCATCTATAACCTTCCATTTCCTAAACAGTCTGAAAACTGTTATGTTCACCTGTCCCCAAGTGAACATATTATGAATATATGAATACATTAAGCATATTAAGTATAATATAAATATATTAAGTATAATATATTAAGATGAACAAATATGAATATAAGTATATTCATATTTAATAGTTCAATTGAATTTCCACTTTTGCTTTGAAAAATAGGGTAATTATTGTCTTTCAACTATTAGTCATGGTTGGATCAGCTTTGAGACCAGTTGTTGTGATGGGACCCAGTCCCTGAACCTTCTGTGCTTAGGGCGATTTTAATAAATTATTCCTTGGTTATCCTCGGAAAACTGAAACCTTACTCTCAAAGCTCTAACACAAATCTATTTTTTCCATCCTTCTGTACTGTCTAATTATGTCTGTTCTGATGCTGAATGTGTTTGAATTATGCTTCTCTCACCACCACATCAGCCCAACTGAACCTCAACATATACTAGCAGAAACAACAGATAAATGCTAGGAGAAAAACGACAAGAGAAGAACCACAAAGCCTGATAATCCAAAATGAAAAACAGCCCAGCAAGAATTTTCCTGCAAAACAGGAAAAGAATCTTGAGACGCGGTGAATGACACATTAGAGTCAGACCCAGAAGTATCCCTGGAGAAGTCATCATTCTAGCATACCTCCAGAGATGGACTAAGACTTTGTGCTGGAGATCTGAAAATGCCTAGCCTGGGCAGAAGGGAAGTATCAGCCTTCAGGGAGAAGTGGATTCAGGAAATTGAAGCCTGTATGGGTACAGCACTCCAGTAGCCATCTGTAACAGGAGAAACTCCGTAAAAGTAAAGGACTGACAATGATTGAAGGCAAGTTAATTTCAAGATCTTTGATGACACAGCCCAGAAAACCAGGTAGCCTATCACTTCTAGCTAGAACTGGAAGAGGAGTTTTACTAGCATGAAGGACAGAAGTGAAGATTGTATAGGGGTAACAGAGGTGATCCTGTCTGGCATGGAACCAAAACCATAGCCAAATGATTCACAGGCAGAGAATAAAGCCAACCAGCACCTGAGGAGCTTGGTGGGCTGGGGTCTATGGGGTTGCACAGAGTCGGACATGACTGAAGTGACTTAGCAGCAGCACCTGGGATGTGGCAGGCAGACAGTGCAGTCACATCCTGGGGAGGGTTCAGAGCAAGGGGTCTGCTGAAGGCAAGATTAATAGTGATGAACTTCTCTGCAGAAGTCCAAGAGTAGGTGCCGGCCCAACCATACAGAGATCCTCCTTTAATTCTCACCTTGCTATCAAGCATGGGGAGCTGGAACTTTCCTGGTGGTGCAGAGGATGAGAATTGCCTGCCAGTGCAGGCGACATGGGTTGGATCCCTGGCCCAGGAAAATTCCACATGCCATGGAGCAACTGAGCTCGTGTGCCACAACTACTGAGCCTGTGCTCTGGAGCCCAGGAACTGCAGCTACTAGGCCTGTACACCTCAACAGCTGACGCCCAAGGGCCTAGAGCCTGTGTTCCCCACAAGGGAAGAGGCTGCAAGGAGTATCCCCTGCTCCTAACAATTAGAGAAAGCCTGCGTGCAGCAGTGAAGACCCAGCACAGTCAAAAACAAATAAAAATAAGACATGAAATGTATTTATTTATTTTTATCAGAGGATAATTGCTTTACAGCACTGTGCTGCTGCTAAGTCGTTTCAGTTGTGTCTGACTCTGGGTGACCCCATAGACGGCAGCCCACCAGGCTCTGCTGTCCCTGGGATTCTCTAGGCAAGAACACTGGAGTAGATTGCCATGTCCTTCTCCAACGCATGCATGCATGCTAAGTTGCTTCAGTCACGTCTGACTCTGTGCGACCCTATGGACAGCAGCCCACCAGGCTCCTCTGTCCACAGGATCCTCCAGGCAAGAATACTGGAGTGGGTTGCCATTGCCTTCGCCACAGCGCTATGCTGGTCTCTGCCAAATAACAATGTGCATCAGTCCTAATTAGATATACCCCCCGTCTTTTGCCCTCCACCACCGTCCCACCCCTCTAGCTCATCACAGAGCACCAGGCTGGGGTCCCCATGTCATACAGCAGCTTCCCGCCAGCTATATATTAATATTTCACAGAGAGTGCATAAATGTCAATGCTGCTTTCTCAATTTGGCCTGCCCTCTCCTTCCCCTGCTGTGTCCACAAGTCCATTCTCAAAAGAAGAAAAAGGAAAGAGGAGCTGACCTCATGGGCCACAGATCGCAGCAGGCAGAGCTGGGCACCAGGGAGGCTGCCTGCCCCCTGTACACAGCCAATGCCAGCTTTACTCTTTGTCCCACGGTCCGCCCAGAACCCTGCCAAACTGTTTTATTCCACTTAATTAACCAAATTTGTTTTCAGTCATTTCTGGCTTAAAAGAGCTTCTTTTGGGAATGTTTCACTTAAATTCAGGTATTATTGTCCTTTTACACTATAGTGTGATATTTCCATCTTAGAGGGTCCTCCTGCTTCTCACAGGCAAGGCCAGCAGCAAGACAAAGAAACAGCAAAGACAAGTTTGGTGGTGGTGGTGGGGGGGGATGATTCCTCATACCCTGTACATCTCAAAATAGGGGTTACAAAAATCTCAGCAAAGGAAAGCGGCAAAGTTACTTAACAAAAATAGGAAATGTGCTAAAAACAGGAACGTATACAATTTTATTTTTAAAGCCAGAAATAAGAATTATCCGGCAAGAACATAAAAAGTTCACTTTTTTTTTTTTTTCCTTTTGCACTAAGATATGGGTTTATCGGATTGGAAAAATCTTTGGAAACTTAATAAAATGTTAACACCCACGATGCTGCATCTCACCAGAATCCAGAGTGTCTGACTACTGGTTCTTTAAGATACATCAACCCTTCAAGCTTTGCAATCCAACAGTCTGCCACGTCCGTTGACTTTAACTGCTCTGCGAGGTGTCAGACAATTCACTTTCTATATGCACAATATACGTTTTGTTGTTTTAATGTTGCATAAGATATACTTAGTGATAGTGATCTCAATTTAAGTTAAAATCCAACCGTAGGTAGTGATGCCAAAGCAAACAGCTCACCTGTGTGGACAGTGAGAGGAATGGGGCAACCCATACCTTGAATACATGACCCAATGCTCCTGTCCACAGGTAATGCCCTGCTGGGTGGCTGGCCTGTTCCCCTTTACTCCAACCATAAAATAAACTGCTATTTCAGAGTTTTTCAAATGTATAAAAAATAGGAAATACAGTGAGCTCCCGAAGTAACTGGAGGACTTGGATATGGGAGAAAAAGATCAGAGGAGTGATGTTTATTTTTGTCTTAAGAATAAAGAGATTGCAAAAGAATCTTTGAAATTTAATACTTGTTCAATGTTTTTGTTTGTCACTTTAGGTTAGGTGTTTGGCATTCATTTTATTTAGTTTTCATCTGCCAGAAGGTGGGTATAATTAAAGTGACTTCCTCAAGGTCAAGAATAGGAATAAGCTGGATTCAAACTCTGGCTTTTCTGTAAAGATACTCAAGACAAGTGGCTTGTGCTTGAAAGCCTGGCTCATCACTGCAAGGCTAGTGGAGTCTAGAATGAAGAGTGACACCCTCCTTCCATCCCTCAATTGCTCAGGGGTCTAAAGCACAGTCACAAACAGTAACAGTTTGACAAAGCCGTGAGGGCAGTGGCCAGGAACCCATGCACGGATGACACCACGTGGATTATCAGCCTCTGGTCTGTCCTCTGCTAATGTTATTCATTTCTGGGTAAAATAGATTTCCCACTTTTCTATGTCATTTTCAACAGGGTTGCTAACAGGCAGATTCCACTGTATGAAGACAGCCTCACACAGAATGGAAGCAAAGCTATTAAAATCGGGGAGGAATGGATTTAAATCCCAGCTATGTAATCTTCAGTTCAGTTCAGTTCAGTAGCTCAGTCGTGTCCAACTCTTTGCGACCCCATGAATCGCAGATTAATTTCCAAAAACCTCAATCTTCTCTTCAATAGAATAGATCACTGTGAATAGCTTTTGTGATTATTATTATATCTTTAGTGATTATCGAGAACCTTAAATGGGTTAACATTTTATAGATCTAAACACAATGGCTGATAAAGAAAGAACATTGTATGTTAATAAGGAAATAACCCTTCTTATTTACATTCAAATGCTTTTAGAGGATACTGGGAAAAGAAAAAGGGAGGTTTGATGATAGGCACTGTATGCATCTCCTTAGCCGTCTACCTTTATAAAGGCAGGAAGGACCAAATAAAATCTGAAGTAAGGCGATCTCTTTAGTAATATATATATAAATAAGCCAAACCGTAACACTGCAATGTTGGCGTGCCAATCTAAGACCTAAATCAGGAGCGAACACAACTGTCATCATAACTAGCAAATCTGGAAGGATGGGAGCAGATGGAAAAGTTTAAAGCCATTAATTTCTGACTGTCTACCAACACACAGAGTACAACAGGGTCAGTGTGCCTGTCATTTTCATACAGCCAAATGGCCCTGGGACCTGTCCTGTCATACTAATAAAGTAGGTACAGCTTAATTCCAGTGAAAAAAAATCTTCCTTTTCAATGGACAGTTTAGGAGATGCAGCTGGATATTATGCTCCTCCCCTTTTTTTGCCACAGGGAAAGTGATCTCTTCCCCTCATAAATGACAATCCCTTTGCAGCTTCCCCAGTCTGGAATTTGAGACCATGCTCTACCTAGATGCACAGAACAGAACGTACAGGAGTCAGAGCTTGCTTGCAGGGTGACAGGCTTCCCAGGCAGCTCGTCTGTGCCATTTTATTAGTCAGTGATAAGTAAATGCATTAGACACTCTTCTTTCAAAAGAGTCTGTCCTATTTTCTTCAGCCAGAAACATGGGATGCTTACATTTCTAAAATTTTCTTTTTTGCATTCACTCTTGTCTAGAGGCACATTCTAGGGAACATTATAAAAATGACTACAAGAAGCTATCCTTTCTGTTCATTTTCTTCTCCAATGTTAGAACTTCTGTGACTATAATTCCACTGCTCGTGATGAATAGCTATAGTCATAGTTATAGCGGAGTATGTCTTCTGTAGAACATGGGGTCTGCAGTCTCTATTTTGCTCTGTGTCCTAAGAATCTGTCTTTTAATGCTATTTCTGAAAGAGCTTCTTTGCAAAAGATGCTTCTTGTGGAGTCTCGAGCTTAATCAATTGCCCGTGATTTTGCAGTCCTTAATGGGAAAAGATAGAGATAATGTAATGAGTATTATGCAAAGTTAGCCAAAAGGGAGGCAGCAGAACCCCATCAGCCACCATTATCTCCCAGAAGAGTCGACACAATAGAGGCAGGCAATTAGATTAGAGCATTTTCTTAACTAGGCCAGAAGTGAAATCCGGGGGACAAGATAATGTTTGGATTTGGGTAGCAGCCAAGAGACGAGAATCCTAAGGCATCATGGTAGAATCTTGCTGTATCTGTGTTTGTTAGACTCTAGAACTTGGAATAAGACTGACTCTTCTTGGAATGAAAGCACCAGGAACTATTTACTAAAGCAGCAAAGGAACCCATCGTGCTGTGGCCTGAATCTCACCAACATCCACTGTTTGGGAAAATCTACTTACGCAGTCAGGTATCACGAAGTTAGCTCACTGCGGGAAGAATGGAAGCTTGTGTCTGGTGGGGAGCAGGGAGGTTAGATATTGAATTCAAAGAGGCAAGAGAAGACCTGCTGGGGAAGATGTTCAAGAAACAGCCACGATCTGCACCCAAGCATGCTCACACACAGACTTACACAGAACATCGCGTGGGTGGGTAGGATGCAATATCCCCATGGCACACCTGGCTCCCAGGTATTGCTCAGAGCCTATACACATTGTCTAGCAACTGCTCCAATTGCCAGATTTAGCATTCTGCCTACAGTAGATGCAGAAATGAAGTTGTTTAGAAGCAATTACAAAGCCATATTTCAACCAGAACAAATGAACACAGCACAAGCTTAGCATGTAAATGCCGAGGGGGGTCACAGCATGAAGGAGTAATCGGAGTCAGAATGAATTAATCATGAGCAAGTGCAACAGGATGAGGGCCAGCATGTTAATTCCCTCGGGGCTGTGAGCAGTGCTGTCCTACCAAGAGGGCCGTGGGGTCCTCCCTGCTGTCAATCAACAGCAACAGGACAGACAGGCACCCAGTAGGCGCTTGGCCAGTGCTTAGGATGCCTAATGGCAATTATGAAAAGCAAATCATAGGTATAAAAACAGTAGCCCAAGCATGTAGCCACGCCAGCAAGTGACGACACAATATTGCACGGAAGAGGCAGTGCGCCAGTGGGAAATCCCTGGAGCACAGAGTCCGAGGGCAAGATTCCAGCCCTGACTCTGTCACTGACTTAGCCATGTTCCCTGTGGGCAGCTTTTAATTTGTAAATTCTTTGAGCCTTAGCTACCTCACCTGCAAAATGAAACATCAGTATCTACCTTAATAAGATGCAATTTACAAGTACATATCTGGCACTGAGCGGGCTCTCAACAAATGACCAATGTGCTCTTGGATGCACAGATTGAAGCGTATCTATTAGGATGTAGAGTGGAGACCATGGTCCAAGGGTATTAGGATACCCAGGGGCCAGAGTGGCTACTGCTTTTTTCTCCCCTGTTTCCTCCAAGGGAGAGGACAGGCCAGGCCAGAGAAGCAATAATCTTCACTGGTCCAGTGGCAGTTCATTGCCAACACCAGTTGAAGGGATGGAACATGGGCTGATTTAGCTCAGGATGTATTTCTGGTCACCTCCAAATCCAAGTCAAGTGGTAAGTGCAAACACTTAAAATACCTTTGAAGACAAAGATGCCAACACCCGGGATACCAACGGTGGGGTGAATGGTAGCCCCCAAGGATATGTGCAAGTGAAGCCTGTGGATATGGCCAATTTGAAAAAAGAACATTTACAGAGATTGTTTAGTATCTAGAGATGGTATCATCCTGGATTACCTCAGTTCAGTTCAGTTCAGTCACTCAGTCGTGTCCAATTCTTTGGGACCCCATGAATCGCAGCCTGGCAGGCCTCCCTGTCCATCACCAGCTCCCAGAGTTCACTCAAACTCATGTCCATTGAGTCAGTGAGGCCATCCAGCCATCTCATCCTCTGTTATCCCCTTCTCCTCCTGCCCCCAATCGCTCCCAGCATCAGAGTCTTTTCCAATGAGTCAACTCTTCACATGAGGTGGCCAAAGTACTGGAGTTTCAGCTTTAGCATCATTCCTTCCAAAGAAATCCCAGGGTTGATCTCCTTTAGGATGGACTGGTTGGATCTCCTTGTGGTCCAAGGAACTCTCAAGAGTCTTCTCCAACACCACAGTTCAAAAGCATCAATTCTTTGGCGCTCAGCTTTCTTCACAGTCCAACTCTCACATCCATACATGACTACTGGAAAAACCATAGCCTTGATCAGTCAGCCTTAAATTCAGTGACAAAAGTCTTTATAAGACAGAAAAGAACTGGAAACAGACAGGGCAAGACCATGTGAAGTCAAAGGCAGAGATGAGAGCTTGCAGCCACAAACCAGGGATTGTCGGCAACCATGAGGAGCAGTTAGGAGACACGAAGGGCAGACACATTTTCAGATCCTCCAGAAGAAATTAACCCTGCTGATTTTGGACTCTGGGCATCATAAACTGTAAAAGAATACATTTTTGTGGTTTTAAGCCTCCTGCTTTGTGGGAATCAGTTGCAGCAGCCCAAGGCAACTATGACAGAACCCACTTAGGAGGGGAAGGGATGAAGTGGCAATGATTGCGGGCAAAGAGAATGGGCCTCCCTGGAAATCTGTGTTCAATCTGCCCACATTATTCTTGGGTTATGAGCTTAGGTATGGTCTATGTGAAAGAAAACTTTTTACAATAATAATTATTTAGTTAGTTATTTTTGGCTATCCTGGGTCTTTTTTTTTTTTTTTTTTTGCTGTGTAGGCTTTTTCTCTAGTTGTAGCAAGTGAGGCTACTCTTCAACATAGTTCTCCGGTTCTCACTGTGGTGTCCTCCCTTGTTGCACTGCATGGGCTCTTGAGTACACAGGCCTTCTCGAGTTGTGGCACATGAGCTCCATGGTTGGGGCTCCCAGGCTCTAGAGCATAGGCTTACTAATTATGGCACAAGGGCTTAGCTGCTCTGCAACATGTGGGATCTTTCTGGATCAGGGATTGAACCTGTGTCTCTTGCACTGGCAGGAGGGTTCTTTACCACTGAGCCACCAGGGAAGCCATAAAGAAAACTTTTAACATAAATTTGCAATAAGAGTGTCCTGTGTTTCAGGTATTCCCAGGAGTGCTAGAAAAGGAGAGACAAGAAACATTTCACATGGCAGTATTCCATGAAATTCATTTCTTGGGGGGAATCTGTAGACAACTGCACAGATTATGATGCTAGAGAAGGAAGTAATGGTGCCTGTGGTGGCTTTCTGGCTGTGGACTGAGTATCTTGTGGCCAATCTGACTCTCCTGAGAGGATGGGTGAGGGACTTAGAACCCACTATATCCATTTGTGACTGTAATTATGTTAATTTATACTGCAACGGTCTAGCCCCTGCTGACCCTTTATGAAAGACTTTAGAAGTCAAGGATTCCATAAAGCAGTGCAATTAAGCCAATAACATAAGTAGCAGTTGGGGGTTGCAGGCATTGATACCACCCATCCACTCCCTTCATCCCAAAAGGGCACAGACCTAAGGCATCCCTGAGACTGACAAGTGGCACAAGAATCAGCTATCTTGCTCCATTTTCACTCACATGGGCCAGATTCCATGAGGGTTCATGGGGACCATTTGGATCCTGATTTCTCTCTATTTCAAATTAACTCAGAGAAGCATATGGATGGCTGTATTGCACTGCCTCTGGGCATTTTAGACTGATAATGTGTGCCAGTGTAGTCAAATGCATCTTCAATATTGTTGTGAGCTGATGGAAAGGAATTATGCACATTTTTAAAATTTGGCAAGACAAATAGAAGCTTATTTCTCAGTTCTGACACAATGGGTTTACCTTATGCCTTGTTTTCTCCAAATCTCGTTTCGGAAAACAAAGATGCCATTAACAAGCTCCCCATGGTTCTTCCTTCCCTCACCTGGCCCATCTCACTTCCTTTCCTTCTTTCCTTCCTGCTGTTCAAAGACAGAGCAGCCTGGAAGGAGTGTAATTAATGAGCTCTATCTCTGAGCAGCTGGGGGTGGGTGGACCACGGGAGCCAGAAAGCAAAATGCAGTTATCAAGGGGAGGATTTCAGTCCATTTGTTCATCTGCCTTTCTGATTCTGGAGGGGCAGTGAAAGGACAGCAGGATGTACTGGGGCCATCCCCCTGCAGGGCATAAGAGAAGCAGAAGAAGAGCCCAGGGTGGGCAACAGCGGCACGGAAGGGCACCGACGAAAGGATGCAAGGGACTTTCAGGGAGCAGCAGAAGAAAACAGGCAAAAATGAGATCAACCTTGAAAAATAAGCATTCCTGGAAGAAGTAGCAAGTCAAGGGGAAAGGAGAAGAATAAGAACTGAAGAAAAGCAACTTAACACAAGCAAAGGTGTCAAGAGTCACATGGGATTTCAAAAAGCTTAAGACGGCAGAGAAGGGGAACGAGATGAGGACCATAAAGAGTAGAGTGGGGTCAACGAAGCAAAAGCCTTATGATTTTTGGTAGCCTGTGAGGGAGGAATGGTATCAGTCGGCTATTTCTGCAAAACAAAGCATTCCCAAGGAGATCAGTGGTTTTAAGAAACAACGATCGTTTATTCTTGTATGTGTGGCTCACCTGCTGGCTGGTTCACCTGGCTTGGGCTTGCCCGGGAATCTCTGCTCCGAGCTGTGGCTCCAGCCAGACTTGGCTCCCTAACACAGACTGCTCTCAGGTTGGTTTTGCCACACGTGCTTCCTCAAGGACCATGGTGAGACAGATACTATATACCCAGACCAAGGAGTTTCTCTGGCAATGGTGGAGGCTCAAGTTCTGAGCCATTTCATCTTCTGTTTACAGGACATCTGCTGATAGCCTGTTGACCAAATCTTGTCTTACTACCGAGTACAAAACTAATGTGTAAGACAATTTACTCGTCTCCTGGAGGTGGTAGCAAGGGAGTACACAGTGGAAGAATGTTCTAATCAGTGATAGAAGTGAATGAGTGAGAATAATCATGGAGCTATCACAAGAGGGCTCTTGGACTGTGGCAAGATTGACTGACAGACAGAAACACACATATAACAGAACAAAGATACAACTTTATATGCTATGTATTTGCAAAGCCCAAGAACATCATGCCCTGGAACCATGATGTGAAGTGGAGGATTTCCACTTTCCTCCTCTCTGATTAACTTGTTTTGGACAAACATGTGGCCATGTTAAGATAAGTGAACCGAGGATCAGGTCATACCAAAATATCATATTACATAATTCTTTTTCCACTCATGCTGTTTATTCAATTCAGTCTCTTAGTATCAATTTTAATCAGCAAACACATTTACAATGACATGCAAATTAATGTATCACATAGAATGGGTAAGTTGGCTTATGGAAATATTTTAGTAGGCATGATGTGTGAGATTCATAAGACTGCAAAACAAACTACAGTAGAGTATAATCAAGGCAGAGATGTGTAAAAGAAAATGGTCAAAGGCTTGAAAATATTGAGCTACTGGGTCATTGTGAATAGAAAGAGGAGAGAACATCCCTGCAGTTTTCCCTAATAAATGTAATTAGGGAAAAGTCAATATAATCAAGTTATACCAGTATTTCTCATGGATATGCCAAATTAATAGAGCTCAAAATAGGTCAGAAGGCAGCACACCATAGTTTCAGCTTCTACTATTTAAACTGTAACTTTCCTTCTGGCTTCTGCACCCAAGTTTTAATTAAGCATATACTTGTAACTTGATATTAGGTGGTGCTAAGATGAAGACATGATAGTTCTGTTCTCAAGGGGCCTAGAACCTAGCGGGACGGAGTGGGATATAAAATACATCATATGAATTAAATGTGGCAAGTGTCATGTAGAGAAATGTTTTGGAGACCTTGGGAGGATAGAGAAGAAGGAAGCCCAGGGTCATATGCAGGTTGAAACCTGCACTGAGTCTTGAAAGATTGATGGCAACTAGGGCTTTCCTGATAGGTCAGTAGGTAAAGAATCCACCTGCAATGCAGGAGACCCCGGTTTGATTCCTGGGTCAGGAAGATCCCTTGGAGAAGGGATAGGTTACCCACTCCAGTAATCTTGGGCTTCCCTTGTGGCTCAGCTGGTCAAGAATCTGCCTGCAATGTGGGAGACCTGGGTTCAATCCCTGGGTTGGGAAGATCCCTTAGAGAAGGGAAAGGCTAACCACTCCAGTATTCTGGCCTGGAGAATTCCATGGACTGTATAGTCCATGGGGTCACAAAGAGTCAGACACGACTGAGCGACTTTCACTTTCAAGGAAATGTGTCAATCAACTGAAGTGGGGGAAAGAAAGCATTCCAGGTGAAGGTAGAAACAACATAGGAATGGAGGTAGGAGGCCCATTTGTGGATGTGCATGGAAAACCAATTGCAGAGTCTGAATCAGGGATGAGCCTAGAAAGAAGCTGAGGGCTCTGTCCAAGAGTCAATAGTGAGACACTGAGGAATTCTCCATGAAAAAGTACCACTGTGGGTTTGCGCTTTTCCATGGCTCACACCATTGGAAGACAGATCTTCAGGGGTACAAAGCTGGAGGCAGAGAAACCAAGTAAGAAGCAATACAACAATGTTAATATAACATTCTCTTATAAATAAGAGAATATAAGAATCCAAGCAAAGGCACTAAAGTAGGAACAGGGAGAGGGAACAAGTCAATAAATATTTGAGAAAACCAAATTAAAGGAGATTCAGTTCAGTTCAGTTCAGTCGCTCAGTTGTGTCCGACTTTTTGCGACCCCATGAATTGCAGCACGCCAGGCTTCCCTGTCCATCACCATCTCCCGGAGTTCACTCAAACTCACGTCCATTGAGTTGGTGATGCCATCCAGCCATCTCATCCTCTGTTGTCCCCTTTTCCTCCTGCCCCCAATCCCTACCAGCATCGGAGTCTTTTCCAATGAGTCAACTCTTCACATGAGGTGGCCAAAGTACTAGAGTTTCAGCTTTAGCATCATTCCTTCCAAAGAAATCCCAGGGCTGATCTCCTTTAGAATGGACTGGTTGGATCTCCTTGCTGTCCAAGCAACTCTCAAGAGTCTTCTCCAACACCACAGTTCAAAAGCATCAATTCTTTGGCACTCAGCTTTCTTCACAGTCCAACTCTCACATCCAAACATGACCACTGGAAAAACCATAGCCTTTACTGCTGCTACTGCTAAGTCACTTCAGTCGTGTCCAACTCTGTCCAACCCCACAGATGGCAGCCCACCAGGCTCCACCATCCCTGGGATTCTTCAGGCAAGAACACTGGAGTGGGTTGCCATTTCCTTCTCCAATGCATGAAAGTGAAAAGTGAAAGTGAAGTCTCTCAGTAAGTGTCTGACTCTTCATGACCCCATGGACTACAGCCTACCAGGCTCCTCCATCCATGGGATTTTCCAGGCAAAAGTACTGGAGTGGGTTGCCATTGCCTTCTCTGTAGCCTTCACTAGATGGACCTTTGTTGGCAAAGTAATGTCTCTGCTTTTCAATATGCTATCTAGGTTGGTCATAACTTTTCTTCCAAGGAGTAAGCGTCTTTTAATTTCATGGCTGCAGTCACCATCTACAGTGATTTTGGAGCCCAGAAAAATAAAGTCTGACACTGTTTCCACTGTTTCCCCATCCATTTCCCATGAAGTGATGGGACCAGATGCCATGATCTTCGTTTTCTGAATGTTGAGATTAGCAGTTCATATTAGGACATGCTGGACTGACTTCTCAGTGGAGAATCCAAGAAGAGATACACATAAGCATTGTTATTTACTTGAGGTTGAGAGACAGGAAATCAGGATCCTTGAATTACATCAAAGACAAACATGGTCTTACAACTGGGACCTGTGCTTCTTAGTGGACCTCATGGGAGATGAGTTTCAGGAGGCTCTAGACAACAGTATCTATGTAATAAGAAATTCTAAGACATGTCTATTTCTTATATACAAAAGTTAGTATTAAAAAACATTGTCTTATTTTTTGAATTATTTTTTATAGATTTTTTTTTGGCCACACCCATGGTATATGGGATCTTAGTTCCCTAATTAGGGATTGAACCAATACCCCCTGAATTGGAAGTTCAGAGTCTTAACCACTGGACTGCCACGGAAGTCCCCAAAAAACATTGCTTTTAAATGAAAACCAAATTATCAACAGATTTTTCCAAATTCGTATTTTCAAGTGTACAAATTTTATGTGAGCTTTTACAATACAGTATTCTTGTTATTAGCTAGCAAATAACCAGTATTTTTATTTTATGTATTCCATCTGATTTTAATTTTGGAGCCTACCTAATGTTGATTTACTCCTGAGGAAACGTCACACACACACACACACACACATCCCCCATCTTTCTGACTGAAGTTTTCTGAAATAGTCTATGCCCCACAGAAGAAAGATAATCAATACTGTCTTTTCATGTTGCATCTTTCTCTGGCAAATATGGGAAACCATGAAAAAAAAACCTATATTACGAAGAATGATGCCCCAAGACTGCAGAAGAAAGAATGCTCAAAGAGAGAAGAACCCATGACTTTCCACCCAGGCACATTTTCTCCTGATTCAAAGGAAATGAACGCGCACAGGTCCTGCACTACATGTGTGTCGCCGTGCCAGTAGATGAGAAAAGAAGTGGAAAGATTTAAGAGAACTAGGAAAGGTCTGAAAAGCCACACATACAGCCATGGGGGAAAATCACGCAACGTTGGCCTTTAGTTTCTAAGGTCAAAAATCAGGTAAAGGAACATCTGGGAATAAAACAAAGGCCTTTTGCTGCTAAAATTATATCCACAGTCTACCATTTCTTCATTCTATTTCCTAAAGAGTCATGACTTAAAAATTCACATGAACTGTTAACATGTAAGAAGGGTGGATACTTGTAAAATGTGTTGTGAATTATTTCATCATGATTTTTGAGATCTCTAAGAGGAATATGCAAATCTAAGTTCCCAGTTTTAATGAGTTATCAGATATATGTATATGCAAAACTGATTCTCTTTGCTGTATGGCAGAAACACATTATAAATCAACTATATGCCAATAAAAATTTTAAAAGAAAAGCAAAATATTTAAGAAAAAGAAGAGAAGACCCTAGAGTAAAGGCTTTGCTTTGCCGTAGAGGAGTCTAGACCTCTGACACTCCAGTAAAACCCCCAGAGGAGCCACGTCTTTCTGAGCCTTTCCAGAAAGGCTGACAGTGGCTCAGAGGCAGTACACAGATTCTATAGTACAACTCAGTAGAGGTGGGTGGCAGTCTGTGGTTGGACCCACAACTTAGCGTGTCCCCTCCTATCTCTTGTCCTTTGGCATGTTCCTTCTGGATGGGGGAGCTCTGTGCTTCTCAAACCTGCTGCAGAACTGCCCATGGGGCATTTTACAAATAAAGCTGTTCAGGCTCCATTCCCAGACAGCTTTTCAGTGTTGGAGCACATGCATTCTCCAAAAATAAAATGCATATAAAAAAAATTCAGTTGGTAGTTTTGTTGTACTGCCTGGGTTAAAAATCAGAAAGAGAAAAGACAGGAGGAACGGAGGAAAGAAAGAAACCAAATAAGTCCACTTGGATGGATCCTTACCCCTGTGTATTGAGACTTCTCCAAAATTCTGGGCAATTCTCTGTCTGGGCCATTTCCTTTCCATTCCCATACCTAAACAGAAGCCCATGTGGTAAGCATACTCGCACAGTGGATCTGATATGCCACATCTTGCCAATTTTAGTAGCAGTGGGATGCAGAAAGCTACCTTTAAGCAGGGCATCACAAAAAGCTGCCATCTAAATCTGAACTCTACTGGAATTCAGAGTTACATGCCAGGTTGGCGAACAGACGGGAACAGAGGATGACAGCTGATTCTAGGTGTGCTCAGTTGCTCAGTCCCATCTGATTCTTTGCAACTCCATGGACTGTAGCCCGCCAGATTCTAGGTACTGGTGAGTTATTCCAAAGAACCATTCCAGCAGCACATGTTGTTGAATCTACTCTGAAAACATTTAAAGACACTGTGTTTCCAGGAAAATCTTCAATGTTCTCTAAAGAGACTGCAGGTTGAACATCCACCGAAGAGTCATTTTTACTGCTAAAAGGACTCTCTCAGTTGAGAGGGAAGTTGGTGAAATTCTCTTCTATTTCCTCTTTATGCCAACTAGTTTATTGATGTATCAAATACCAGATGAACTGGTAAAAAGTTCAGGCCTTCTGCATCTTTTATGCAATATTTAACCACCTTTAGTCGTCAAGGGTACTCCTACTTTCCTCCGCTCAGATTGCAACTTAGAGAGGCTTGTTTTGTTTATTTCTTTCCCTAGAGCTTGATTTGATGTTTTGGATATGAATCAAAGAACATTAATGAGCATTTCAGTCTAAGCAAAGGATCTCTACATATAATAATCACACGTCTTGAGCCAGACCTATTTGCAGTCATTTTCAGTTAGAAGTAGCTATAGGCTTTGAAAAAGACAACATAAATAAAGTCTCTCCCATCATACACCCACAACAGTGTAATTTTTAGACTGACATGACATACAGTCAAGAAATAGATCAGATTTTTTAAAAAGAAAATGGCATTGGCTAAATTTTCTAGATTATATTTTTTAAAGAAATAATCTATAAGAACTGCCAAAGGATGGCTGTTAATAGACCTGGTTCTTGCTGGAAGTAAGATGGCAGAGTTCCCAATGATAATTAGGTAGTTGGAGCAACTATCTTACGTAGAATCCACTTCCCCACCATTTATTCTTCTGTTTTCATTATACAGACATTTTATCCTGGATTCCTCTTATAAAAATCATTGATCACTAATCTCTCCTCGAGAAGCTTCTGGTTTTTTAGATGCAACTATGAAAAGCTGCATGATAACTTGAAAAGGAAGCATATTATTTTAGTATATTCTTTGTAGTTCCCAGGCTAATAAAGAGCTCTCACTAGGTCTGCAAGTGTGAACCCAATAGTATAATATAAAATGAAGAAGCTGTCACAGTTGGGGTTCCCCCAGGAAGCTGACTCCGAAATGAAGACTTAGAGGCAATGGGATAGTGAAGAAGTGCCCTTGGGGTCAAAATCCCCAGAAGGGAAGTAAGGAAAGCACAATTGGGCAGAAAATTGAAATGGAGCTGTGATACAGTCTTGCAGTCTCAAAGGTCACAGACAACTCCACAGGGAATCTGAAAGTAACAAGACCTTTCAGAAGGTTGAGTTGGAGCCAAGGGGGCAAAACTTTATTCCCCCAAGCTGCTGGGTCACTGAACGCGCACCAACTAAAATGGGAGCATGGCCTTGGCTCTCTTTAGTGAGGCAGTACCTAGTAGCTGAGGCTTTCTACCTTACAGCATTCCCTACACTCTTAAGTGGGGGATCTGGGTGGTGTCTGCCTACATCTACTGTGTTATCTGTAGTGATTCAATGATGATTGAAGAACCCAAATGGTTCAGGGTCATCTGTGAGCAAATTTACCTGGTCTGCCATGCTTTACTTTAATGAAAAGGATGAATGAGTCAACTTTGAGGGTTGGAATAGTTGCTTTGTTATTGCTAACTGGAGGGTTCAGAGCCAACCAACCAACAGCAAAGTCATCATCCATCGCTGGACATAAGGGCTTGAAGAACGTTCTTCCATGGGTAGGATAGTATTGAAATCCAACAGACAATTATTTAACTATACTTTTTATTACCAACTCCATAAGAACAAAGTGTGATTATATATTAGTACTTTTGCATGTAGCTGTGAACGTTAAATGTACTTTCTTTGTTCATTTCAACTGAGGTTTATTGACAGCATACATCGTTTGGAATGGGTGAATGGGTACACACTTTTTTTTTTCTATTGCTTGAGCTTTTGGCAAGAGCAAAGTGCTTTCTACTTGTGGGCTCTCTAAGAAACACCCATGGAAGAGGTCCTGAGTGGTGTGAAAAGGTGGGTAATGCATAGCTTGGACAGTCCAATGGCCAGCTTCTTTCCCAATGATGGGGGCTGGCAACTGGAAACCCAACAAGGCTGAGGATGTTATTAATGAGTGTTCAACAGAAAGAAACAATGTGCATCCTGAACTGAGTTACCTTCATGTACTTAATCCCTGACTCAAAATTTTAAAAATTATCAATATATGCTTCTTATTGCTCTGTCATCCTGTGGTTATACAATCACATGAATGTGGGGCTGCCTAGCTGAACTGCCATGTGATGGAGCTGGATGAGTGGAGTATTGACACACTTCAAATGAATGTATTAGAGGAAGGATAATCAATTGCAGAAAACTGAACCCTGGATTTCCCTTCTAGCTGCTCCATAAAAGATGGTCAGAATGTCAAGGTTTTTCCAGCAGTAATATTTTTTGAGCTCTTATGTTTATCTGTAAGCTCTCCTCTGCCACTGCACTCTTTCTGCAGATATCAGCATATTCTCCACAAACTGGTGATTGCTCGCATTAGCCTGTGGTATTCATCTCAAGAGCTCATCAAGCCCCATTTGTCTCCTCTGAGCTTCTGATTTTTGAAAATGCCTTTACCTTCCTCCCCAGGCTGTTAACTACAGAGTTTCTGCAAAGACATTTTTCAGTATATTGGACATCACACAACTATTTTGTCTTTGGTTAGACTTCCTGAAGCTCTCTGTGAAGTCACTTGCTGCTTTGTCATTAACAGAGCTGGAGGAAAAAGAAGAGGGGGGGGGCGCTTGGGAAGGGCTTTTTCTCCCCTGGGTTTTACAAATAACTTTTTTTATAAAGATCAGAAGAAAATGATTAAAGGAGAACTGATAATGAGCAATGCAAAATTAAGATCAAATGTGCTTGTCTTGTGACTTGCTGGTTCGAACAACAAAAACAACAACAAAACTAATGAATCAAAGAGGAAGTTAAAACAGGCTACCAGAAACTTGCAAGAAGCACACACGAATGAGTGCTGAAGACAGTGAAAATGAACTTGGGGATGGAGAGGAGGAGGAGGATCCCCTAGAGGGACAGTGGCCCAGTCTACCCTGGCCTGAGAAGCATGAAGCCCAGGGCTTCTAGAATAGCAAGCCTTAGATCTTTGACTACCTGCAGAGCTTCCATGTGATGGAAAGGAGACACCATCGAGGTTGGCACATCGGCTCTGATACACTGATTCTCCTCATCAGCTGTTTCTCATTCTTCTCACCTCTGAGCTGTCCCTCAGTTTGTGAGCATCACCCCAGACTTAGCAGCCAAAGGGAGAGGCAGTGCCATTGAAAAGGTCTGCCAGCCCAGAGGGCATTCTGGAAAAGCCTTCAATGGAAAAGGCATCCGAGCTGGATACCTGGAGTTCCTGGATCTGTTGTGGTTCCAACATCCCTGGCTAAGCCCAAGTTTACGAGGGAGGCAGGTCTCCTGAATTGCATGTTATTTTTAAGAAGTAATTTTCATGTAATTCTGTGCAAATAAAATGCCAATATAGACATTTTAAAATTTAGACATATTGGTTCTGACACCACTACTGCCAAGAATAGTGACATCGGTAAGGACTTTCATGGTGCTGATTATCAATTTTCTTTCATTCGCTTATTTGGGTCTCACTACAATCATCTGGTATTTCCAATTTGTGGATGAAGATGCAAAAATTCAGAGACGTTAAGCAGTTTGCCCCAGACCACTCTCCTGGAGAATATTTCCAACTGAGCAGAAAAGTTACCCCAGGCCAGTTCTATTCACATTGTCTCAGGTAAGGGATAAGGTTGAAGCCAACACAGGTCTGAATATTCAGGAATGATTTCAATTGAAATAATGTAAACTGCTTTTGTATTCAGGCATCAAATCATGCATGCCAAACTTTGATTTAGAGACTAAGATCACTGCAGAAGCATGTGGCCCCATCTCTGGGAATTTTTTAAGTGGCTATTTCCTACATGTTATCCAACTATGCAGGAGCAGAGAGGAGGGCAAGCTTTTCTTGATATTTTATGTCAATAAAATGTCTTGATACTTTAAGTCATCAGATACAGTATCACTTGCTAAAATCTGGAATGTTGATTCCTATATAATAATCAAAACCTCAAATGGGATTTGAAGTTAAACTTCCTTCTTTTGCCGGCTGGTGCTTTTTGTAGGTGGGAAACTACGGAAATAGGCATGGGCAGCCTTCTGCCTTTATTCTCTACTTCTCTTGTTAACTTTCAGTTCTGATGCCATTTAGGTCAGAGAGGGGAGGATGAAGCATGGATGATGCAGAAGTTAGAGAAACAGGAAAGGTGGTTTTGTGCTCTTGAGAACAGCTCCTCTTCAAACTAATTTTTTTTATGAAGCCTCTCTGTGGATTCATCGAAGACCCTCTGATCTCACACCCTCACAAGACACTTCCTACCTGTGGTAGCCTTTTTACAGGTGATGCGTTTCCTCTGGTACATAACTTGCTTCTCAGCTGGACCCAGGAATCTGGGATTATCTTCAAATTTTCTTTCCCCAGGTCTCCTCATGTCTCTGGACAGCCCCACTGGACAGAACCCAAGATAATTCCACTTTAAGTTATTTTTCAGTATCTGGTCCATGGGTACCACCCTTGCATCCTTTGTCCTCTATAATAAACCAAATCCTAACAGAACAAATTTCTCTTTTTCTCCACAGTACGAGCTGCTAAAACATTTCCAACATCCTATATTATTTAGGTGGGCCAATATACTACTCCAATGCAAAAAAAAAACCACAAAAGATCAGGCCAATATAGTCCTCAAATGCAAAAACCATGTATTTTTGAAGTTCTTGGAATAGTCTCATTGAAGATTTTCTTACTTTGGCTTGAGGCGAGAGGCAAATACTTCTCCCAGTATTTGGGGATGGGACTCACCACCAGCATCTATCTTAGAAAGTTTGTTTTCAAAACAAAAAACAACTTTGACAATGCTTTTAGACTAACAGCATGGAGAAAGGGTTCAAGAATTCTTTAAGGGATCACAGGCTTCCTGCTGGGGTCCAGACCTGGTGGATCCAGGGTAATTCGAAGCATGAATGGCGTAAGCAAGGAAAAATTTATTTATTAATATAAGATTAGATTAGGAAGAAATAGTGCAGTAGGAAAATTAAGTGGAGAAAAGAGGCTGAATAACTTGGTTTACGTGGAAAGCCAATAAAGTTCCAGACAAGGAGCTTGCACCATCTACGTTAGGCTGCCGGCATCCTCTTGAATAGTGGGGGGTGCCCCACCTTGGGCTCCCTCTCGCGTGGATCTTAGAAGCCAGGGCAAGTAAGTAGACATGGTGAGCCTCCACGCCCCAGATAGGAATTCAGCCAGAAAATAGAGTAAGGAAGAGACACGGGGGAAACCAGTCCTTCCAATGACTGGCCCAGCCCCTATTGTCTAGAAAGGCCTTTTATACCTTTTTGATTGTACATAGAGATCAATGGGTAATACAAAATTATGTAGCATTAGCAGCCCAGACTCTTATCAAAACCAGGCTTTCCTCTCTGCATACCTAGTTGTATACACAAATCTTAGGTGATTTACATCATCTTCTGGCCAAAAAGGGCCAATTAACATTTTACAGCCTTTTTTCTGATAAGGGTTTGTCAACCAGAAGACTTATTTGTGTTGTTCTTCTCAAAGTCTGGTGCCACTCTCAGAAAGCACTAAATAAAGTTACATTCTTACATAGCAAAGATACAGCAATTTACAACAAGTAAAAGGAGTACAGTGATTTATAACAAAAGAAAAGTAATTAACTCAAAAGTCTAGTGTTGCTAACATCAAAACTACTATATACCTTTTTCCATTACATTGATTAATATCCTCCCAGGTGCCTAAAAGATAAAGAATATGGAGGCCTGGCAGCAAGCATTGAGTCAACAGTGAAATCTGTCACCAATATGATTTTCAGCTCTTTAGAAAAGGCTCTGTATCTTTAAGATGCTTTAAGCTTTGTGCCTCTCATGGATGGGGGGCTATAAGCAATTCACAAGCTGTAAAAAGTCCAGGGGAACCTGTTAGGCAAGCTAGAGAGTTATCAGAGGGAGTTTGAACTGTAACATCTCTTTCAAATGCAGAAGACTAAAGCCCTGAGTTAACTTTTTCCAGAGTGTGTCAGAAGAGTGGAAAAGCACAGTACAATAAGGCAGGCAGATTCTGGTTTTTGGGGTACATGCTCAGGAAATTCCAGGGGGAACCCCTGAGGCCTGACTCGCCTTGCCCATCAGGCCTCTCTGCATGACCTTGTCATGGTGGGATTCCTCACGCTGGCTCCCAGCAGCTTCCTCTTTGAACTTTTTCAGGGTGAACACCATGGAATGTGGCATCAGTGACCTATGTCTTCATGGGAATAGAGGGAAAGAGACCCATATTAACACCTATTCCTCCAGGGAAATGTGTACTACCAGTAAGGGAACACACGTATTCAGAGCATGCACTGAGCCCAGGATCTCAAGTCATGCTTTGGGGTTCTCAAAGTGTTTAGGTCTATTTAACTCAAGAAAAGCTTCATGTTCTTGAAATTTCTGATAAGCAGGAGTACTCTGGCTTCATAAATCCTGTGTCATGCATGGGTTCTTTCGATGTAGGATGCACATATAATGAACCAAATCACTTAGAAAGCCCTTCCGTGAAAGTATACTGCAAATCACTGTAAGAGCCTGAAGGGCTAAGGGAGTCATTTCCAGTCATGGCTTTCAAGAACACTTATAATTTAAAGTAGCTCACAGAGCATTCTGGATTTCCCAAATAACGCATGTTATAAATGTCTTGCTATGGAAACAGTTGACCGAGTCCAGCACATTTGAGTCAGTGAGTCAATATCCTTCTTTCTGAATACATTCTCAAGGAGGCTGCCAAGCACCAAGACCTTGACCAGCTAACATGTGCGACTCTCTGCTTCATTACTTCAGTGTTGACTGGTTCCAGTGAAGGCTACAATACATAAGCATCAGAACAGCCAGCAAGGAAGGGTGTTCTGATCAGCCACCTCTGCTAAGACCTTTGCTGTCAGTCAGTGACAACGAGGAGCTGGCCCTGGACATCACCTGCTAGCTCCCAAGCCAACAAGATAGCAGAACACAGGCAGTCATGACCAGCCGTTCTTGCTCTCCTTCAGATTATATCAGAGCTGGAAGATCAGAGGGATCTTCCCTGATGGCTCAGTGGGTAAAGAATCTGTCTGAAATGCAGGAGACACAGGAGATGTGGGTTTGATCCCTGGATTCCTGGATCCTCTGAAAGAGGAAATGGCAACCCATTCCAGTATTCTTGCCTGAAAAAGCCCATGGACAGGGTAACTTCGTGGGCTATAGTCCAAAGGGTTGCAGAGTCAGACACGGCTGAGTGACTAAGCACCACCTATTAATAACTAGTAGGGATAAATGCAAGGGAGTTCTGGGCCCGAACGTCGTGGCTCCTCAGCTTTCTAGCTGTTGTATGACTGCTCCAGGCTTCATTTTTACCATCAAGGATTGGAATAAAAACAGTACTTCCCCATAGATCAGTTGGGAGGACTGAGTAAGGAAATACACATAGGTAGCTCAGGAAAACACTTACTCCATGCTGAATGTGACTTATTTTACACCTAAAATAGGTTATTTATGTTGGTACAGCTCAGGTCTTCCACTCTGAGTGGCTGACAACCATTGCCTTTGCTGGTGAGCCAAGTTATCATTCACAAAGCACTTTCACACACATTACAGACAATCCAACCACCACCAGATTTGAGTGCATGGCCTTACATTTTATTCTTAAGAAGTGAAATCATATTGAATTTGCAGCTTTGTATACTATGTACACTTTTTTCATATAATAGAATTTTAATATTCCTCACATCATTAAGTATATTTCAAAACAAGTTTTAAAAAGCTGCATTTTCCTTCCTATGGACATACCGACCTTCATTTTACTCATCTTCTGGTTGAGGACTAAGTATGCCTTTTTTAAATCATAAATAATGCTTCAGTGAAGAGCATTAAATGATTCCTGACCATATTTCTCATTATTTTCTTAAGATGCACCTAAAGAGGGTATGGACAATCTTAAGTCCCTGATATAGTGCTAAATTACTTTCTAGAAAATTTATTTGTGTTCAGTTTTTATAAGTTTTCTTACATTTATTTCCTCAACTAATTGCAAGATCCATTTTTTTTTTCAAATTGTGACAAATTACATGCAACATAAAGTTTCCCTTCTTAATCATTTTTTAAGTGTACAATTCAGTAGTGTTATGAATATTCTTAAAACTAAGACCATGGCATCTGGTCCCATCATTTCATGGCAAATAAATGGGGAAACAGTGGAACCAGTGAGAGACTTTATTTTTCTGGGCTCCAAAATCACTGCAGATGGTGACTGCAGCCATGAAATTAAAAGATGCTTGCTCCTTGGAAGAAAAGTTATGACCAATCTAGCAAGTATATTAAAAAGCAGAGATATCACTTTGACATCAAAGTTAAAGCAATGGTTTTTCTAGTAGTCATGTATGGATGTGACAGTTGGACTATAAAGACAGCTGAGTGCTAAAGAACTGATGCTTTTGAACTGTGGTGTAGGAGAAGACTTTTGAGAGTCCTGTGGACAGCAAGGAGATCCAAACAGTACATCCTAAAGGAAATCAGTCCTGAACATTCATTGGAAAGATGGATGCTGAAGCAGAAATTCCAATACTGTGACCACCTGATGTGAAGAATTGACTCATTTGAAAACACTCTGATGCTGGGAATGATTGAAGGTGGGAGGAGAAGGGGACGACAGAGGATGAGGTGGTTGGATGGCATCACTGACTTGATAGACATAAGTTTGAGCAAGCTCTGGGAGTTGGTGATGGACAGGGAAGCCTGGCGTGCTGCAGTCCATGGGGTTGCAGAGTCCATGGGATTGAGCGACTGAACTGAACCGAACTGATTGTTGTACAAGAATATCTAGAACTTAATCATCTTGCAGAGCTCTTCCCACTGGTAACCACTAGTGTGGTCTCTGCATTTTTGAGCCTGTTTCTTTTTTTGTTATATTCACTACTTTTTAGATTAGTAATATCATATGGTATTTGTCTCTCTAAGACAAGCTTACTTTTTTTACAGATCCTGTGCTAAGGGTTTCATATTGAGAAACTCATTTACTTCTTACTTCTTATACCAGCTGCACAAGGAATTTATGGTTCTCCTTTCTTCCCAAACAATGACAGAATGGCTTACAGAGAGGAAGCAAGGTGCCAGTATCCCATTAAATGTATGGATGGGGACAGCCCACCATCAAATACCTAAACCCTGGACACCATCACAAACTGCCTCCCTGAAATCGCTTCACAGCCTCAGAAGATGCAAGTATATGGACAGATGTGTGTCCTGTCACCACAATGCCGCAGCTGTGACCCATACCACCCAGTACCTCATCACAGACCTCAGACCTGGGGGCAGAGGAAGGCCGGCCACACACAGCACCCAGAAGTGGCTTCCTCCAGCCTCTTTGAAAGATGCCTCCTGGTGTGTGTAGTACAGACAAGCTGATATGAAGTTTTTACAACATGGACAAGTCAATCCATGCTTCAGATAAAAAAAAAAAATCTGCTTTCAGAAAATTAAATCTACCAATAAAGGAACTGAGAAATAGCCTTTCAGTTGAAAGCAAAATGCTGACACAATGCCAATTTCAACTTAAGAAAATAGGCCACCTCTTGGAGGGTGAAATTTCCATGCCTTCAGGCATTACACCTATGGAGTGAGTCTGGCCCTGATGCATCCAGTCTAAATAAATCTTATTCCGTATTCCTTAGATGACTATTAAAATAGGGTTACAAGGAGTGTCTCTTATGAACGCAGGGCCTATTGCAAGTGATTACAGGAAAAAGCAATAATGTCTGCCTTTGCTATGAGAGTAGTTTACAATTAGCAGGAAATGCCATTGTGCCAGTATATGCAGCAGGGGATGGGGCACTAGAGAATTCGAGGTACAAATCATATTTTGCAAGTGGAGAAAGAAGATGGCAGTACCTCACCTTATCAGTACTCCGCCTTAATAAAAAGGGTGAGTGCCAGAGTCTCATCCTAAGAAAAGGAAGATTAAGCCAGAGTGCCTTATCACTCTGTCATGAGAGACTCAGGGTGTCAGAATTAAGTCCTGCAGGGTCACAGCGTGAGACGAGGATAATGTGCAGAGATAGCTCTAGCATCAATATTCCAAAAAGCAACTGGATAATTGCTTCATATCACATCTAACACACTATGATAATGTCAGAGTCATCGCTCCTCAGATACCAGGGGCGGCAGCACCGCAATTGTCATCCTGGCCTGGCTTGGTCCGTGTGTGCTCATGTGTCCCTCTTGCCGCCGCTCGAGTGCCTCCTTGCAGACATGGCACTCAGACTCATAGATTTATCCCTGAGGCGGGGCACAAGGGTTGCTTCTGAACGACAGAGATTGAAGTGCACCGATTTAATATTTGCATCTTACTGGTAAAAGCTTGAATCCATCTGACAAAGGCTGATGAGAAAGGGATCCTTTGCAAAGAGAACCTAGACTTGGAGGCATCCTTTGGGTTTTTTTCAGCTCTCCTGTTACATCTCTTTTGTACTTTATTCCTGAGATTTTTGAACAATGAAGACAATTGCAGTAATAGCTCTAAAGAAGGAATGTTTTCAGCTTTGCCACGGGAAAAGATAAATAAAACCTAAGGGAAATGGGGACCTTTTGTTTTGTTCATGCTCTCCCTTTCCTATTTTTTTGGGAGGGGATCACACTACCTATAGAATTCATTATTGGTAACTTCGGCAAGAGCTGGACCTAGGAAGGTAAAACAAGGGAAGAAAGACAATCTTTCCTGAGTATGAGTGTTAAATTAGCATCTCTGAGCTAGTCTGAGAAGTCAGAGGAGAACATGGTCAAACAGTCTGGGTAGTAGAGATTTCCCTGTTTTCAGACTAAGGGCCAACTTTGCCTCTGTATTATTCAATATCAGAAACATGCAACCCTTGAAATGCTCATCTCTGGTCTGAAATAGACAATAGCTGGCTGTAAAAAACACAAAAAAACCTTTAACCCATATCTACTAATCTGGACTCTCAGTAATAATGGTGATCATTTATTGAGCAGTTAGTACGTATCAAGAGTTGAAATGCTTTACATATATTAACACACATTATGTAATTTAATTCTCAGTCATTCTCTGTGGTCTTACTTCATCCCCATTTAACAGATAAGAATGTTAAGCATTGAGGTTTCCCTCCCTGGACAAACAGCTACTAAGTAGCAATCAGGATTTAAACTTCCTAAGCCAGACTAGGGAGACTTTAAAATTGCCCAGGATGGCAGACTACCCACTATGACTCTATGAGTCAATTGACAGTCAACCAAAAATTGGCTGTCCTTTCTATTGTTCATCAAATGTTTTATAACTCATAGCTGGTCTAAAAGTGCTGCAGCAAAACCACTTTGGTCTAGATTAGCAATTCACGTTATCATTTTAAAAAGCCAAAAGAAAGGGAAGAGGGGGAAGTAAGGTTACTCAGTGCCTACAGACAAATAGAAGCTTAATTTCCTGTCATACAGATAATTAGGCACCAAATAGGTCCCTAAGGTAATTAGAAACATAATAAACCTAATGAAACAAGGGCTGCATCCTGGTTAAAGAGGAAAAAATAAATGTCATCAATCACTGGTAAATGATGAACTTCCACAACTGGTGGATTGTGCTTGTTTTAACAAAAACCTACTGGCCTTCCTCCAAACCAGGGGTTGAGCTCCAGGTCAGCTATGAATGGCCCAGCATCACTGAGGTCAGTGACCAACCTGTTATTTCCCACTCATGGGACAGAGGGGCAGCGCAGCGCCTGGAAGGATCAGAAGCCTGAGAGCTGGTCAGGTGCTCGGCATCATGGTGCCGCGCTGGTTACCACATGCACAGAAGGAGCGCCTGTGAGGCACCCTGACTAGTTGGGAGAGCACGGGGGAGAGGTGAGAGGCCCAGGAGGGACCCCAGGCTCATACCAGTGCTTCTGGATGTCCTCAGACCTAGCCATGCCATGTCCTGAGCTGCTGACAATATTTCTTCCAGCCTGAGGCCTGGTGAAAATACACAACCAAGGTTATGCTTAAGACCTTTTATGGACTAACTTCAATCACCTAGACCACCAATCCTCTGCTATCTTGATGGCCTAAATTAAGAAATAAAACAGATATTTTAATAATCAATTTCATGATTTAAATTCAGATCAGAAAATCATGTTGAGTACCCTGGAATATGAGGACTCAAATGAAATAAAGACAGTGAATAGAAAGCATTAGAAAAGAAATAGTCAACAATATTGCTTATTGAGATTTGGAGTTGGGTGTATGAAGGAGCCCCAGATAGGAAATCAGAAGGCCATGGTTTGAATTCCATCTATGCCCCTCGTTGCTGTGCAACTGTAAGCAAGATACCTAATATCTCTGGGCCTCTATTTTCTAAAACTTTAAAATGGAGTTAAGAATTCCTGCCCCATGGTTTTCTGTGAAGATTACATAAGTTAAAGCCTGTGGAAATGACTAGCAAGCTTTGCAGCATATAGAGAATTCTCAAAGTAAGTTGCAGGTGAATCAGAAGCAATGCCAGATGTAACGATATTAATACAATGGCCATGGGTCTGGGTTGGAGAAATGTTCCATTTCTTCACCAGGAACAAAAATGTCAATTTTGTGACCTGATTCCTATTTGAGATTGGTGGCTATTTGTGGGTTTTCTACTGTGTTCTATATTTGACCTACTACCAGATTGTTTGAATTATCATCATTTTACAGTATATTTTAGCATCTATAAATCTTTCCTCATTACTCTTGTAGAATTTTCCTAGCTAAACTGGTTGGTTTACTTTTCCATGTGTACTCTGGGAATACCATCTTTAGGTAAAAAAAAATTCATGCTGGCATTTTAATCAACATAAATAAATCCTTATCAAGTTTATTTCTTATCTAAAGAAAATTAACACTTGCATGAATTTAAACCTTGCTCCTCAAGAACACTGCATCTTCTTCCATTGGTTCAAGCCCTTTTTGTACACTTAGGAGATCTCTTAAAAATTTATTTTTAACAGAAGGATAATTTCTTCACAATATTGTGCTGGTTTAAAAATAAAAGAGAGACACTATCACCACGAGGTTTCCTGCAGTTGGGAAAAAGAGCCCCCAAGCACAGGGGTGCAGGCAGAGGCAGCTGGGCCTCAGCTGGAGCACAGGGCTCGGGAGGCACAAGCAGGCACAGACAGCACATGCTACCCCCATTGTGGGACCTGAAATCAGCCTGCGACGGGCTGCCCTCTCTATGGGCATCTCAACCTCACTATGTGTATCCAGTTAGCAAACTCCATCTTGAGAGGTCTGATGCAAACAGCACTTCTGGTAAAGAAATCCAGGGAAATTGTTCCTCTTTTCAGTTGAGTGACAGGATGGTAAATTCATTCTCAGACAGGGCAAGACAGCCAGGGAGAGAGCTGGCATTCGAGGGAGAATAAAATACTGCACCAGGAAAACCAGGGCGAGGAAGAAAGTAGAAGCAGACACCAAAGGCGAGAACCTTGCGTTTCCCCAACAGCCAGCCTCATGGCTCCAGGGTGCTGCCAGGGAACCGTGGGGAGGGGCGGGCCCAGGAGGGTGGCAACCACGCCCAGGATGGGCCCCCACACAAGTAAGTGGGTCAAGAAGAACCATGTCTGATGTGATTCAAGCAACTAGCAGCTGAACAGGAATTTGAACAAAACAGCAGAACCTTATCACCCATTCAAATCCCCCATATCTTTATCTGCTTATAAGATTTTCTTAAAACAGTAACTTTATTTTTCTTCAGTGTCATCCTAACTATAACATCAGTTAAGCCACTGGTTTGAGACTGCACTTTACTTTGTTCTAAAACACATGAAAATTAATGCATAATTATTTTTTTAAAGTTATTCCAAAATGTCTCTAATACCTTGAGTGGTGAGCAGGCAAAATTTTGGCAAAACCAACTCTAGAATTTGCTTTCTTTTTATTACTCCAATTGATTACACAATAGACCAGAGGTTCTCAAGCTTTACCTTGAGTAAGAATAATAATCTGTTGGACATTTAAAAATACACATCTACCTGATTTCCATCCCACAAAATGCTGATTTAGAAGGATCCCCAGCAAGATTCGGAAGACTGAATTTTTGGCAAGCATCTGAAGTTGCCTCCAGACACTGAGACAAACACTTTACAGGGTAAAATCATTGGAGTGGTTCGAAAGAAGCTTTAGGGTAATACTCTGACTTGTAAAATTTGATTGGTTGTTTAAAACCAGAGCAGCTGAGGGAGTATCTTCCACGAGGTTGGAGAAAGATGTTCACAACGTGCCGGAAGCATGAAGGCTGTAGACTGAGACCCCTGTGGGCTCAGGAATGTGATATGGGAGTGTAGAGTCCTTTTGTCATAAAAGCTGTGGGGCCATGGGGGATGAAGTGGATGATTACAAGACCCATGGGTGCCTGGTTCCCTGCAGGAACCTGAGCCACTCTGCAGAAAAGGAATCAGAGTTGCTTCTCCTGTTTCTCTCTGCTTTGTGATGATGCTAAGTCTTTTTTTTTTTTAATAATTAATTTATTTATTTTACTTTACAATATTATATTGGTTTTGCCATACATTGACTTGAATCTGCCATGAGTGCACATGTGTTCCCCATCCTGAACCCCCCCTCCCGCCTCCCTCCCCATCCCATCCCTCTGGTCATCCCAGTGCACCAGCCCCAAGCACCCTGTATCATGATCTAAGTGAAGACTAGAGAAACAGGAGCTTCGTTACTTAATCTGCCCACTGGGGATACTTCCCATCCATTCTAGGCTGTGTACACTTCTTCACGTAGTCTTTTGTCAGAAGGGCTTCTGAAGTAGGAAGCTGTATGGATAACAGAAGGAAAGGGGACCCAGGACTCCGACTGCATAGGGATGCCGGGGGTGTGGTGGGTCCTTGAAGACAAACAGGGGCCTTGAATTGGGGACGAGGATCAGGAAGAGAAGGCACTGGTGTCTTTCTGTGCTTGGAATGAATACACACATTTAAAGGGGTTTTCTGAACATGACTGAGATGATCTGGTGGCTAGACTACACTTATTTTTCTTTCCTCTTCCCCTCTCTGAGAAATGACATGTTTGCCTTCACATTCCATCAGCTCAGCCCCTGCAGCTTCTAAGGTGAATTTTCTAAGATTGCCTGGGAAGTCAGGCAAAAGGTAAGATGACTTTCAGCAGTCAGAACTCCAGAAGATATGTGCTACTAGGTAACCAACATCTCTCAACCTGACAGAGCCTGATTACAATAGTTTAGTACTAACCATACTGGCAGAATGATCTTCCACCTGAGGATGTAAAGAGGTGAAGAGATGTGAACTGCAGTTTGCAAACCTTGATGCTGTCTGGGGGTCTGCAGAATCTGTCTTTTCTCCCCACCCTCCTCCATAGGGCAGCAAGATACAACGGCTACTATCTAAACAGAAAGGAAGTGGATTCTTCAGCTTGCAGCATGTCACTTTGCTCCAAAAGACCCGAGAAAAGTAGGATTCTAGCAGGCAGACTGAGCAGTGCAGACAGGCTTTGAAAATCCTCTAATCCCACTGTTAGATACAGATCCTCTTTGACTTACCTGATAAACCCATTACAAATTGGAAGCAGTATAATTTGAAAATGCATTTAATACACCTAAACTAGGGGGTGCTAGTGATGAAGAACCATCTAGCCAATGCAGGAGACATAAGTGACATGGGTTTGATCCCTGGGTCAGGAAGATCCCCTGGAAGAGGGATGACTACGCACTCCAGTATTCTTGCCTGGAGAGTCCCATGGACTGAGGAGCCTGGCGGGCTACAGTCCACAGGGTCACAAGGAGTTGGACATCACTGAAATGACTTAGCTCACACGCACTCACCAAAATCATAGCTCAGTCCAACCTACCTTAAACATGCTCACTTCCATTAGCTTAGTGGGGCACAATCATCTAACACATAGTTTATTATATTATATACCGTTGAAAATCTCATGTAACTTATTACTGTACTGAAAGTGGAGAACAGAACGGTTATCTGGATGCAGAATGGTTGTCAGCATATGGGAGGTAGACCCTCGTGATTCTATAGCTGATGGGAGCCAAGACTTGCTGTCACTGCCTAGCATCATGAGACTCCTCAAACATTGCTAACCCAGGGAAAGATCAAAATTCAGAACTCAAAGCACGGTTTCTACCGCACACATATGGTTTATATATCAAGAGATTTTAAGCAGGCTGGCAATCGACCGGCCCATCTCAAGTCCCACAGACACTATGCGGCACGTGGGTTGCAGGACCAAAGGTGAAGAAGTGTGGGAGATGCATTCCCAGTCTCCTATTCTTCCAGAGAAAGGTGATGTGTTGTCGCTGCAGCCACGGAGGTAATAAGAGGCGGTTAGCTTAGGAGCACAATTGGGACATTGCATTCACAACAGTAATCTATAAGAGGGTGTTATAAGGACACCTAGAAGACGGAGTTTATACAATGACAGACTGTAGCCCTAGGAAACATGGGACGTATCATTCAATGAGAAGGCGGCAGGAGAGGGAGGTTGGAGAGAGGCAAGAAATCAAAAGCACTGCTCTCAACACATCAGGTTGGAGATGCCCATGAGATACCTATGTGGAAATGAGCCGGAAGCTGTGGCTACTTGGCTCTCAACCTGTGGGAGGCCAGGGCTGTAGATATAAAGTTGGGATCATGAATGTACAGATGCATGGACTGAAAGCAAGGGGGCTAGAGAAGGTGATCCCAGGAGGGAGGAACCTGCTCCAAGCTTCTGGACATGCAGCTATTTAAATAAGCTGTGGATGATGCAAAGCTGAGAGGAGAGAGTGAAAAGCAGCGAGTGAGAGAGGGTGTGCGAGTCATCAAGCTGCTGGTCTCACCTCCAGGCTCAGCCCTGCCGTCCTGCTTTGTGATGCGGGGCGGAGACCTCTCTCCTGCTTTGCCAGCAGCTCCCTCTTAGGCTCAGTCTCCCAGCAGCACCAGAGGGAAGGTGCAAGGCAGGTGGTGGTTAGGAGTTTGGTGTTTCCTTGCCCTTCAGCTTCACCAGTCTCCATTGCTCATCCTAGCAGAGACAGCGCTTTTTCTCAAGGAGTTTATTTCATTTTATCAGACTTCATAGACCAAGGCTCATAGCCCCTTGCCCAGCAACTCCAGCACCACTATCCAGCGTGCCCACCTCAGAGGGCAGGGTCTCAGCTCTACCCACTCTGCCTTCCTCTTGGCTTCTAACTTAGAATCCTTACAACCTCACCCCTCAAGGCAGTGGCTGTTTCCTGTAGTCACTACCTTCATAACACCTTGGAGATTGCCCTTCATGCACTTCAGTGACCTCATTAACATTCTTTACATTTGCTGTTATTGTTGTTCAGCCACTAAGTCATGTCCAGCTCTTTGCAACCTCATGGACTGCAGCACGCCAGACTTCCCTGTCCTTCACCATCTCCTGGAGTTTGCTCAGATTCATGTTCATTGACTGCTGCTGCTGCTGCTGCTAAGTCGCTTCAGTCGTGTCCAACTCTGTGCGACCCCATAGACGGCAGCCTACCAGGCTCCCCCGTCCCTGGGATTCTCCAGGCAAGAACCCAGGAGTGGGTTGCCATTTCCTTTTCCAATGCATGAAAGCAAAAAGTTAAAGCGGAGTCACTCGGTCGTGTCCGACTCTTTGCAGCCCCGTGGACTGCAGCCTTCCAGACTCCTTCGCCCATAGGATTTTCCAGGCAAGAGTCCTGGAGTGGGGTGTCATTGGCTTCTCCCAACTGTGATCCTATCTAGCCATAATTCTACATACGCCTTTCACTTCCTTAGTTCATATTCCTTCTTTCAAGTTCTATATATTAAAATAACAGGAGGATGTGCTGTCAAAGAAGTCTAGAAAAGAGGAATGTTTCAACAAAGAAGGTTAAATAAGAAAGGTCCACACAATGGACCACCCATTAGATTTAACCAGGAAGTTCTGGTTACAGTGACATGATGTCTGTGTACCCAGGGTGGACTGGGAGTCCGGTGGAGACGACGGAAAGGGGTTGGACTGAAAAGACTTTTGGGAGTTTGAGTTTATAAGAAAACTTCTAAGATGGAGCTTTTAAACAACTCCAGTGATTTTGGCCTGCAGAAATGGTAGATGGATGTGTCATTTATAAAAAGATGGATGGATTTGGAGGCTTGATGGAGTTAGCTGGGCAGAGAAGGGTTGGGGAGAACTGAGCCACCAGGGAATCCCAGAGATGACCAACATAGCTACTTCTCTAAGGACTTTTGCCGCTGGTGATGGGAGTGGTTTGCTTTTTAAGATCAGAGCTGCTATGTTAGGAAAAAAGACTAGTGGAGGCAGGTACCCCAGGGTGGTGGGGTGCGACAGTGACGTTCTTGAGTACATGGTGAGAAGAGCTGGAGTCCGGATCACCAGGGAAGGTCGGCTTCTAAAAGAACTGGGACCCTGCTCTCAGTTGTGAGAGAGGAGGCACAAGCTGTGAATTCAGATGCTAGAGATTAGGGGATTTGGTGAGAAGAAAAGCAGGTGATTATTTTTTTTAAATCTCAAAAAAAAAAAAAAAAAAGAAAACCCTCTGATCTATTTTCATGATAATAAAACCCCAGAGAGCCCTCAAACAACCTACATTGCAAAAGAACCATTGTCATCAATGGCATTACCAGAAAAGCCAGGGATGACAAAAATCAATATTTAAGGGTGTGCAAGTGATACAAATTATCTTCTTGGTATGGAGAAGAAAGATATAGGACTCACATTCTGGAAGTGATGTGAGTACCCATAATTACCACCATAAATTTGCTGAGTACTAAAAATAATTCTGTATTTTCCTGTAGGATTTGCAAGCTAATAATAAGCAATTTCCAGCTGTGTGCTGTGACAGCAAAAAAGAGGGTCTAACATCCTTATAATTATATTTGCCATATCCGTATTCACATTAGAAAATACTGATTAAGATCCATCTGCTTAAACTATTTTTTTGTTGTTATAATCTCTATGGTAGGTGACTTTTATAAAATCTGACTACACTGGATACATTAGACTTCAAAAGGAGGATTATCAAATATTTCACCTTTCAGGCTTTTTAAATACACATGTATGCTTGTGAATCAAAACGACTAATATCAGAGAGAACTGAGACTTTTCTTCAGAGCGGATTCTACACACAAGTCTTAAGGGCTCTCCTTAATTCGGCATCTAAAACTGCAACAAACAGCAGGTTTTACCCACCAAGTGTTTGGCCCAGCTCACTTTATTCTGCTTGACAAGATGAATATTACTGTCTCAGAACCACTAAATCGAGTATCTATTCCTTGGCTGTATTTTCTCAAACTTCAAATGTTCTTCTGGGCACATGCCATGTCACCACCCAAAGAAAGGAGATAACTCTTTAAATCCTTTATGGATTTGCTGCTATTTCTTGGAGGGATTCTGAAAAGGAAGTTACTGTTCAGGGCAATTGGATGGGTCTAGCTTGCTTCCCGTGACTGGTTTCAAAGACCACAGCTCTGGTTTAGGCAGAGCAGATGAGGCTGCTGACATGCCAGTGGGTCCCCCAAGGAAACCCCGAGGAAGCAAGGAAGGTAAACGTCTGCCCCCACCACCCCCCCAGTTGAATGTGAAAAGTTATCTTAAAAATATAAAGGAGAAGAGTTTAACTAAACCATAGACATAGAGAACAACTTACAGTTACCAAAGGGGAACGTGAGAAGGAGGGATAAATTAGGAATATGAGATTAACAGATATGTCCACTATACATAAAACAGATAAACAACGAGGGCCTACTGTATAGCACAGGGAACTCTACTCAATATTTTATAATAACCTTTAAGGGAAAATAATCTGCTCCCAAGTCGAATATAGAAAGTTCTCTCAAAAATTTAAAATATGGGATTAACAAATACACACTACTATAAATAAAACAGACAACAAGGACCTACTGTATCACACAGGGAACTCAACTCAGTATTTTATAATAATCTATAAGGGAAAAGGAGCTGAAGGGCACCACTGAACCAACCACATCGTAAACCAACTATACTTCAATTTAAAAAGGTCCTTAGCCTTAAAAAAAATTCCAAATACATATAATGTGCAACTTTAATCAACATTATTCTAAATTTTCCTAAAATTCAAGAGGAGAGCAACAATTCAGATTGAAAGCAATTAGCATTACATCTGTCCATCTATCAACTGTGGTGCTATATGCCAGATTTCTCACTGCCAGGAATAAGATTGGTATTATTTTTCCTTCCCTGGTAGCTCAGCTGGTAAAGAATCCACCTGCAATGCAGGAGAGCCCAGTTGGATTTCTGGGTCGAGAAGATCCCCTGGAGAAGGGATAGGCTACCCACTCCACTATTCTTGGGCATCCCTGGTGGCTCAGAGGGCAAATAATGCGCCTGCTATGTGGAAGACCTGGGTTCAATCCCTGGGCTAGGAAGATCCCTTGAAGAAGGGAACAGCTACCCACTCCAGTTTTCTGGCCTGGAGAACTCCATGGACTGTATAATCCATGGGGTTACAAAGAGGCAGACATGACTGAGTGACTTTCACTTTGATTTTTCTATTTTTTCTTGCTGTTCTTTGAAGTTCTGTTTTCAATTTTTACTTTTCATTGAAGTATAAAGTGTATACAGAAAGGTGCCTATTCATACATATATAGCTCAGTGAATTTCTGAAACTGAACATACCTGTGTAACCAGCACAAGTCAAGACAGCACCCTAGAAGGCCCTTGAGCTCCCTTTCTAGTTACTATCCTCCTAAAGGTAATCTTCATCTCAACATCTAAGGCACAGATTCATTTTCCTGTTGTACTATATGTAAATGAATCTCCCTGTGTATAGTCTTTGGTGTTTTCAATTTATTGTGGTCTTTTAACTGACTGGAAGCCACTATAATTTATTGAGCTCCTGGTTAACCATGTGCCAGATGCTATGCAAAGCCCTTTACTGAGTCATTATCACGTTCCATCCCCACCATCACCTCACAATTAGGCAATACTATTAATATCATCTCCTTTAAGCAGTGAAGAAGTTTCAAGCTCAGGGATATTAATATTATTCCATCACCCAGCAGTAAATGTTGGAGCCAGGATTCGTGCTTTGCTTCTCTGGCTTCTAAATACCAGCCTTTCCCATGGAGGTCTTCACAAACGTACAAAAGACCAAATGTTCTGGAATCACCAAAACCCACAAGGATCTGAGCGCTCAGGAAACACTGTCATTGAATCTTGTATCTTATTTATTTAACTTCAATTATGTACCCACCGAGCCTGCTAACTCAGACCTTATGAATTAATATCAAAAGTTGGTACTCTCCTGGCAATGTACCTCGTGATCAGTGAGACACAAGGTCATTAGCATGTGGTTCAAGCATCTTCACTTCTATTCACAGAAAGTAAAACACACTTGCCTGAAGACACAGTCACCAGAGACAGAACTGGGGCTCACTGCTCTGCTCATCTCTAAAGGTATACCAGTGCATATAATGTGAACTTATATTCAGTGATAATTTAAATGTTATGTATATTAAATGCAGGATGGTCCATAATGAATAGTTAAAAGTAAATGATAAAATGGATAACAGTGAGGCATCCTATGAGATTCTAAACAGCCATGAGGGAAAAAGAATGAGGGAAACTTAGTACACTGTTATGGGAAGATATCACAGAAAAGTATTTCAGGGGATATGGATTTATGAATATGAGTGTATGTTTGTACAAGTGGACATCTGGAAGGAAACATATGTATACATAAGCATACACACACACAAAAGAGGAAGGCAGTTGTTGAAAGGATGTACAACAAGATATTACAAATGGTTTTTCTTTCACTATGGAAAATAGTATGGAAATTCCTATAAAAAACTAGGAATAAAACTGCCATGCTGCTGCTGCTAAGTCACTTCAGTCCTGCCATATGACCCAGCAATCCCACTGCTGGGCTTACATCCTGAGAAAACCATAATTCAGAAAGTACCCCAGTGTTCACTGCAGCACTATTTATAGTAACCAGGGCATGGAAACAACCTAGATGTCCATCGACAGATGAATGACTAAAGAAGCTGTGGCTAAATATTTCTCAACAATAAAAAGGAACAGATTTGAATCAGTCAAAATGAGGTGGATGAGCTTAGTGTCTCTTGTACAGAGTAAAATCAAAAAGAGAAAAACAAATACCCTATATTAACACATATATATGGAATCTAGAAAAATGGTACTGATGAACCTACTTATAGGGCAGGAACAGAGACGCAGACATAGAAGGCAGCCTTGTGGGCACAGAAATGGGGAGGAGAGAGGGGTGAGTCGGAAGAGAAGTGCGACAGAGATACACCACCATGCATAAAATACCTAGTGGGAAGCTGGGTTTTTTATTATTAATATTATTTTTTGGAAGCTGCTATTTCACACAGGGAGCCCAGTCTGGTGCTCTGTGATGGCCTGAAGGGATGGGATGGGGTTAAGTGGGAGGGAGGTTCCAGAGGGAGGGGATTTATGCATTCTTATTTGAGTGTTGTACAGCAGAAACCAAGATGACATTGTAAAGCAATTCTCCTCCAATTAAAAAAAAAAAAAGAACATAAGAACCCAAACAGTTATCTTTCTAACCATTGATACCAAATAAAAGTTGATCGGGGAATTTGTATTGGCAAAATATTTAATAATATAAAATTATTAATGCATTTCATCTGTGATCATAGCACTATAGTGTTTTGAAAGCTTCATCTTTTAGGAGTACATACACAAAATTTTGGATGAAATCAAATGATGCGTGGGATTTGCTTGAAAATAATCAAATGTGAGATAGGATTTCTGGGCAGAGATGGATAAAGAGTGGGTGTGTGTTGATCCTTGTATAATTGGCGATGGGTGCCTTGGGTGGCCTATACTATTTTCTCCACTTTTATATACATTTGAAATATTCTTTTTAAAAAGTTAAAAAAAGAGAGTGATGTTTCTGTGCAGAGGTGAGAGGGTCAGAAGAGTCATGTGTTTTCAATGTTCTTTTGCTTGATTGTATTTTTGTGCTTTTTCTCCATAAGAATACATTTTGCATTTATAATATACTAAATAAAAGATGAAGAAAATTGTTGAGAAGACACATTTTGAAACCGACACTCACTTTACTTATATACAAAATGTACAGTGCTTCCCTTCAAAAATCAAATTCAGAATACTCCCGAAATCACAGGAACGGTTTGCCAACCATACAACTATGCATTAAAAACTATGCATTAAAAAATTTAAGCTGATCAGTTTTCTTCCAAAATACCATCTCTTTCACTGTTATCAGAGTTACTGCAAGGTGGTAAAGAACTCTATTCAAAAGGTAACTTGGGAAAGTTCTTAACGGTGAATAAATTGGGGGAAAACAAACATTTTCCTGGAGAACTAGAATTGTGAAAAACTCAAAAGTGGTATTTGAGGACACATCTACCCATTGTTCCTGATTCAGCTCTGAGTTTTTCTTTTCCACTTCATTCTGTGGAGATTCAGATGATCCTTACCCAAAGGTCAGTATTTCTGTGTTTTGAAGCATATGTAACCTAACCTTTGAGAAGAAAAAAATATCTATTTTGTATAGAAAACAGGGTTAGTCAGTCCAGTAGAACACTAATTTTGGACCACTAGAAAAATGTCTTTTTTAATATGGACAGACAGACTTTGGCCTTTGCAATCAAAAAATGAAAGGACAAAGGGAAAATTTGCAGCTAAGAAATGAAGAGTGAGAAAAGTTTCCTCATAACTGTCCTGAAACTCAAAATGTGGACTGTGATTCTCCATCAGGTGTTGTCAGAATGGCTGGAGGAAGTATGACTGCAGAAGGGCAAAAGGAGAGAGTTTTGAGGTGATGGAATCCTTTGGAATTCAGCTTGAAGGAGTAGTTACTACTCCTGTGTCAAAAATCATGTAATCATGCACCAAAAAACAAGAAAAAGACATTTCACTGCATGCAAATTTAAAAAAAAAAAAAAGGCAATTCAAAGCTCCAAAACATTCTAAACTTCAAGGTTGTTAGGTGTCTGGTGAGCATTCACGATTTTGTAAATGGGTCTGAATGGATGGATGGATGAAACTGTGAATGAGGGAGAGGGAGAGGGTGTGATGATTTGGGAGAATGGCATTGAAACATGTATAATAACATGTAAGAATTGAAAAAAAAATAAATAAATAAAATGCCTTTGAAAAAAAAAAGAAATTATTTTAAAAGTATAAATTATTGAAATACATGTTGTTAAAATAAAAAACTAAAACGATAAAACCAACTTAAATTCTGAGAAGACTCAGTGGGTGTTTTGAGGGAGGAGATTGTCAGGATGGGAAGAGGATCCACAGGTCTTTGGGAGGCCGAGACATTCTATCTTTGCTCTGGGAGTTGGTCCCACAGATAAGGCTGACTTGTGAATACTCATCTAGCTGTACACTTATGATCTGTGCTCTTTTCTCAGTGTATGTGAGGCTTCCATAAAATGCTTTAAAAATCTCCCACAAACTTTAAAAACTATTTTAAAGCCATATTACAAATGTCTTTCACAATTCGGTTGTAGGGCAAAATTACCTCTCCTGATGAACCAGTATGCTTTCTTTCTGCCTCTTCACACCAGCTAATGAGAATTAAGTAATCCATCACTTCAGCTTTTTGCCTTGGTTGTCACAGGATCTGGGGAAGATCACCTGCTTAGCTCTAGGACTTATTCAGCTGATATATTTTTACCTCCCTCCATGTATGACTTCTAATTTTCTAGTTCTGTTTTAAAGATATTGTTATATATACCTTTTCCTTGTATTATAAGCCAGGTCCAAATGCCTTTTGAAAGTAGATCGAGTATAACTCATAATCTCAAAATAAGAAAGTTGATTCTTATTTAAGAGTTTTACGAGCAAAGCTTGAAAGAAGAAGGGAAAAAAAAAGACTATTTTAAAATGAAATGCAACTGATTTCTTATTCCCCAATGCAGCACAATCTTTACTGGCCACTGAGGGAGAGCAGATATGTATCTTTTCTAGATGAATACAGGGAATGGTAAAATGAACTCTAAGCTTATATCCAAGTAAGTTGAAAAACATGTTCTATGTGCCTAAGTATGAAGAGAGAGAAGTTAAATGAAAACCCATAGACAGGAGAGGAACAATTCAGACCTTAGACTGTGGAGCTCAGTGATAAATAACAGCTGAGTCTAATTTCATGCATGAGCTTGTTAAATTAGAAGAAAATGGAGTGATGAACAAAAGAATCTAAAACAATTGGCAGCCATTTGCTCAGATCTGGTAACTGGATTTTTCAGTTATGCAAGTCATTTCATGTTCACATGTCAAGCATCCTGAGAATGGCCCCTTACAGGCTGACTCCATCAGTTCAGTTCAGTTCAGTTCGGTCATTCAGTCAGGTTTGAATCTTTGTGACCCCATGGACTGTAGCACACTTCCCTGTCCATCACCAACTCCCGGAGCTTACTCAAACTCATGTCCATAGAATCGGTGATGCCATCCGACCATCTCATCCTCTGTCATCCCCTTCTCCTCCTGTCTTCAGTCTTTCCCAGCATCAGGGTCTTTTCCAATGAGTCAGTTCTTCGTATCAGGTGGTCAAAGTATTGGAGTTTCAGCTTCAACATCAGTCCTTCCAATGAATATTCAGGACTAATTTCCTTTAGGATGGACTGGTTGGATCTCCCTGCAGTCCAAAGGACTCTCAAGAGTCTTCTCCAACACCATAGTTCAAAAGCATCATTCTCTGGCACTCAGCTTTCTTCATAGTCCAACACTCACATCCATACATGACTACTGGAAAAACTATAGCTTTGACTAGACCGATCTTTTCTGGCAAAGTAAAGTGTCTGCTTTTTAATATGCTGCTTAGGTTGGTCATAGCTTTTCTTCCAAGGAGCAAACGTCTTTTAATTTCATGGCTGCACTCACCATCTGCAGTGATTTTGGAGCCCAACAAAATAAAGTCTGTCACTATTTCCCCTGTTTCCCCATCTATTTCCCATGAAGTGATGGGACCAGATGCCATGATCTTAGTTTTCTGAATGTTGAGTTTTAAGCCAACTTTTTCACTCTCCTCTTTCACTTTCATCAAGAGGCTCTTTAGTTCTTCTTTGCTTCCTGCCATAAGGATGGTGTCATCTGCATATCTGAGATTATTGATATTTCTTCCAGCAGTCTTGATTCCAGTTTGTATTTCAGCCCAGCATTTCTCATGATGTACTCTGCATATAAGTTAAATAAGCAGGGTGACAATATACAGCCTTGACGTACTCCTTTCTCTATTTGGAACCAGGCTGTTGTTCCATGTCCAGTTCTAGGCTTACTACAATGAACGTATAATAGGCCTTTTTGGAGAGAAAACAAAAATATATTAGAACTGATACAATAAGGTCAAAGTCTGGGTATGGTTTGGGCTACCGAGAAGCTGAAATTATAGAAATATAAACCAGGAGATGCTATGAGGGTTGCCAGAGCTAAAAATCTTCTAAGACATTCCTATTCTTTCACGGTCTATTACAGTTTCTTCTACTCAGTCTAAGGAAATAGCCTTCAGAGCTTGTCTACCTTCATATAATAATTGGGAAACACCATCTTCAGATTAATCTAAAATAGGCTTCCATGAAAAAGTCAACTAAGTATAATTCAATCTAGATGATTCCAGATTTATTATTAAAAATCATGAACAATGGTCTGACACTTCCATCACTCTGTTGATCCACTAGAATTCAGCAGGGTTTCTTAGGCTAAAGAAGTCATTGTGAAATGACAAGCATGCAGCATTAACCCTAAGTAGATGCCTCCTGGTACCTACAAATGCTTTGAATTTTATAAAACTGCATATGACTTTTTTTTGGGGGGGTTATGCCCAAACAGTAGTGGTTAGAACAACATTGCCAAGGCACTTACAGAAAAAAGTATTCTTCTTACACCCTCATGTGGAACCAATGTTTAAAGTTTATAAATACCAAAAATGTGTCACACACAAAATCACACTTAACTGTGTCATTTTGATTAGTTGAGAGTCAAGAGAAACATAGTTGGACTCTCCAGGGATTTATGTTTTAAGGGCTATTCTGAGAATCAGATGGGAGAATGAAACTGTCACAGTTGCACGTCAATAAGGTGATATCAAGGCACGACTGTGGTTGGAGTATAGATAAGGCATACGCCCATGCACTGTGACCTAGTTCCCTAAAGGACAGGAGAGGGACGGGGAAGGGAGGGAGACACGTAAACGGTGGGGGTGGCATTCAGAAAGGGGCTGTTGACAAAGACCCAAGGGGCTACAGTGTGGGAGGTGTGTGGCTTACAGGTCATCCTAACACATTCCAGGTTTATTTAGCAAATAAAATGTTTTACTGGAATCATTTATCTTGCTGGACTTTACAATTTCTCATGGAATGCTACTACTTCACACAACTATTTATAAAAGAATTATTCAGCTCTCTCATCCTAGACTGCGCCTCTCTTTCTTTCTCTGCCTTGATTAGAGAATTAAGAAAAGGAAATTGCAGAAAATATTTTGATGATTTTTCCAGGAAATATTCCTAAGAGAGCACAGTAATCTCAAAATCTACACATGTTTTCAAACATGCTGTGAGCCCTTCTTACAATGAGCCCGCTTTTATTCCCAGAGGGAAAATACAAAACAATAAAAAGTTTATTTTAATTAAGAAAAATACTCTTCTGGTTTAGCTATGTGACAGCATAGTACGCTGCTAATAAAAGGGATGTTCATTTTGTTTTAAATTGACGTGTCAAAATTTACAGCTTATAGCTTAGTGATAAAAGGAGAGACTGGAATGAACTATTTCAAAATAGCGCAGTTGTAGTAGAATGGTGGGGTATTTCTAACTGTGCTTCACAGTGTTTTGTTTTTCTAAATTATAGCAATGAGTTTATTTTCTTTTTGAATAACAGTATCTTGAAAAGTAACTTGGTGATTTTGATTTTGGTATAAGAACATTATCAACTATATTTTTTAATCATGTAATATGGATTGTTGTTGCTGTTCAGCCGCTAAGTCATGTCCAACTTCTTGCGACCCCATGGACTGCAGCACTCCAGGCTTCCCCATCCTTCACTGTCTCCTGGAGTTTGCTCAGATTCATGTCCATTGAGTCAATGATGCCATCCAACCGTCTCATCCTCTGCCGCCCTCTTCTCCTTTTGCCTTCATATGTCCCAGCATCAGGGTCTTTTGCAATGAATTGACTCTCTGCATCAGGAGGCCAAAGTATTGTATACGTGCATGCTAAGTCGTTTCAGTCGCGTCCGACTCTGTGCAACCTTATGGACAGCATCCCACCAGGTTTCTCCGTCCACAGGATTCTCTAGGTAAGAATACTGGAGTGGGTTGCCATTTCCTTCTCCTAAAGTATTGTATACACTATATTCATTTATAATTTGAATTTCCAGTTGTTTAAAATGACTTTCCCTGCATCTACAAGGTCCTCAGATTAAGATTTCTTCTTGGGCCTGTATCTTCCTTCCTCATTCTTTGCATGTTGTTTGATAATTTGCTGATTGAAAATATACTCTCCCATCGAGTACAGCTAGCTGTAAAGGAACTTCTTTAGCAGAATCACTTTTCAATTTAAATATAAAATTATGAGGTGTTCCCATCATTTATGAGAAATGAAATTGTTTTTAAACTAAAAGCACAAAGATTGTAGTTAAAAAAAATAATATACTTTAAAGTTACATCAAAATCATTGTCTATTAATAGACAACCCATTTAGGAAAGGTAAAATGTCCACAGTCAGCTCTTCTGAGAAATCAGCTAAATTAACCAGTAGTTCCTACCACACTGAATGAACTCTAGACCGATTACAATGAATGCCAGTGAAGTTTGTTTTTCTTTTCATATTCTGCTTTGGCAGGAATTAACTGTGAAAATTACATGTTAGAAAAGGTTAATTTCAAAGACAATTTTACTTTACATGAGTATGATACTAAAGGAATTAAGTATGGTTTTCATTGCAAATTTGGGAATAAGACAAAAGAAATTCTCTCTCAATGGCTAATGGATTTATGATTTGCAATAATGAACACTGACTCACACAAGGGGTTGGTGAATGCTGCCGTTCCCAGGAAACTTATCTTTTCCTCTTACCTGGGAAATTTAAGTATTTACTTTCAGTGAATTTTTTGTACATAAACAGTTCCCTTTTCTACTAGTTAAAGAGGAAAGAGGTTAAGAAATAATGTTTACCCCCCACTCCAGTACTCTTGCCTGGAAAAAAAAAAAAAAAGAAATAATGTTTACCAAGATACAACATAAGTCTTTTTTTAACACTGTGAAGAAATTAACATGTTTTTCAAAATCTGCCCTGTGGTTCTCTATGTTAGTAGCTGTTCAAGTCAGAATATTGTGGTCAAAATAGGTTTAATAAATTTTATGTTAGAATTGAACAGGGTTTATTATTATCTTTTTAAAACTACAGGACTTTTCAGAAAACTTACAAGGTCTATTTTTAATTTCCAGGGGGAGAATAGAGAATGCAGCATTTTCTTCACTTGTCTGATCAAGTAACCCTTGCAAATTGGTGTTCTAAGAACATACTTTGGAAAAACACTAAATCATTACATGTTTGCAGGTTTAAATAAAATTGCACCTCCCATCCTTATTTCATTAGGCTTTAGTCATCTATCCCCTGCTGCTCAGGATATATTACCAATCTGGACACCTCCCAAGTAAATGCCTTCTATATCTGCTAAAGATAAAGCACAGTAATCAATGTTTAATTTTCCCCCTACTTGGAATCTTATAGAATCTAAACAGCTCACTAAGTTTCATTTTTTAAATTAAATATTTTTAATCATAAAGTTTATACCTAAGAGAAAACTGGATATTTGTAATACAATTAGTACAGTTTCCAGAAAAGTCAATATTAAACTTCCAACAAACTAGGGGACATTTTTAAAAGAAATACATCTGTTGACAGAGATACACCTGTGAAAGAAACCAAAGTAAAGGAACAAAGCTTGGGGAAGATATTTGAAAAATAATTATTTCTGTCTCAAAACCCTCTTGACTTGGATAAATCCAAAGAGAAATCCAGAGATTATAACCATGTGATTATTTTTCATTTCAAGGACATCCAAACTGTTTCCAGCTATCTGCAGGCTGCCAGATGTACAAACAGCACCATGTTAAAAATAAAATAGTGGCTATAGTTAAAAAGTACTTCTGTTTTGACTACTTCAACCTAGAATTATAGATTAAAATATACTTTTAAGGGTTAAAGTCCATCAGCACAATTTTAACTATCCACCTTCTGCATATAGTATGCCAAGTCAGCAGGCGCAGAAAAGATCATGATGATTGGTAGCAATGCAAATATAATAGGGTGGAATAGAATAGAGAGCCCTGAAAGAAACCCACAGGATAGTTAACTGATGTTTGACAAAGGAGAAAAGGCATACAATAGAGAAAATGTAGTCTTTTCAAAAAAATGGTGGTGGAATGACTGGACATCCATAGGCAAAAAAAGAATCTAGACACAGACTTTAAACTCTTCACAAAAATGATCTCAAAATGGACCACAGATCTCCATGCAAAATGCACAACTGTGAAACTCCTGGAAAACATAGGAAACTAGCTAGATAAGCTCGGGTTTGAAGATGACTTTTTTAGAATACAAGACCCCTGGTATGATCCACAGAAGAAAGCATTGGTAAACTGGGCTTCATTAAAATTAAAAGCTCTGCACTGCAAAGACACTATCAAAAGAATGATAAGTCACAGTCTGGGAGGATATGTTTGCAAAATACATATCTGATAAAGAACTGTTAGCCAAAATATACAAAGAACATAAAACTCGACAATAAGAAAACATATTTTTTTTTTAAAAAAAAAGGTCAAAGACCTTAACAGATATCTCATCAAAGAAGATACACAGGTGGAAAATAAGCATATGAGAGATGCTTCACATCATATGTCATTAGAAAACCACAAATTTAAACAATAGAATCCTAGCACACACCTATTAGAAAGCCTGAGATTCAGAACTCTGACAACACCAAATGTTGGTGGGGATATGGAATAAAAGGAACCTCCATTCATTGCTGGTGGGAATTCACAATGGGACAGTCACTCCAAAAGACAGGTGTTTTTTTGTTTTTGTTTTTTCTTTTTTTTTTTGGCAAAACTAAACATACACTTTGGCAACCCACTCCAGTATTCTTGCCTGGAAAATCCATGGACAGCGAGCGGAGCCTGGTAGGCTTACAGCCCATGGGGTCGCAAAGAGTCAGACACAACTGAGCGACTTCACTTTCTTTTCTTTTAAACATACATTTACCATACAAGAAAGCAATTATGCTTTTTGGTATTTATTCAGAGGAACTGAAAACTTATGTCCTCACAAAAGCCATGTGTGTATATATATATATATATGTGTGTGTGTGTGTGTAGATATATATGTATGTGTGTGCATGTGTGTGTATAAAAACACTCTGTATGATTGCCCAAAATTAGAAACAACTAAGAGGTCCTTCAGTAGATGAATGGATTTTGTGATACATCAAAATGATGGGCTACTATTCAGCACTAAAGAGAAATGAGCTCCATTGCTGCCCTGCAGGTAGGATCGTCAGTACTATTTTCCTAGATTCCATATATATGCATTAATATACAATATTTGTCCTCTTTCTGACTCATTTCACTCTGCATAATAGGCTCCAGGCTTATCCACCTCATTAGAACTCAAATGCATTCCTTTCCATAGTTGAGTAATATTCCATTGTGTGTATGTACCATAATGTACGATGCAGGGAACCCAAAGCTGTATTCTGACAACCTAGAGAGATGGGATGGGGAAAGAGGTAGGAGGGGGTTCAAGACAGAGGAGACGCATGTATACATAATGCTGATTCCTCTTGATGTATGACAAAAATCATCACAATACTGTAAACTAATTATCTTCTTGAAAAGAAGCCATGAAAGGAAACCTAAATGCATATTTTTAAGAAACAAAACCAATCTAAAAAGGTTATTTACTGTTTGATTCCACCCTTATGACAATTGGAAAAGGCAAAATTATAGAAGCAATAAAGAGATCAGTGGTTGCCTAGCGGGGAAGGAGGGATGGATAGGCAGAGCACAGAGGATTTTTAGGCCATGAAAATACTCTGTGTAATACTATAATGGTGGATACATATTATACATCAGTCCAGACCCATATAGGTAAAACATCAAGAGTGAAACCTAAATGTAAATTGTGGACTTTGATAACAAAGCACCACTATAGATTCATCAGTTGTTACAAACGGAACACTGTCGCTGAGGATGGTGTTGCTAATAATGCATGAATGGAGGAAGAGGGAAACCCCTATCTCCCACTCAGTTTTGCTGTGAGCCTAAAAATCTGCTCTAAATAATAAAGCCTATTAAAATAAATAAACAACATTTACAGTTATAATGGACTTCTCTGGTGGCTCAGATGGTAAAGAATCTGCCTGCAATGCAGAAGACCCGGATTCAATCCCTGGGTTGGGAAGATCCCCTGGAGAAGGAATTGGCAACCCACTCTACTATTCTTTCCTGGAGAATCCCATCCATATAAAAGGGTTACATGATGAAAATATCTAGGTAAGTAACTTTATTCTCTTCTTTATATTGAGTAGTATATATGGGTGTTTATTGGCTCCCTGTATCTTTTTTTTTCTTTTTGGCCACACTGCAAGCCAGGCAGGTGGAATCTTAGTTCCCCAGGAACCTAAGACCAGGGATTGAACTCACACCCAGTGCATTAGAAGCGTGGAGTCTTAACCACTAGACCACCAGGAAAGTCTTCCTATTATCCTTTTGTTGTTGTTGTTCTGGTAATAGCCATTACTTTTTTATTTGATACAAACCAATCACCACATCTCAAGTCATACTGGTAGGCTCAGAGTAGGGCATGTGGCTTAAGTAGTTCAATTCAAGTAAATCTTAAGGCTTTTTAAGAACACTCCAAAGGATTCTCATTTTTTTCTCTAACTTTGAACCTGAGAGGTTTTGAACCTGGAGCTGCCATCTTGAACAAGCTGAAATGCTAACAGTCAGTGTGTAGTGGCTCAAAATAAAGTCAGTGTGGATAATAACACAATAGTGAAACTGTGGGTGCCGACTGCACAGTGTGAGTTTTGAATCCAGCTGTAAACAGAGCCAGCCCTTTTGCTGGGCTTAACCAACTACTCGAGAAAATCAATTCCTATTCTTGCCTGAGCTCGTTCGAGTTGGATTTTCATCAGTCATTTATAACTAGAAGATACATGAGATTTGAAGTCATTCTGTTCATTTTTCCAGCAAGATTGATTCCCACACATGCATGTTGAGAACTTTTTGCTCAGATTAGTGCACAATTGTTTCGAAGTGCAGACTTTGGTAGCATTGAGAGGACACATACTTCTGATTGGCCAATGTGGAACCATTCAGGGGAGGAGTTAATCAGAAGGTACTAGCCATCCTTCCCTACATTTTTTTTGGTGGGGGGGGCTGCTGAGCTCTGTGCTTGAGGATTCCTGGGAGAAGACATGTCAGGGCTTCATTAAGGCATTTTTCTCTTTGCTACCATGCTGTGATCATGACTCAGTGCCGGAAGAACAGTGGCCCCGGAGTGGGAGGTTGGGGGGCTTTGCATTTTTGGATTCTAAAAAGCTAGTGTCCTCAAGCTCCAACTTTCTGTTCATGAGACTTCAGCTAGACCGTTCTGATAACTTGTGTCACGCCTGCAGAGAACGACCAGGGCGTCTATGAAGTGTTCGGGGTGAAGCCACCTGAAGTTGCTTACATTCTGGGAGAAACAGTACTGGTCAGCCAAGACCTCATGTGCTCCCTCATATTCCCCAGCCTCCCTTGTCGTTCAGTGGGAACCACATAACTGGCTCTGGCCATGATCAGAAGCGCTATGAATCATTTCTAGACAAAACTCAAGGGCGTCCAGCCATTGGACTCTGCTATGGAGCCCCTGGAAGCTGTATTTTGAGATGAAAAGCATCCCAAAGAAGTAGACCATTTTCAGTCCTGGTCCCTGAGTAACCGTGTTGGAGGCACCCACTTGTTCACCACACAGTGAGCGCAACAGAGAACAATTCCTTGTGTGGAGCCACTGAACGGTGAGGGCTAGTTTGCTATGCGGCATAATCTAGCATAGAATGGAAAACAATTGTGGTGTACAGTAAGTCCCCTACGTATGAACGAGGTCCGTTCTGAGAGCATGTTTGTAGCCCTGGTTTGTTTGTGAAGTCCAACACACTCAGCCTAGGTATCCAACTAACACAATCAGCTATACAGTGCTATACTGTCATAGGTTTATAATGCTTTCCACACAAATAATACATAAAACATAAACAAAAATAAAACACTTTTAATCTTTTTATAGCATGTCTGTGTGCTCAGTTCTGTCCAACTCTTTGCAACCCCATGGACTCCTCTGCCTGGGGAATTTTCCAGGTAAGAATACTAGAGCGGATCACCATTTCTTACTCCAGGGGCTCTTTCCCACCCAGGGATCGAACCTGCATCTCTTGCGTCTCCTGCACTGGCAGGTGGAGTCTTTACCACTGCACCACCTGGGAAGCCCAATCTTACAGTTCAGTACCTTGAAAAGTACAGTAGTACCAACTACACCACAGCTGCTTTTACACTTACATCCTGGGCTTGAAATAAAGACACTCCACCACTGCGCTCTACGTGCTTTGTATAGTAATGCGCAGCAAAGCGCACAAAAGCAGAGCCTCTTACAGCGGATGCACACATGTCACAGTGTACGCCAGATACATAAACTTGTGTGACTGGACCCACACATTTCCACTTTTGAAAGTTCACCACTTGAAGGTTTGTATTTGTAGGGGGCTGACTGTTTAAAGGTGTGTCGTCCATTCCCAAAGCTCAAACCCTAAAAGTCTCCATTTTACTGGTGAAGATATACAAAGGATGAAAGTCATGAGACTTTCTTGAAAACCTAAATGAGACTTTTTGAATATGATACTGGCCAACCCTTGACCTGGTGGGGACATGGTTGGGAAGAGGGGGAAGATGACACATCCACAGGAAATGCAGGGCTTTTCCTTTCTAGCAGCAGTTTAGAGCCAGAGGCCCAGGCCCTGGGGACCCATGTCTGTGCTCAGTCATGCCGACTCTTTGCGACCCCATGGATTGTAGCACCCCAGGCGTCTCTGTCCATTTGATTTTTCAAGCAAGAATACTAGAGTAGGTTGCCATTTCCTACTCCAAGGGATCTTCCTCACCCAGGGATTGAACTCACATCTCATCTCTTGTGTCTCCAGCCTTGGCAGGCAGATTCTCTACCACTGTGCCACCTGGGAAGTCCCTGTGTCCAACTACAGTCAAAAAGAAATTTGCCTGCTCAAGCACACTAATGTTACATCTAGCTTAGCTAGCACAATTTTTTTTAATTGAGTTACATATTTAAGATTCAGGAGATTTCATGAAAAAAATCTGAATTTTCAACTTTTCCTGCAGGGTGAGGAGAGGTGATAACTCTGAACCCATATCGTGACCAGGTCATCATTGTCTGGAGCAGAAAAGCAGGCTGTTCCTTTAAAGGGGCAATGGGCCTTCTTTTACTTGTGGTCCCTACTGTGAGCCTCTTACACTTGCTCCCACCTGGCTCTTATAGGTATTTGAGTTCATGCTTTTAAGCAGACTCTTCAGGATAGAACTCTCCACTACTTAAAAATTACCAAGCAATTTTGACAGTTCACCACTTCATGGCAAATAGAAGGGTAAAAAGTAGAAGCAGAAAAAGATTTTATTTTCTTGGGCTCCAAAATTACTGAGGACAGTGACTGCAGTCATGAAATTAAAAGATGTTTACTCCTTAGGAGGAAAGCTATGACAAATCTAGACAGCATATTAAAAAGCAAAGACATCACTTTGCTGACAAATGTGTGTCTAGTCAAAGCTACGGTTTTTCCAGTAGTCATGCATGGATGTGAGAGTTGGACCATAAAGAAGGCTGAGCACCAAAGAACTGATGCTTTTGAATTGTGCTGCTGGAGAAGACTCTTGACAGTCTCTTGGACAGCAAGGAGATCAAACCAGTCTATCCTAAAGGAAGTCAATCCTGAATATTCATTGGAAGGACTGATGCTGAAGCTCCAACATTTTGGCCACCTGACACAAAGAGCTGACTCACTAGAAAAGATCCTAATGCTGGGAAAGATTGAAGGCAAAGGGAGAAGGGGCTGGCAGAGGATGAGATGGTTAGATAGCACCACTGACTCAACGGACATGCATTTGAGCAAATTCCGGGATTTAGTGGAGGACGAAGGAGCCTGGCATGCTGCAGTCCATGGAGTCATGAAGAGTCGGATCGGGCAACTGAACAGCAAGAAGTACCCCTTAATGGATCGCAGATGTCAATCATTCAGAGGAATCCAGGAAAAAGTTAAGGCTTGTGGGCAATGTTCCTGATTTAATCCCAGAGAATGGCTTATATACTGTGGATATGTGCTTAGTCATTCAGTTATGTCTGACTCTTTGTAATCTCATGGACTCTAGCCCACCAGGTTCCTCTGTCCATGAGATTGCTCGAGGCCAACAGTGGGTTGCCATGCCCTCCTCTAGGGGATCTTCCTGACCCAGGGATCGAACTCACATCCCCTGTATTACAGGAGGATTCTTTACTGCTGAGCCACCAGGGAAGCCACACATTCTATGTGCCATATGCTGGGCTCCAGGGAGGCCATACCTGAGGCGCTAGTCCGGCCTCTTCAAGTAAACTCACCCCAGGTGAGTACTCAGACACCCACACCAGCAGAGTGGACTATTCTGACTTTTCAACTACATGACCTAATTCTCCTCCTCTTCATAAATGAGAAAGAAAACTATTTTTCATATAATTCATAAAATGATAATAAAACCTTAAATACCATTCAATTGCCATTCACTTATGAAAAAAATCCAAAAATTTACCTTAACTATGAATTGAAATGAAGTATTTTTAACTAGGTCCAGTATATTTAAATAATTTTTGAAGAAAAACACACCAGTTATTTAAAGAAGAGGATAAAATGCTGTACATGTATTTCTTTCAGTCATTAATCTGCTCAGTAAAGTAACAAAAGAACTTTAAAAAAAAAACCTAGCTAGCTTCAGAATTTGTATTTCTCTTTTTCCATGATGAGAGTAATTTGAGATAGAGGGCACAATTCTGACAGTATTTTTATCTAATAGTGATACTTGGATAACCGAAAAGAAACAGTATAACAACGGTAAATTACTTGACAATTGCAATAAAACTGCTTTGAGTGTTAGAGACACACAGGTAACTAGCTGGGGGTTTTGAGATAAGCTGGAGAGTGATGCTTATTCATATAAATGATTAACTGAAGAGTATTTCATTGGGTTAAACAAGCCGATATGATAACAGGGTAAACTAGGGGGAATGTCAAGAGGTGCTCTTTCTTTTGAGTGACAGGAAATGAGATGGTGTAGCAGAGTTACATGGAGGTGTAAGACTGGAAAAAGTACCCCCTCCCAAGCATGGATGTCCCAGCCACCATGAGTGAAATCATTTCCAAACTGGGACTATACTTCTTTTCATGAATGAGTAAATGGATACCCACTGATTATTATTATTTTAAAGAACCAACTGGGGTGATGTAATAACCTATTAAACTAATACTCTTTGTTTTCCTGTCTCCACCCTGCGTTTAAACAGATGTCTGTTTTAATAGCCTTAAAACACACTATTTTTCCATAGTCCTTTAGTGCTGAGTTGCTTTATTTTACAGAGGAGACAGATGAGGCTTCAGGGCTAATCAATAGCAAGAAAAAGATTATTATTTGGATTTGTAACTCCAAACATAGTGTGACTTGTATTATAGTAGACCACCAGCTTTTTGCCTTCAGACACTATTGAAAACAAGTCATACTATAACTGACTTACTGCTCAGCTGACAATTCTACTTTCTCTATCTGAAGAAACTAGATACAACAGTATCTCAGAGTTTGAAAGTGTCTCACCCTGTTTGGTATTTTATTTTATTGCCGTAATAATTAACTCAGGTGAATGCACACACTTATCCCTTCAGACATTCCAAACTATTATCCACATAAGAACATTCTAGGAAGTAATCAGTGCACATCCATGAAGTTTGTGGTGCTTCCTTCACAGTTATAACCATCTTTATAATTAAATCTGTGTATTTGATCTAAAAGTAACTTTAGATTGCTTCCCTGTTTACCTCTTTAGACCCTCAGAGATCTTAAGGAATTTATTTTCAGATGAATATTTGCATTTGAAATGCTTTCTGATGAAGACTGTCAGATTCATCTTAGTTACTAGAAAACCAAAAGGGTTTACAGCAGAACCTGGCAAGCAGTGATGTGGGGGCCCTGGCATAGCTCCTGGTGGATGGCTGTTCCATACTATCTTTAATATATTGCATTTCAATTTTATTTTATTTTTTTAGTCTTTTTACTTTTTGATATGAATTTATTTATTTTAATTGGAGGCTAATTACTTTACAGTATTGTATTGGTTTTGCCATACATCAACATGAATCCATCACGGGTGTACACATGTTAAAAGCAGCTGTGTGGTATTCCAGATTAAAGGCTAACTGGACATGGCAATTAAATGCAATGAATCCTGTACACTGGTGGAAAAACTTAGAGAGATTTGAAGATGAATTGTGGATTAGACAACAGTCTTATATCAATTTTACCTTCCTGATAGTTTATTTAGAGTTCTGTAAGAAAATACTCTTATAATACTGTGAAAATAGTAAGGGATATTTAATATTTAGAGGTTAAGGGGCATGATGTGTACAACTTACTGTGAACTTGTTCAGAGGAAAATATAAGCAAATGCATATGCTATGTATTTTATATATTAAAATATATATTATACACATACGTAGTATACATCTGTATTGTACATATCTGTATTGTATATCCACATACATAGGCACACACATGTACGTGCATGTGTGTATATGTATAGCTCCGTCTCTATATCCTGGTGAATGTCTACTGGAGTTCTCACCACTATTCCTGTGACTTTTCTGAAAGAGGGTAAGTATATTAAGATACAAAGTTAGGGGGAAGCAGCCTCATGAAACTGTATTTTCACCTCAAATAATAATTTTGCAAGCATTCCTTATTGTTAGTCCTGTTCTTTTTTTCCCACATTTTCTGACATGGTACCTAAGAAGAATTGCCCCCTAACATGCTTTATGCTTCAAAAAAAAAAAAAAAGGCTGAACAACAACAACAGTGCTTTTAGCTACAAAATGTACTTACTGCAAGTAACAGTGGTACAATAAAAAAGATCGAAAGTGGGAAGTTGGATAGAAATATATTTTTCAACTTGCAAATGACAGTGGGAAGGCACAGAATGCGACTTTTTAAGCAGACATGAGTGTACAATCTTTTTCATCATGTAAAAATTCTATTTTTCCTAACACCTAACCAAAAAGTGACCTGCAGGCATTAGCTGTCAAAAAGATATCAGTGTTACACTGTGTGTAGCTACATAGACAGATAGCAACAAAAATGTGTGAAGGTTCTTGAACGCACTATCTGAAAGTGAGGCTGGTCTCGGGCTGGATTTTAATATACTTAGCCCAGTTATCTTCACTTTCACAGTAACGGTGATGGCAACTGACAGTGTAATTATCTTTCAAGGACTGACTGGTCTAAGAAATATTCTTCTAGCGTGTCACACACTGTTGATATTAAACTGGTGACATGAGAAACCATCTGGAAAAAATCTGGGCATAAGGAAGTTTAGGGGATCTAATCCAAGCTAGGTTTTGGCTGATTTACTTCAGTTCGCTCAAATCTTATTTAATAATATGAAATAACACATACGGAAAAAAGAAAGAAAAATGCCATCCTTTGTTCCAGGCTTGATTAAATGGAATCATATGCAAGGAAAACAGTTTAAGGATCCCCTCATCCAAGGCTCTGCTTTCATTGATCATTTCATTCTCCCTGCTAGTAAGACAAACAATGTGCTCTATCCCTGTGTTTCAAACCATGTCTTTAAGAGGTTTTTATAGGCGTGTATTTCCTGCAAAGCACTAGCACAAGTGTGCAATAAAATATATTATTTTATTCCTTTGATCAATTTCTACCATGCTCTGCTCACCCGTTTATTCTGCTAAGAATATACATTTCTCCTTTAAACCTGAAAAAAAGAGATTTTCATAGCTGTCTACTTAAGTGAAATATACTCTTTAATAGTTTTAATGCGAAGATAAATTATAGTCTTCTTTTTAAGATAGCACTACAAATTCTTCTTATGTCTAACGCTTACAAAATGCATATGAAATCTGAACAAAGCATGGAAAGTAGATAGACTTAGAGGCTTTCCTAGCCCATGATGGAGCAAAGTACTTACAGAGCATGACCCAATGGGACCAGGTATTAACACTTTGGACAAGGTGTAAGTCAGAGACAGAGGAAAAAGCGTTTTTTAGCTTCTGAGGGTGGGGAGACTTTGAGAAGGAGTAGGGGGAGGTTTGCGTGGTTAGCCAGCCCAGTACCTCTCAGGCTTCTCCATCTTTCTGATTGACATGATAACAAGACATGTTAATATAAGGTGCATCTTTCTAATTCTCACTGCAACCACACAGTCCATAAGTGATACTGTGTTTAGGGGCATCAAGCCTCCACCCTCACCTAGGAATCTGCATTTGTGCACAGTCACGCACACAGACATTACTTTCAGAGTCTGCTCATCAGCCAGTCATAGCAGGAAAGGGATGCTGCCAGTGTTCTTCTGATTTCCTGCACCCACCATGTCTACATACTCTGATCAAGCAACGCATGCTTCAGTGCAAGTGTACCAGGCACTGTGGTATGTTATTAGTATCTGTCATTCTCTGTCACTGGCTCTCCGTAGCTTCATCTTAATGTACCAGCTTCCTTTTTTAGACCCTTTCACCAACTGTGGCTTACTCATTTTATCTTATTCAACACAATTCCAAAGTCTTACTTTAACTTCTTCCATGAAGATAAATTTCCATCAGAGAACATATGGGTAAGATACTGATTGCACATCAGCCTTACTCTGGAGATATTTTTTTAAGCAGTGCTTCATTAGGGCCTACCCTAAATAACATCTCAATGATTAAAGATTTCAGAAAAGTGGCTACTGCTTCAAACATATAAAAAGAAAGAGATCACCTTTAAATTCAGAACATATGGTGATGAGCTCTAATAATAAGCCTACACACAAAAGTGTGCACGCACACACACACACAAATACCTTCCAATACTAATTCCCTTTTTGTCATGCATATATAATATCACAGAAAAGGGTATTTTGGAATCTCTAAGCTTAGATCTAGTTAAGAAAATATTAGGAAACCTGGAAAGTTTAAGTGCTCATAATCATAGCTGCTGGCAAGATATGTGGTGGAAAATGGAACTTTTCATACTAATTAACTGTGTGTTCACACATGGGTTTCATTTTCCACATCGCATACTAGAGGAAGGCCCCGTATCATACAGGGGTCTGAAGTCCCAGAGACAAAAGCAGCTGTCGAAGCTGTATGCAGTTGCTGCAATATGGAGATAGCTAGAAAGACACTCCACACTGGGGACGATGCGGGAGGTGGGGTATTGTCACAATGGCACATGCTCAGCTGCTAAGTCATTGCTGACTCTTTGCGACCCCATGGACTTGTAGCCCACAGGCTCCTCTGTCCATGGGATTTTCCAGGCAAGAATACTGGAGTGGGTTGCCATTTCCTCCTCCAGGGGATCTTCTTAACTCAGGGATCAAACTCACGTCTCCTTTGTCTCCCACGTCCCTTACATTGGCAGGCAGATTCTTTACCACTGAGCCACCTGGGAAGCCTCCTTGTTTACAGTAGATAGTACCAGTGGACATATTTATGCAAAGATGGACATTAATTTCTAAATTCTTTACAAGAATAAGTTCTCCATCCATACTAAACAGAAATATTCTATATTCAAAGCTTCATTAAGATCATCTCTTCCCCAGTGGTAAGAGAGGAGTCGGTCCCTTCCAGGAATAAGTCAGGCCTCATTGTATGCTGACTCAGCATAACCTTGTCACACAAAGCAGCCAAGACTTTGCTGTCAGGAAAAGTACATGTATCATTGTTGGAAGCTACTAAATAGTCTCTTGTTCAGCATGGGGTGTCCAGCAGAGATGTCGCCTTAGCTCACAGCTCAGATAACACAGTGTTCTCTGTTCTTACTTTAATTCCCTCAGCATCCCCCAGAGTTCACACAGCTACAGAAGAAAAAGCAGACTATTTTCACCACAGTGCAGCTTTCTAATGATAACTCCTAATAAATGACGTAGCATAAAATAAAAGCCAAAGGCACGATCTGAAATTCCACACAAACATTTTTGTTTTCACATTTCTTCACTGACTCATTCATTCATTTTAAAAACGTGTGTGATTTTCACAACAGATAAGTGGCAGTATCTTCTGGGTGGCAGATGAGATCCAAAAGGTATGAAGATCAGGTAGCACGGACAAGATTTAACCTATTATTTAATTTAACATAAAGGAGCATGAAGTTGAAGCAGGAAATCACTCCATCTGGCCAGACTCTGGCCACAGTGGGAAACTCAGCTATTAAACTGGTGCAATGACAACCTCACTACAGTTTGCTAGCAAAATTCCAAAAGTTGAAAAAAATCTACCAATCTGGGGTGAAAAGGCTTTCTGTCTTCTTTCTGGTTCATTTCCACATGCTGTTGGAAAGTGGCAAGTCTAATTGCTTAACTCATGCTTATTCCAGTCAAATTCAAGTGACAGTCAGGCAGTCTACTAACATTTTGAAGAATAGGATGTTTGGACAAAGGAGGTGAAAATGCTGGAAACGGATGATTCTGAAAGAAGTCACTGCCATGGCCTTCCCTCAGGACAATCCCTGCCTCCATGTCAGAAGCACAGACCCCAGTGTCCTCTGACTACACTGAAATGAACACAGCATTTACTGGGACACAACCTCTTAGGAGCCTCCTGTTTCCTTTTTCTGGCAAATAATATAAGAGCTAATCTGTGACCTTTTAGATCTAGCCATCTTGGAAAATTGTTGACATTAATCATCTAGTTTATTTCTTGCCCTCTGTTCAACATGTTCTCCTTTTGTTTTAAACATAAAGCAGGCTCACTTAAAGTAAAATTACTTGTCTAAGAATGAAAAACCAAAGACAAGGAAACTATTGACAAGTTCAGAAAGATCATGGTCAGTCTTGACTGATCAGGTCATTTATTCGATAAGAACAACATTGATCACTAGTATTATATTTCCTCTTTTGAATAATTATGAATATATGATATCTGAAAGTGAAAGTCACGCAGTTGTGTCCGACTCTTTGTGACCTCATGGACTATATAGCACATGGAGTTCTCTAGGCCAGAACACTGGAGTCAGCAGCCTTTCTCTTCTCCAGGGGATCTTCCCAACCCAGGAATTGAACCAGGGTCTCCTGCATTACAGGTGGATTCTTTACCAACTGAGCTATCAAATACTGTTATCTGAAAATGAATGCATTTAATTCAATCTTATTTAAAGTACTAGAATCTTATAAAATAATTCTTATTTTCCTTATGTTACCTAAGAGGAAGGACCTAAGAATCAGAGATATTAAGGAGTTCACTGAAGTGTCTTCAGGAAGTTTCTCAGGTAGAGCTAGGGCAAACTTGGATTTTTTTTTTTTAATCTGGCCATATCTCATGGCCTGTAGGATCTTAGTTTCATGAACAGGAATTGAACCCCTGTGCTGCATATTGGAAGCATGGAGTTTTAATTACTGGACAACCAGAACGTCCCAGATCTCTTCATTTTAATCCCACACACAACCTCTTCCCTTCCACTGTAATTTAGCCAGCCACTAATTTGGGAAACAGGCATTAATAGTAAGACAACCTGGCTGTCTTTTTACACTGGAGGAGACTTTCAGGAACTATTATTTCTTCAGTAAAAGCCTTGGAATTTGACTCAGAAAGTGATTTGCATTATGCCTGTGATGTCCTCAGTTTTGATAAACTAAGTTAAAGCTATTGTAGGTTGAGTATGATGACATATTACATCCATGTAACTTCAAGCCATGAATCAGTTGAAAAATATATGCAAGATCAAATAGGGATTAGAACATTAGCTTTCTTAGTGGGAAGACTGAACTGGAAAAGGCAGCTTAGAGGTAAGGCCAATATTCTGCCTCCCTATGGACGCCACGTTTATACCTTGGGATCCACAGATACTTAGAACTGGGTTTTCAGGACAGACACTCAAGCAGAGAACTTCATAGACAATTGGATATGCCTCATCCCTTTCCACGGAGAAGGCAATGGCACCCCACTCCAGTACTCTTGCCTGGAAAATCCCATGGATGGAAGAGTCTGGTAGGCTGCAGTCCATGGGGTCGCTAAGAGTCGGACACAACTGAGCAACTTGACTTTCGCGTTTGACTTTCATGCATTGGAGAGGAAATGGCAACCTACTCCAGTGTTCTTGCCTGAAGAATCCCAGGGACGGCGTGGGCTGCCATCTATGGGGTCGCACAGAGTCGGACACGACTGAAGTGACTTAGCAGTAGCAGCATCCCTTACCAAGCACTATGAGTAGAAGAGGAATGACCATAAATCAATCTTCTCCCATTGATTTCACTCAACAAACAAATGTGGACTCATAGATGTTAGACTCTTGCTGTTAAACTAATCATTTCTCCTCTAGGGAAAGAAGCCAGAGGATGACAGAGAATTCATTCAGCTCTTGTCTTAATTCTTCCAAGAGCTGGTAGAAGTTCTCATTTTATGGAGTGGCAAGAATGTGAGCAATGGATGAGGAGATGGAGTGAATGGTTTCTCCACAGATAAAAATCTACTTTTATCTTAAATGAGACTATGGTTTTCAACATTTTAACTAAAAAGTAACATCAGATCTATTTTATTCAATTAACATTTGTTTGATGCATTTAGTGATCTTATCCCAGAGATAGATTTAACTGGGACTATTATTTAATAGTTTTTATTCACTACTGATACCAAATAGATCTAAGCTCTTACCCCTACCTATCCACATGTGATAGTCAGTTCGAGAATATATATATATATATATATATTTTTTTTTGTATAATACTGCAAGGAAATCCAACCAGTCCATCCTAAAGGAGATCAGTCCTGGGTGTTCTTTGGAAGGAATGATGCTAAAGCTGAAACTCCAATACTTTGGCCACCTCATGCGAAGAGTTGAGTCATTGGAAAAGACTCTGATGCTGGGAGGGGTTGGGGGCAGGAGGAGAAGGGGATGACAGAGGATGAGATGGCTGGATGGCATCACTGACTCAATGGACATGAGTTTGAGTGATTTCTGGGAGTTAGTGATGGATAGGGAGGCCTGGCATGCTGCGATTCATGGGGTCGCAAAGAGTTGGACATGACTGACTGACTGAACTGAACTGCAAAGTAAAAATATGTTCTTTGTATCATAAAATACTGAATGGTTTAGCTAAAGCATCTGAAATTATTGCACCATTTGCAAAAATTCAACAAAATCTTGATTTTTGATAGTCACTTGAACAAGCCTTTACTTCATAAGGAAAATAAAAATAATGCGATAGGCTGTTCAGTAACATTAGTTGTATGGCATATTTTTTCCAAGCTCAGAGTTAAAATACATTGGATCGGTTAGTGGTTTGTTTCCCTAACCAAAACTTCTGGAGATCAGCCAATAGGAAAAAGACACATGCTGCCAAAGAAGCATATTTCTTATACTCTTTCAGATTCAAGGAAGAGCTCAGAAGATGAGGAAAAACAAAACAAAAAATAGCACAATGGAGTGAAATTACCACATGGGGCAAATGATGCTAAAAGAACTTTCTTCACCAAGAAGTGGCATCTTTGGAAGGTGACTGTTTTTGGTCAGCCACAGTGGAATGTAGAAGAAATATGTCTCCCAATTTAAGGGCAGAAGGGTGGGAGCTGGGGTGGTAGGGCCCCCATAGCCGCAGGGAGGTGGCTGAGGCAGCGGCATGGGGTGCATAGTTGGCAAGAGGTTAGCAGGGTAAACAGTGAAATCACCCACTGGCATCTTTGGTGGGGATGCACTGATCATTAGTTCTGTGGAGACAAAATGCACAGGACGCCTATGACAGTCTTGCTGACTTTGTGTCAGGAGCTAAAGAATTTCAGCTGAGAACAGCAGAAGACTAGCCTCGAGCATCTTACTTGACCTGTGATTCTTCCCATCATTTTTGTGTCTTAATGATGCTCAACACAGAGACTTGGGAACAGACTGCATGCCAATGTCTGAACGGAACTCAGCAAAGTGCCCAGCACACACAGAATGAGGAGCCCGTCCCATGTGAAGTGTTTTCTGAATGGTTACTTTGTGAGGGAGGAGATGATGGCTCCTACTTGACATGGCTGGGGATGAATACAGAGCACAATGGCTGTCCAACAACAGTCATCTGCTGGAGCTCAGCAAGACAAAATCCAAACAAATGGCTCAGCAACCAGGGGATGCACTCAGAACAGCTGTGCCAAATTAAGCCCAATCCCCACTTCCACGCTGTGTTCCAGCATGAGCTTGGAAAGATAAAATCTGAGACTACTTCAGAATGCTCTCCGTAGTAAACAGATTTGACCACAATGGGGACAAGGTTTCCGCAGAGCCCTTAGGCTTAGGTTGTTTGACTTGGCTGCTACGGTTTCAGGCAACCAGAGATTTTTAAAGCGCTAGTTGGAAGATGAGCCAAAGGCCAGTGACAAGGTTCCTAAGTCATGAGGCAGGGAAAACCCAAACATCAATCTTAGAGCATGCTGCCTTTGCTTCAGGTTTTTCTGTTTGTTCTGTCTTTTGTTTCTAAAACCAAATGGAATGCTCTATTGTTTTTCCCCTTCTCTCTGTACCTGAGGCATAGCTTTTTTTCCCTCCACGCAATAGCTCACCAACAGAATCAAAGTGAGGGTCCTAAATTGAATCTTCTTGCTTTAACCTGCATCTTGTAGCACCAAGCTGAATTTTACTAAGCAGAGTTGTACCTAAAGAAAACAGAACTGTTTTAAAGAGTTTCAAAACTTGCCTCCTTAAAATAGAGCGCCCTGCTGAATGTGGTTTTTGAATGAAGAAATGCAATGAAGAAAACTGCTGCAAGTTTTTTCTCTTAAAGTGAAATTACACTAAATGAATTAGCCCCTATTATTTGCATGTGTATTTTGTTGTTACTCAGGATTGTCTAACAGATACATTCCTGCCTGGATGATTGATCAGAGTTTGCCTTACTTGCAATGGTCAAACTTGAATGCCAAGATGATATGAGCCTTCAGTTCAGTTTAGTTCAGTTGCTCAGTCATGTCCAACTCTTTGCGACCCCATGAATTGCAGCACGCCAGGCCTCCCCGTCCATCACCAACTCCCGGAGTTCACTCAGACTCACGTCCATCGAGTCGGTGATGCCATCCAGCCATCTCATCCACTGTCATCCCCTTCTCCTCCTGCCCCCAATCCCTCCCAGCATCAGAGTCTTTTCCAATGACTCAACTCTTTGCATGAGGTGTTATAGTACTGGAGTTTCAGCTTTAGCATCATTCCTTCTAAAGAACACCCAGGACTGATCTCCTTTAGAATGGACTAGTTGGATCTCCTTGCAGTCCAAGGGCCTCTGATAGGAGAAATTGAAATTCATGGAAAAAAAAATCCCAAACAATAAAGTTGGAAACTCTAAGGGGAAGAGCCCTAGCCATTCTCTCTTCAAGCAAACTCCCCGTGTGGTCGGGATTCAAGTTCCCCAGCTGAAGCTAATCACTGCCAATCAAGAGGAAGAAGTCAGAACAGACTGAGGGGCCATGGACCAGAAATAAACTCCACAATGTACTCAGTTTATAACATTTGTTCTCAATAATGAAACTGTAATCACGTGAAGCACAGAAACAGGGACAACGATTCTGTTTGGTAATACCTCCCAAATGTGTTTCTTGTGTTTTGAAAGATGAATAGTTAGCATAGTCAGCCATGTGAACTGCACTGCAGTATACATGAACTACAGTTCAAGTAGGTTTCTTCCAACGGTTTTGTCTTTGAAGAAGACCCCCGTTCCTATAAAGAATGCATGCCATCTAACCAAAAATGTTTTAGAGAGTATGTGGTAGATCGCTGGTTAGAAGTGACCGGGCACCAGTAATGCCCAGAGGTTATTTTATCTCTGAGTAAACAGCTGCAGTTTAAGCAAAGGTTTCAGGGGTTAAAAAAAAAAAAAAAAAAGCCAGATGTCCTCATATAAATCAAGAGATCCTTGATTCTTTAAGTAAACCGCAGTGCCCCAAATCCATCATTTATATTGGAGTAACCAGCATTCCGGAAACACATACCGTGAGCGAGCAAGCGAACGCGCCTCCAGCACTACCCTGCGCTCTGAGAAGCCAGAAGGTTTAATCCCCAAATAGATTAAACTAGACAGATGGATAAAACTGTTTACGATGTTCCCAGAATGGCTGTTTTTGTGATATGCCTCAAAGAGGACACAGATGCATATGACCCATTTTAATTTTCCTTCTCTAAGCCTCTCTGCTTCACTGAGCCAGACAGGGTTCAGAAGCAGGTTTGAATAAGTCAGGAATGCATGAGTTCCAGGGAGCCCCATTTATGACCTGAGAGAGATGAAGATCAGGGCAATGAATCCTGAGTAAACTACCTTCAAACCAAATAAACATGTTCTTCATTGGAAGATTATACCAAGCCATAAATGTCACACACATTCAATCGCAGTTAATTTACAGTTATTTCTAATGTCAAATTTTCTTGATAAGTGGGACAAGCTCAGAGTATAAATTTGAAAATTCATTGTCCCAACTGTCAACCTCTTACCTGTTTCTTTAGACTTTTCAGTGATCTGTTTCAGACTAACAAAGGGCAGAACCAATTCATCAGATCAACAGTTACAAGTATGTGCCATTCCCCGCGCCACCCCCCCCACCCCACCCCGCCACTGGAAAATACTAGATTGTGCTGGAAGAAGGGCTTTTTAAAAGTATATTAAATGGTATTGATAAAACCATAAACTAGTTATAGGAAGACAGGTAAATGAAAATGTCTATTCAGGTAGCAATCTACAAGCAGGACAATTTTCAAATCCCAGTAAAGCTCTTCCATCTCCCTGTTCCAAAAGAGGGATAAAAAGTAGATAGTCAGGATTCTGGTCTGGAAATAAGATGTGGGAGAACAGGAGAGCTGATACAGGGAGACTGAAAAGGCTCTAGGCATGTGACCTTCCACCCTCTGCCATCTCTCACTTTTCCTCACCCTCCCCACACTTCCTCCTTCCTCTGCTGATTCACACACTCACAGCCCTTAACGCTTCCTGTCTTTAGCCGTATAAAATCAAGAATAACTTGAATCCCATTGGCACACAAACAGCTTCTGCATTTTAGTGGCAATGCTACAAGAAGTGAGGATTTCTCTTGAAGATTTGTATAGTCTGAAATGAATAGAAGATAAGAAGTCTGAGCACGGCCATGGGGTTCATGAGATTAGTATTCAGGTGGCTGTTTATTCCCTCCAAGGCTAAACAGCTAAAGTCATTTCCTTCCAAACAAAGGTCTTTTAGGACATTTTTATTCAGCATTCAGAATGTAAATGTGTGCCTTCTTTAAATGGCCAAGCTTGCTACTTCAGCTCCATTTAACCTTCTTACCCTTCCTCACATCTCTGAAAGAAGCAATTTCAAAATAATAAACTGCACCTCAAGGGCTATAATCAATTTCATTAAACTATTCCAACAGAAAACTATTCTAAGCATACAAGTTAAATAATCATGTTTTGTTAAAGAAAATTATTATTATATAGGTTTGGTTTTGTGTTTGTTATTTTTGCCAGATGGGACTACCATGATTTACAGTTTCTGGAGTTAAAAGTAAGATCTGATAGAAAAATTAACATATTATACTAAATTTTCATCTTATTTGAAATATATTCATATTTGCAAGGCTATAAATGATCTAGCTATATTTAAGTGATACATTTTGAATCTTTTCTTTTCCATAAATAGTCCTTTTTAGACCTATACGGACAGAAGGAATTGTAACATACAATTGCAGTGAAAATTCTTTTCTTCTTTCAGCACCACCCTCAAGTGAATTCCTTTCTCTTTACCTTCATCCCTAAACTAACTGCCCCTCTTGTGGTCCCAACTTGGAGAGGCCTGTGGTGGCCAGAACCCTGCATGTTATCAGCACTGTCTCGCCCTCCCCACTGCTCATATCCAACAAGTGCCAAGATTTATCCATTTGATCTCCTAGTCTCTTTCCTGCCCAGCCACATCTCCACTGCTTCTTGCAGATCTGGGTCTCCATCAATATGCATGTAGATTATAGCACAGTGCTAATTGATTTTTCTGAGCCCTGCTTTGCTGGCTCTGCTTCACTCCTCGTGATGCCTGCAGAAGGGGCATGTAAAACTGCTCATCTGCTTCTGTCCCTCCAATGCCAAAAATGCAGAGTCTCCTGTAACTTGGGATAAACTCCCCACTCCTAGACATCGTATACAAGGTCACTACCCACCTCTTTCATCTGATTTACTCATCACATTGATCATTTTTGCTCTTCCTTAAATCTAACTCATTCTTGAATATACTTCTTTTACTCAATAAATATTTCTGAAATACCCATTGTGTTCCAGGTTTTGTGCTGGAGTTTGAAAGACAAGGATAAACAAAGACAGTCTTTTTGACCCCATGCAATCCTTCAGTAACAGGACTTCTACCACAGTATGTTCCAGCCCTCACAGTAATTGACTGTTAGTCTATATTACAACTAGAGTCTAAACTCTATAATGGAGAAGGGTAGGCTACATTTATTTAGCTTACTCTTGTGTTTTCAGCCCATAACAGAAAGCTTGGCATACAGCAGACATTCCAGAGACATTCCAGGGTTAATAATAAATTAACCTGTATTTACACAATAAATTCAATTGTTTATTAAAAGAAGGGTAATATTGTTAGATCAGAACATAATATTGTTATGGCAGAAATTGAAGAACTAAAGAGCCTCTTGATGAAAATGAAAGAGGAGAGTGAAAAAGTTGGCTTAAAGCTCAACATTCAGAAAACGAAGATCATGGCATCCGGTCCCATCACTTCATGGCAAATAGATGGGGAAACAGTGGAAATAATGACACACTTTATTTTCTTGGACTCCAAAATCACTGCAGATGGTGAATGCAGCCATGAAATAAAAAGATGCTTACTCTTGGAAGGAAAGTTATGACCAACCTAGATAGCATATCAAAAAGCAGAGATATTACTTTGCCAGCAAAGGTCCATCTAGTCAAGGCTATGGTTTTTCCAGTAGTCATGTATGGATGTGAGAGTTGGAATGTGAAGAAAGCTGAGTGCCAAAGAATTGATGCTTTTGAACTGTGCTGTTGGAGAAGACTCTTGGGAGTCTCTTGGACTGCAAGGAGGTCCAACCAGTCCATCCTAAAGGAGATCAGTCCTGAGTATTCACTGGAAGGACTGATGTTGAAGCTGAAACTCCAATACTCTGGCCACCTGATGCGAAGAGCTGACCCATTGGAAGAGACCCTGATTCTGGGAAGGATTGAAGGCAGGAGGAGAAGGGGGTGACAGAGGATGAGATGGTTGGATGGCATCACTGATTCAATGGATATGAGTTTGGGTAAACCCTGGGAGTTGGTGATGGACAGGGAGGCCTGGTGTGCTGCAGTCCATGGGGCCGCAGAGAGTTGGACACAACTGAGTGACTGAACTGAACTGATTGTTAGATCAAAACCAGATAATTTCTTACACATCTTCCCAAGGCGAAGTCCATTTTCAACAAGATATAATAGTTCTTTAGAACTTTTTGGATCTTTGAACAGTTCCCCCCAAAACAGACTCTTAGATAAAGACTTGGATGTAGTTAATTTGAGAAATGATTGTAGAAAGTACAAAAAAGTAGGAAATGAGATAGGGAAATGAGATAGAGATATGAATAGAGATATGAATAGAGCTAGAGATATGACTAGAGATAAGGAAATGAGATAGAGAAGGAGTATAAAGGAGTACTAATGAGTTTGAGAAGTGATTGTAGAAAGTACAATAAAGTAGGAAATGAGATAGAGAAGGAAATGAGATAGAGATATGAATAGAGATAGAGAAGGAAATGAGATCGAGAAGGAAATGAGAAGGAAATGAGATAGAGATATGAATAGAGATAGAGAAGGAGTATAAAGGAGTATTATGAGTTGGTTGGGAGAAGGAAATGGTAGCCCACTCCAGTACTCTTGCCTGGAGAATCCCAGGGACAGAGGAGCCTGGTGGGCTGCTGTCTAGGGGGTCACAGAGAGTCAGACACGACTGAAGCAACTTAGCAGCAGCAGCAACAATGAGTTGATTACCAGGGTGGGCAGTTGGTTACCTTCTGAGGAAGCGCACAGGACAGTCCCAGAACCATCCAAGAGAAGGGCTGAGATGCAAGAGTATTTATTCATTGATTTCTGTTCCTTACTGGTTAAGGGATGACCTTGGAGGCATTAAATTCCTATCATGTCCAAGCTATCTGTCATGGAGACTGAAGAAAACTCCCGTATCGCAGGAGAATTCCCTGAAAAAGTAAGCAAGGAGACGGAGGCATTTGAGATGGGAAGCTGTCTGAATATACAGGAGCTGTCCAGTGGGGCCACAGGTGAACTCAGAGCTGGGCTATAGGCACACAGAGTGTGCATCGTCTACTAAGCATAGTTTAACACAGTGTTAAAAAGAAAACAAAACAAAAATCTGGAGTGTCTTCCCCTTCTAGTATCTAATAACAGATCAGACTACTGCAGAATAATGAGAGATTTACAAAACACCAAAATTGCCTGAAGACCAGATCCACAGTTAGGAGACCTTTACAGCACCCTGGGTAGGAAAAGATTCGAACATTTCAAACTGGTCTAGAAAGCGAAGGAAAGATTGTGAGCATCTACATAAGCATATAAGCTGTCAACAAAACAACCTGAGGACTTTGCCAAAGGCCCAGATGCTACTTCTGGCAAGGGAGTGCGGATTTAACTGTCTTCCAAGAAAGAGAACTTCTAGTAAACCAAGGCGGGAGGAAAACACATGTTTCCCCTCCATATACCTAACAAACCTTCCATAGGTCTGATTAATTAATAAAACATGGCTTTTTTTGAGAGAAAAAAATTATGTGTCCTTGAAGAAAAAATTATATATGCATAGAAACAGGGAAATTTTTCTTCCATAAAAGTAATCAGTGTTTATATAATCATAAATAAAAAAGGAACAGTAACGTGATCACACAGGAAGGAACTATTCTTGAACGTGAAACAATGCAACACAAATGGAGACTTGAAGCATTTGTCTTGTGAAGTTCAAAACTGAAAACACCAAAATCCACAAAACATGAGACTAAGTACATGCGTTCCTCTTCATTCCCTTCTGAAATTTCACTCAAGTGATGGCGAAACAATGATAAACAAAAGCCCAAAGGAATGGAGAATGGGAAGTAGGGTGACGAAAGACCCAAAAGGCAAAGTGTTTTTAAACATATGATGAGAGATAATAAAGGGGAAAAATGAAATATGAGAGCTTGCAGAGAAGGTAACTAATAAACCAGAGAGAGTTGCCTGGAAACTCTGGAGAAGATATGGAAGTGGAGACCCCTGGTATCCTGGAACAAAAGGGCAAAGCTCAGGGCTGAAAATAGGAAGACTGGTGTCGAGTCTAAATATGGAAGAGCTGAACCTCGTATGCTGTCTACTGCCCCAGGTTGCCTGACTCTTCCCCCTCCTTGAATCTAGCCTAGTAGGAAACAGGAGATATTTCTCTCTGATAGGGTTAGAAGGTTACCAATACAATAACTGACTCAGGAGAGATTCATCAGCAAACATTGAAATCATAGGATGAAAATTTTTCATCGGATGAAAAAATGGAATATCTACATAGTCTCAAAGAATCATGTCTCAGATTAGTTAGAAATTATTAAAAGAAAAATATGCCTATACAATGAAAAGATATAAAAAGGACACCACCTTTACATTGTAAATAATGAGACTAATGGATTACAAGTATCTCCTAATGTGATGTCCTGGAAAGGAGTAAGATCACCTATAAATATTCTCACCCAAAATGTAAAACCTGAATTTAATCATAAGGCAATAATAAGATAAATTCAAACTGTGGAACATTCTAAAAATAATGAGTCTTGACACTGTAGAAATGTCAGTTTCACTGAACACACACACAAAATGATGGGACCATTTTTCTAGGTTACAGTAGGATAAAAACACTTGATAATGAAACACAAAACATTGAATGTTAATTTAGGTTCGTGCAAAAGTAGTTGTAGTTTTGCATTGTTGAACTCTGCCATTTGATACTGGAATATATTCTTAAATGTGGCTATGTTATATATCATTTTAATGCACATTTCTCACTTTATGTTTTTTTGCTAGTGACTTGTTACTTGCTGCATATTTTATATTTTTTAAGACGATAAAAATGATGTTAGACAAAAATCATATTTGATCAATTTTCTTATTCCAATTTAACATGGGTTGTAAAGCAGCACAGACAACTTGCAACATCAACAACATATTTGGCTTAGGAACTGCTAACAAACGTACAGTGCAGCGGTGGTTCAAGAAGCTTTGCAAAGGAGATGAGAACCTTCAAGAGGAGGAGCCTAGGGCTGGTCATTGGAAGTAGACAACAACCAATTGAGAGCCACCGCTGAAGCCAATCCTCTTAAAACTACACGAGAAGTTGTCAAAGAACACAATTGACCATTCTATGGTCTTTCAGTATTTGAGGCAAATTGGAAAGGTGAGGAAGCTCATTAAGTATATGCCTCATGAGTTGAACAAAAATTAAAAAAAAAATCGTTTTGAAGTGTGGTCTTCTCTTATTCTATGAAACAACAATGAAAAGTTTCTCGATTGGATTGTAATGTGAGAAGAAAAGTGGATTTTATATGACAGCGGCCACAGCTCAGTGGCTGGACCGAGATGAAGCCCCAAAGCACTTCCCAAAGCCAAGCAAAAAAAAAGGTCGTGGTCGCTGGTGGCCTGCTGCCCGTCTGATCCACTACAACTTTCTGAATCCTGGAGAAACCACTACATCTGAGAAGCTCCGCAAATCAGTGAGATATACTGAACAGTGCAACACCTGCAGCCGGCACTGGTCAACAGAAAGGGCCTAATCTTCTCCACGACAGCGCCTGGCCGCGTGTTGCACAACCAATGCTTCAGAAGCTGAACGAACTGGGATACAAAGTTTTCCTTCATCCACCATATTCACCTGAGCTCCCGCCAACGGACTACCGCTTCTTGGAGCATCTTGATGACTTTCCAGAGAAAATGCTTCCACAACTGGCAGTGAGCCAGAAAATGCTTTCCAAGAGTTTGTCAAATCCCAAACCACAGATGTTTATGCTACAGAAATAAAACTTATTTCTCACAGCAAAAATGTATTAATTGCAATGGCTCCTATTTTGATGAATAAAGATGTAGTTGAGCCTAGTTATAATGATTTAAAATTCATAATCCAAAATCACAATTACATTTGCACCAACCTAATATATTAACAACAAAAAGAGAAAACATCCTTGGGGCAACTAGGAAAATATGAATATGGACTGTATTGGATATGTTATTGTGTAAGTGTCAAATCTTTTGAATGTGATAATGCTTTTCTGGTTGTATTTTTAAAATGTCATTTTACTCAGAAGATATATGTTGAAGTATTCCTTTGTGTCTCAGATGTAAAAAGGTAGCCTGCAATGCAGGCAGGAGACCTGGGTTTGATCTCTGGGTCAGGAAGATCCCCTAGAGAAGGGAATGGCAACCCACTCCAGTATTCTTGCTTGGAAAATTCCACGGGCAGAGGAAACTGGTTGGCTACAGTCCATGGGGTTGCAAAGAGTCAGATACAACTGAGCCACTAACACTTCATCTGTGAACGAAGTGTCAACCTCTCCAACTTAATTCATACTCTAAAAGTTCTGCAAGAAAAAATACACGGGTGTGCACATATCTGACAAGGGTACAGGCAATACCTGGTTTGAGTTAACACATTATCTGACTGTGGAAAGACTAGCCACATGTACTAAAAGAATGATTCAGCAAGATTCAAAGGGAAGCTGCTTGGCTTTCATGACAAGATGACTGAGGCTGGAGCAGGCATGAGAAAAGTAAGCTCCTTGTAGGAAGATCCACAGAATTATTACAGTGAGGCCTCTTTTTCCTGTTACCACTGGAGATGAAGCTTTGGTCTCAAAATCAAACCTCAGTGGATACTGAATCACGTTAACAGAATATCTAGTGAATACCCAATCTTTAAGAGATGATATACTTGTGGTACACAGTCCAAAATACAAATCTGAACCTACCTAGGAGTAAACAAATTGAAATTGATGACTAAAACAATTCCACCCCCTGCCCCCCACCGTTGGCTTCCAAACTCATGCAACTAAGATCTCTCCATATTTGTGTACATCATACAATCCTATGGGCAAAAGATATTGACAGCCATATTTTCTAGATCAATTTCTGTTTCAATCTATATCTAGGATCCAGGCTTATAAAGCAAAGTTTAAAACAGAAAGGTGAAAGCTAGAAAAATAATTAGCCCTTTTCTAAAAAATGAAACCATCAACTTTCCTTTAATGTCTTAAGTAATTTACTAGTCAAATATTGGCTTTATTTTATTATAGTTATCATTACAGCAGAACGAATTAATCTAAAACTTGGCAGTTCAGAGAGCCATTTTATGATGATCATAGTTATTGGTTAATGGATCCAGAAAGGGCATGTCTGGGCAATTCATGTTGGTGATTTCTCATGAGGATGATGTTTGATGTAGCTGGGGCTGGAATCATCTTAAGGCTTGGCTGCTCGGAACACCCAAGATGGCACACTCTCATGACTGACAGCTGATGCTGGCTGCTGGCTGGGAGCTCTATTGCACTGCTGGCCAGAGTGTCTACGTGTGCCTCTTCCCACATGGCAGTCCCAGGGTCCTACTACATTGTTCATGGTAGCTGGCTTTGCCCAGAGACAACAATACACAAGAACAAAGTAAAAACGACATGGCCTTTACTGACCTTGGCTTGGAAATTTCACAATATTATTTCTGCTTCATTCTGTTAATAAAAAGCACATCACTGAAGTTGGTCCAGATTCAGGGAAAGGGAACACCGTCTCCTCCTCTCAAAGAAAGGAGTGTTAAAGACTTGGTAATATGTTTTAGAATACCTATGCTTCAATTGTGAAGTTCTAATAGTTGATTAGAACTCTAAAAGATAAAGTATTTACTTGGTTAAAGCTAAATAGATAAAAGTTAGATTACTCTCATATAATCATATAACAAGAGGCTAAATTTTGAGACTATTTCCAAATGTTAAGAAACAGTAAATGACCAGATACATGGACAGGTAGATGAATGGATGGACAGGTGGATAAATGAATAGATGTAGAGAAATGGAAATGAGGGAAGAGCTATTTGGCTGAAACCAAGCGCATTAAGGGCTGTTCCCAACCCTAACATGTACACTGGGGTTGCAAACATCTTTTTTGAGGAGACTTACCAGGTAGCTCAGATGTTAAAGAATCTGCCTGCAATGCAGGAGACCTGGGTTCAATCTCTGCATTGGGAGGATTATACCCTGGAGGAGGGTATGGCAACACATTCCAATATTCTTGCCAGGAGAATCCCCATGGACAGAGGAGCTTGGCAGGTTACAGTCCATGGGGTCAAAGAGTCAGACATGAATGAGCGACTATCACTTTTACTTTTCCACACTAAAGCCACTATTCATTCGAAACAATTACTACATAGGGTAAAACTAGGACAGAGGGCAGGTTCTGACATGAAAAATGCTTATTAGAGATTATAAGGAAGTGAAGATTTACACAGAAAAACCACACTGGATCAATGCACAACTCCATCTGTTAGGCCAGCTGCTCAATTCTTCTCTTAGAGTTGGTAGTACCATGTCAGTTCATGGCAGGACACAGATCCTCTGAAAGTGGGAATAAAAATAAAAAAAAATAAAAAAACAATGCTTTGGCAAAGGAGAACAATTAGATGATTTATTCTGCCCTAAAAACTTATGATCACATTACATGGGTTCTTTTGCCTTCTCAGTCCAGGACATTACCAGGATACAGAACCAGACTGAGAAAAGGACTAAGACAATGGGAGGTAATATGAGAGATGGTCTCACTTACTTAAAACTTGGAAGGCTACAACTGGGATAGTCCCTTATTACAACATATGGCTTAAAGACATGAACCCTCATCAAGAAAATGGAATAGAACCTGTCATTGTGGACAGATTGTTAGGGGGTGAAAAGCATGGTGATGGGCATATTATGAGATAAGGACAGCTAGTACCATTTGGAATGCTCTAAAAGCTCCTGAAGCGTTTGTTTTGCTCTTTGGATTGGTTCCATCTGTCTAGTACTGCTAAGAATATTTTGACAGTGTAAATTTGTGATATGAGGCAACCTCCACTATGCAGTGACATTTATTAGTCAGAATATCCTTGATGGAAAGAGGAAGGATCTGAGACATTGGTTCAAGTGAACTGGAACCAATATACCATGAGGACCACATGAGTGCGATTCAAGGAAACCTTGGGTGGCGGAGACTTTGATGTCAATTTCTAGGGTTTGGGGTGGGGAGGGGGAGGTGAAAGGATCTCTGTTTGATTTTGACTCTCAACAGCTAGCTGCACAATAGCTCACAGGTGAGATAATTGTTAGCTCTCTGGCTCGCTAATTAAAGGAGATGGGGAGCCACAGGGACATTAATTCTGTTCACTCACCAGAATCTCCTTTGGAAAAGGGAATTCCTTTTGAATCCTAAAAGAGATCAATTCGCTGCTTGATATGCACCCATGTGAGTATGAAAAATATGCCTTCAGGCTGAGTGATGTATGAATCAGATGTCAAGCCTCACATGGTAAAATAGTGATATTACCTTTTAATTGCTCTGGGAGATAGAAAAGTCATCTGAAGCTGAGGTGCAGCAACCACCGAAGAGATGACATCAAAAGGAATCATATTTCAAAACATGAGGGAGCCAAAGGGAAGATCAAAAGCTCCTCTACCTCACTCACCTGTGCCTTGATGTGCTTTGTGTGTCCATTCCAATATTTCTAACACTGCCTTTTAAGTGAATCTGAATTCTTTTCTTTATTCTTTGGAGGTTTCCTGCAGGCGTGCAGGATAAAACAACTTCATTGTTAACCCATTCTCAATTTTAGGTTAAGTGTGGCAATCCCTTGAAACCAAGCTACAAAGCTGATCATCCAGGCTCTAACACTTAATAGCTATGGAAGTTTAGAGTGTTTCCTCACTTCTGCAATGCAAATATGATGGGTAACTTCCTGAGGTTTTGAGAAGAACTTCAAAAATGTTGAAACTTCTATATTTAACCACTTATACAGGGCCTGGCACATAATTGAAATTCAAGATGTATAAGCTACTATGATGTGTCTCCATGGTCAGAAAAAGGCCTTTCTTTCCACTAGGAATGCAGTTCAAAAATAAGGAAGAGATGGGTGTGGTCAAAGACTTGATGAGTGAGTAATAGTTGCTCACTCATGTAGCCCGCCAGGCTCCATGGAATTCTCCAGACAAGAATACTGGAGTGGGCTGCCATTTCCTTCTCCAGAAAGACTTGATGCGGCACAGCAAAGCCGAGTATGTCGCCATGTCAAGGTTTTCACTTTTCCATACTTGGCCCATCCGCTTCACAGTCTTCGAGGCAAAGGGATTTTTATTCTGCCTTGTCCCTTTGTGGTGTGCAATGCCACTTAGGTTTTTTCCTGACGTGTGATAAATCCAGGGATTTATACAATTGAGGTTAAAAAAAATGGCAAAATGCATTTGCAAGCAGATCTATAAACTCTCTATCCCTTGAGTACAAAGCTTTGCCCTCTGGTCACAAATGTTTCAGAAAATACAAGAAAACATGATTTGCTTCCAATACTATATACGGTCAAAATGAAAAGAAAGAAGGAAAAGAAGAGATTTTAAAGGTGACCCATAATTCTGAAGAGACCTGTTTCTCGTTCTCACAGACTAGCAGCCTCACTCCAAGATTACTGAGTGTGTGGTATCTGTTTTCTACGGGCAGCTGCCAACAGATGGCTTATTTTGAGTGGAGAGAAATATCATTAAGGAACAAAGAGAAATTAGGACTAAATAGGAAATTAAATATGTTCTTGGGATTACAACTGATGATCAAGGAGTTGCAAACCAGTGATTTGCAGCTTAATATTTTGCCTGCAGCCAATACCCACTGTTTTAGGGAAACCTTAATATTAAGAAGGCTGTTCTCACACCATGCAATTTATTTGTCTTTCTGTCTTGCCAGCGCCTTTGCCAAACATCATAATTTGCCCAGAATCCTGAATTGCAAGATGAACAAATAATATTCATTTCCTCCATGGAGAAAACATCCTTTGATTGAATTGTCTCCTTCCATGCCACTCACTGTTGTGCGTGCTGCATGTCAGACGTGCGAAATGGAGTTGAGCCTACTTGAGAGCAGAGTATAAATTAGCTTCCGAATGAAAACAGTTAGAAGGAAAACATTTACAAATGACAGCCAAACTCGATCAGCTCCTAAAGTACTCTCTGAGGTCTCTCTGAGGATTGCAGCATGAAAGCGAGAGGCCCAGAAGCCCAGACTGTGACCCGACCATTGTTTCCTGGGTTCAGGAATTTTCCTGGAAGACCATGGGGGATGGAAGCCAACCAGAAAAAGGTAAGCTTCCTCTAAAAATCAGCTATCACGGTTGACTTTTAAAGTTACATTGATCTATTATTTTACCTAACAATAATTAAATATAATAACAAGGGACTTCCCTGGTGGTTTAGTGGTTAGGAACCCACTTCCCAATGCAGGGGACACAGATTCGATTTCTGGTCCAGACACAAAGATCCTACATGCTGCGAAGCAACTAAGCCCGAGTGCCGCTACGAATCACTGAGCCTGTGCGCCCTAGAGCCCATGCTCTGCAACAAAAGAAGCCACCGCTGTGAGAAGTCCGTTCGCTGCAGCTAGAGAGCAGCCTTTGCTCATTGCAACTAGAGAAAGCCGGTGCACAGCAAGGAAGACCCAGCACAAAAATTAAAATAAATATAATAACAAAGAAAAACTGATCAATGAACTATTCGCTCAGTCGTGTCCTACTCTTTGCGACCCCATGGACTGTAGCCTACCAGGCTCCTCCATCCATGGGATTCTCCAGGAAAGAATACTGGAGTGGGTTGCCATTTCCTTCTCCAAGGGATCTTCCCAACCCAGGGAATGAACCCAGGTCTCCCACATTGCAGGCAGATGCTTTAACCTCTAAGCCCCAAATGAAACATAACTCCATCCAAAGGTAGTGTTCAAATGTAGCCAGAAAGGTAGAAGAGGATGTTTGGCTACCCAGAGCTTGTCAAGCCCTCCAGCACTGCATTGATACTTTCACGACCAAATTTACCATGCAGTCATTGGACACAGGTCTACCTCTGTTCCCACATGATGACAATGCCAGGAAATCTAATCTTGGTTGGCTCCTAAATTAGTCGTGGCAAAATCCAGAGTATTCCCAGGAGGCACTGTGATAAAGAATCCACCTGCCAATGCAGGAGATACAAGAAACACGGGTTCAATTCCTGGGTCAGGAAGATCCTCCAGAGTAAGAAATGGCAACTCACTCCAATATCCTTGCCTGGAAAATTCCATGGACAGAGGAGCCTGGCAGGCTACAGTCCATGGAGTCACAAAGCATCAGACAGGACTGAGTGTGCGTGCTCGCATACACACACAATTCAGAGACTACATTGAAAACTGTAATCAGTCCCATCACAGACTAGCTGTTAAATAAGTGAGAACCTATTAAAAATGACAGAATCATTCTTGCCCCCACCTAGAGAGTCTATATTCTTGAGACCAGAGTTTGGGTTTTCTCTTTTAGCTCAGTCTACGGCTATATGAGAATCATCGGGCCTTTCTATTGGGCTGTGATTACTGATGGCACAGCCAGCTACTATAGCAAACTGGGGGAAAAAAATAATAGGGCAAAAGTCCATGCTCCAGAGTCTAGGTGCTGTGAGGTGAGTGACTACTTGACTGAGGGTACCTGTCCTGGCCGCTTCCTTAACTGCATCCATACCTCTTCCCTAGACTTTGCCGGGCTCTTCTATTATTGGTAGGTCACCTCCCCTGGGAGCTTGATGCTGAGCTCAGCCACGTGACTTGCTTTGGCCAATAAGACAGCAGCAGATGTGATGCAGCGTCTCAAAGCATTTGGCTCACTGCACCTGCTCAGCCTCGTACATCTGCCGTTCCCATGAGAAAGCTGTGGCCAGGCAGGGCTCTTGTCTCAGACAGAGGACGAAGGAGGAGAAGACATCTGGCTGACCCGACCACTCCTGACTGAGATCAGCCAGCAGCCCGCTGGTCCCTGTTCGCACAGCAGCAAGCACAGCTGAGGCCAGCACAGCCACTCAGCCTCAGTTGCTGTCCCTATAGATTAATGGACCAAATAAGGGCTTACTGCTTTTAGTCACTTATTTTTTGGTGGGAGAAGGGGGACTAAATGTTTTAAGTGAAGTCGCTCAGTCGTCTCCAACTCTTTGCGACCCGTGGACTATAGCCCACCAATCTCCTCCGTCCATGGGATTCTCCAGGCAAGAATACTGGAGTGGGTTGCCATTTCCTCCTTAAAACGGTGGCAATAGAAAACTGCGCACATTTTAAAAGTAGTAGAGGCTTTGCTTTCTTGTCTGGATGGAAACCATTTTTAAATTTCCCTTCTCTGCAGCACAACGTCCCATCATTCTAATATCGTGGCTTGAAAGTCAAAGAAATGGCATTCCTGGCACTTGAAGAACAATATATATTCAATAAATAGCTCTGAAAACTGGAAGGTCTATCTGTGATACCATTAAAACAATAGCAGCTGATCTTACTGAGGGCCTACTATCTACCAAACGCTTTTTAGTATAGCCTCAATATTCACTACAACCTTATAAGTGGGGCATATTATCCATCCCCATTGAACAGATAATGAAATTGACACTCAGAAAAGCTAAGCGACTTACTCAGGAACCTACAACTAATGTATTTGAACCTGGATTTCAGTGGCTCAAACCAAATATAGTGCCCCAGGCCAAATTCTCCTAATAGTATTAAAAATAGTATCAAAATAGTATTAAAATATTATCAAAGGATTTTTAGCAGTAAATAATTTTTGAATTTATTTTCTATTGAAGGATAATTGCTTTACAGAATTTTGCTGTTTTGGGATATATGTATACCTATGGCTGATTCATGTTGAGGTTTGTTAGGAAATGGCAAAATTCTGTAAAGCAGCAAATCATTTCATAGAAATAGTTCTATAAAGGTACAGGAAGGGGTAAAAATTGCAGTCAGCTCTTAAGAGAGCATATAATCCTAAATCTATGTATGTCTGTGCTTATCACATTTTGGTGCAGAACAGGGACATCAGCCAGGCACCCCAGTTCCTAAAGGAGTTTTTCTTCACTTCTCAGACCCTCACTCTCTGCCAACAGGTGGGATTCAGAAGAGTCATTTGCTCTGAAGAGTTGAGATAGAGAGAGAAAGGACAAGTCCTGGGCCTGCAAACAGAGTTGGTATTATTCACCAAAGAATGATTAAGTTCCCAGTCACAGGGAAGGCAAAGGTTAAGACCTCCATTTTTTAAGAAATCTCTTGGCTGTTTGATGAAGCTTACAATAGTAAATATTGCAAGAGCCAATGCTTCTGTGAAATCGTGTTGAGGAACAGATTTCAGAGAAGTCAAATTCAGTCAAGTGTCCCAAACAATAGAGTTCTGACAGTGCATTTTCATTCCCCCCTTCCAGTCTTCTTTTAAGCAATCCATCTCTGAAGGGCCATTGAAGTCTTACCTCATTCCAGGCCTCTCCCTATGAAGATTGCAGGAGTACCCCATTAGCCCTCTCCACTCTGAATGTCCCTGGTGAGTATGGCCTCATATCCTCTCAGTCAAACTTTCTCAAGAGGTTTCTTAGTAGGTCCATGTGAACACACAAGATTCTCAGACCTCTAGTATAAAGGTGATAATTTTGACAATAATATCTACTATTTGATGCACTTTTCTATATGCCTAGTCTCTTTGGAGTCACTGTGTTCACAGTAATCCTAGAAAAGTGAAAGTCGCAGTCATGTCCAACTCTTTGTGGCCCCATGTACTATAGAGTCCATGGAATTCTCCAGGTCAGAATACTGGAGTGGGTAGCCTTTCCCTTCTCCAGGGGAATCTTCCCAACCCAGAGATCGGACCCAAGTCTCCCACAATGCAGATAGATTCTTTACCAGTGGAGGCACAAGGGAAGCCCAACAATACTGGAGTGAGTAGCCTATCCCTTCTCCAGTGGGTCTTCCCAACCCAGGAATCAAACCAGGGTCTTCTACATTGAAGGCAGATTCTTCACCAATTGAATTATCAGGGAAGCCCAATAAGCCTAGAAGTTGGTACTATTATGCATGCATGCTAAGTCGCTTCAGTCATGTCCGACTCTTTGCGACCCCATAGACTGTAGCCCCCCAGGCTCCTCTGTCCATGGGATTCTCCAGGCAAGTACAATGGAGTGGGTTGCCATTTCCTTCTCCATGGTACTATTATAATCCTTATGTTATAAAGAAGCAACTGAAGCTTACAAAGATCACATAGGTTTGTTTGTTTGTTTGTTTTTTAACGTGGACCAGTTTTAAAGTCTTTATTAAGTTTGTTACAATACTGGTTCTGTTCTATGTTTTGGTTTTTGACTGTAAGAAAAGTGGGATTTAGCTGCCAGACCAGGGATTGAACCTGTACTGCCTGCCTTGGAAGATGAAGTCTTAACCACTGGGCCACCAGTGAAGCCCCACACAATTTGCTCAAGGTCACTGAGCCAGAGAATGGCTGAGTGGGATTTGAGATAGTCAGTCTGACTCCAACAACTTTGGCTTTGACTGTCTCCACAAAAGACACCCTCTGATATTCCTGGTGTAACCTGGAAGGGCCTGGCACACTAACAGAGGCAGAGCAGGCCCTCATCCGTGTGAATATTACAGGTCACAACCTCAAAAGTTGCCAAGAATTACCCAGTGTGCCTGTGTGATCACAGTGCCTGGAAGGCTGGATGCCCAAGGTAGGCTCACTTCTAGCATCATTTGGGCCTCTTAATAAATATGACACGTTCCCACATGGTTTGGACGGGTAGATAGAGCATGGTATGAAGGCCTATATGTGCTGTGTGCTGTCACTTCAATTGTGTTTTACTCTTTGTGACCCCATGGACTGTAGCCCGCCAGGCTCCTCTGTCCATTGAATTTCCCAGGCAAGAATACTGGAGTGGGTTGCCATTTCCTCCTCCAGGGGATCTTCCCGACCCAGGAATCAAATCTGTGTCTCTTATATCTCCTACATTGGAAGTTGGGTTCTTTACTATGAACGTCACCTGGGAAGCCCTTAAGGTCTATATATCACATGCAAACATGGATTGTAGAGATTCTTTTCAATGCCTGTGTCCCAAACAGTTGCACAACAGTTATCAGCAGCTGGATTTACTCAACATCTACCACACATGAGGTACCATGTTGGACAATAGAGTTACAGATGTAAAAAAAATGTTCTCAGAATTTGTTTTCCTTAGAAAATCTATTAAAGAGTAATCTATTAAGGATTTGGCTAAGTGTTCTGAGCTTTCTGAAGAAAACTGTTAGGCAAAACTTCTACAACACCCAAGATGCTGCTTTGGGACATATGGATATGTGTCAGTCATATTATGGAATCAAAATATTCTGAGAAAAATAAAAAAGACTCTGCTCTTTCCACTGAGTCTGGGCTGCTTGCCCATTATCAAGACTCAGGGTATCAATGCCACCTTGTTGAAAGTGATCTGTGAAGGGGGGCTCCTGTATCTGTATACTTGGCTCTTGACTTTTTTCAAATTTCTACTCAATATCCAAGTTTTTGCTCTATCAGTATAACTTGAATACGTTAAAAATATTAAATAAAGAGAAATGAAAGTGATTGTAGTAGGCAGTGTACCTAAAGCCTCTCTTTTTAAGAGTCATTGGTTTCTATATGCCCGACTCATAAATCCAGTTTTTAAAAATCTCTAGTTGAATATTCCCTTGGGATATCAAACTCAGTGTAAGTAATGAAAACTGGACAATCTTCATGCATTTCCTATTTACCTGAATAGCACCCTGTTATGCATCCCATTGTATCCTCTAAAACTTCTCAGGTTCAAGTCTAACCTGCAGCAGTTCAAAATGTGACCTTATCAGGGAAAAGCATCACTGCAGATGTTATTAGTTTAGATGAGTCATACCAGAAAAAGTAGGGAGGCTACCTCAATAGGTCTGGTGCCCTCATAAAAAGGGGAAAGTTGGACACAGACATACACAAGATGAGAATGCTATGTGACAATGAAGACAGAAGTCAGTGATGCTTTGCAAACCAAAGAACATCAAAGACTGCCAACAAATCACCGGAAGCTAGAAGAAGGAATGAAACAGAGTCTACCCTGCAGTCCTCAGATGGAATGAACCCTGATGATACCTTGCTTTGGGAATTTCTACTATCCCAAGCTATGAAGCATTCCATTTCTGTTGTTTAAGCCACCCAGTTTGTGATATTTTGTTATGGCAAGCCTCGCTGATATATATCCCATCAACCCAGTTACCCTGGGATTCTTCCTAAGCCTTCAGCCCAATCATCAAATTTTAGATGTATTTTACACAGTCCCCTCCTTTCCACATCCAGTGCCTTGTCCTTGGTTCAAGTGCTCAGCATTCTCATTTAAATTGCTACAAGAGTCTTGGCCACCCTGCCTTCTCTTCTGATTCCTTGCCTTACCTCCCAATCCATCCTCCACACTTTAGCCAAGGTCATCTTTCTAAATTTCAAATCTGAGGTCAGTCTTTTACTGAAGATCCCTGCACCCTATAGGATACATATCCTAATGACCTTTAGACATCTTAACACTTTAGCTCAGCATTCAAGGCTGCTCATGATTTGGTCCTGACCAACCATTCAGCCCATCATGCTGCTCCCCCATGTTTAAGTAATATTTCCTGTCCTGCAGCCAGTCATGCTGAGCTATTTGCCATCATCTGTGCATCCATGCTGTCTGTCATCCTCTATTTTTACATATTCTTCCCTACGCTCCCCAGGTGGAATTCCTTTTCAGCTACAACGTCCTCTCTCGTCATCACTTTCTCTCTCCTCCATAAGGCCTAGTACAGTGCTCAACATTGAGTAGTTTTTAAACAGGTGTTTATTGAGTGAAAATGTAAAATCAGAATTTCATCTTATTAAGATATGAGCCTCCACCATGCTGGACAACCCAGGAGAAAAAAATGCCTCTATGGAACCAATAAGTCAGTGAAAGTATCTCCAGTCAAACCTGAGTTCACTAAATTCTACTCCAATATTGAAATAACAATTTATTGGACAATAAGCCAATGCAATTTCTAGAACAGATACTGGAAAAACAATAAAATAGTAAAAAACAAATACAAGCAGAGTTAGTATGTTTTGGTCTTGCTGCACACTTGGCCCAGGTTTCCTGTGATATTAAAGAGCTGGCAAGGCAGGATGGTCTTAGAGGATTCTGTGTGGACGTGTGGTACTGATGCCCACCTGTGTCCTCCCACAGTCAGCTTAGGCCCCACATGCTCCTTTTTGTCTCTGATATGAATCTTTCTCTTTTTAGAGAAAACATTTGGCTCACACAATATACCATGGGTTTATATGAGTTTCATGCCTTTCCTAGATCTCTTGAGATTCTGAAGCCTGCTGCAAAAGACATATGTATCAATGTATTTGTTGGTTAAATGCATTCCTAAGTGTTGCTTTAAAGGGAAAAATTTAAGATTTATATATTAAGAACAAAAGATAAAAAACAGAAAACTGTCCTATTATGTATTTAAAATCGAAGTATTTTATATATTTTATATTTTGTATAAATATATTAAATTTTTATATATTTATTTTATGTATTTTATACCTTATAATTTATATAAATGCTTTATATAATATTCTAGAGCATACTATCAGCCAAAAAAGCATTAGAATAGCAAACAGCAATTTAATCTGTTGACACTGAATAAGAATATTCAATTATTTTGTTCCTCCTTATGACTGTTCTGTTTTCACTTTTAAACTATATTGTCCATGAAATAGATTTCTTCAAAATTTCTCAAAAAAAATCATTTTCTTCTTACTCATTCGAAATATGCATATTCTAAGGGTCAAAGGAGAATGAGTCAGTTTAATAAAACAATACTTTTCTATTTTTAAGTGAGCTGTGCTCTCTCTCCAGCCGTTATAGAACAATGTGCACAACCAATCAGACGTTCTACACTACAGAGTGAAGTTTCATTCCCCAAACTGTCAACGGATCTGTTCATTCACTGGCAATTCTAGCAAGCATCTCAAACTCAACGTGTTCAAAGCTGAGCACTCTCTCTTTTGTCCAAACTTGCTCTTTTTCCTGAAGTCCTAAAATGGAGTTAGCAGAATCACCCTTTATATAGTCACTGAGCTAGAGACCTTCTGTTTCTCCTGAATTCCTTCTCAGATATCAACAACTGCTCGGTGGGTCTTGTTGATTCTATCTCCCAAGCGCCTTCTGAATCCACTGCTTCCTTTCCATTTTTTGACTTAGAGTCTGTTGCTGCCTTGGCACCTAGCACAGTGCTGGACATGTACATTGCAAGCACTCAGTAATGTTCCGCAAGTGAGTAAAAGGGTAGTTAAATGGAGAGCTTAGACAGGTTTGTTTTCTTTTTCTTTCCTAGACAACTACAATAGTCCCCTGTATGAAATCCCAATTACTGATTGTTCTACTCTCCAATTTGACCTCTAAATTGACTACAGGAGTTATTCTTCTAAAACATAGCCAAGCATATCATTCCCTGCTCAAAACATTTGATGGCTGTTATTGTTCATGATAAGGGAGGCAGACAGTCGGCTAAGTGCTAGGGATACACTGATGAGCAAGTAATGGCCTTGATGTTGAAAGATAGGCATTAATCACCTAATTACTCTATTATAAAACTCTAAGATGCTTTAAAAGCATACAACCAAGGTCATGAACCAGCTTTGGGAGACAGAGTGAGATTCCCAGAATGCGAGTTATAGGAGGAGTTTCCAGGCCAAGTAAAAGGACTAATCACAGCAAGTGAACAAATCATGCAAAGTCCATGTGTAGAAAGAATTTTAGGGCCTTTGGGGAGCTCAGAGGAGAGAAGTGGGTACAGATCTTGGAGCTAGTTGTGAGCAGTGTGTGTGGAGGCCACAGGGATATGCAGGAGTGCTGGGTATCCTTTGCTGACCACCCTAAGAAAAACCCATTGGAGGATTATAAACAAGCCATGGGTTGCTCTCACTGTTTTTGTTTTTAATTTAGTTCTTTAAAAACTACTCAGAGAGGCATATCTTAGGATGGGCAGGATTGCATTAAAGCTCTGGACCACTGGAAATGAACCTAGGAGCAACATTTTATAATTATTCAAGAGTTGTCAAAGTATGAATAAAGGATAAGTTTCAGCCCATCAGCATGTCAGTGGATGGGCATAACTCATTGCATAGTGACTTCACTATTGTTTCTTAATCCGTGTTAATCACAAGCATTTTCAGCAAGCGAAAACGGTCACTGCACTCTCTGTAACAACCTATTCTGCAAAGTGAAGATAGCAGCACAATTAATACATGTGATGAATGCAAGAACATCCCAGCTTTGTTTCTGATCTCACTTTTTAATCAACATGGAGACCTTTTAACATTTAACTTCCTTTTTTTTTTTAATGCTTCTGAAGACATTCAATCCCCTGGGCTCTTGGAATAATGGAATTCACTTTCCTTTGTTTCAATAGCTGAGGAACAATCACTCCCCTCCCCCAATTCTTCATTTGTGCCAAGACACAACCCATGTGGAAGTGACAACAAGAATTTCACCGTCTCTGCTCAAAGACCTTCCCGTAAAGAACAAAACCGAAGATGACACGTCTTTATCAGCAACTGCCAGCTCAAAAACTCTTCCATTTGGGACAAATACATTAATCTGTGTATTTGCTGAGACCGCTGTAGACTCCAGCCTCTGGAAAGCAGAAGTGCTGATGAGGGGCTCAGCGTCACATGGCAGGTGGACCCTGCTGCTTGCTGCAGTTTTATTGTTCTTGTAATTGCAATAATAAATAACACACTATGAACTTCAATGTTCACTGTGATGCCTCAGATTACTGCTTCAATTTCTGTCCAGGAGCTCCTCTTCTTCAGAGAGCATCCTTTTCAGTCTTACTTTTTGAAATGAACATCTGTGTTACCCTCCAAAATTGCCAGGTTTATCTGCTAATAGGTTTGTCCAAGAGACACTTTCCTTATTTTTCTGGTGGCCTATTTATTTCTCATCCATTAAGTACTCACCACAAATTTAGGTGAAATACTCAGATGAACTTTCATGCTGAAAATATATCTGCGGAGATGGAAATCCCAGATGCAGGAGACCCAAGATTGGAAAGTGTCCTGTCAGGAGACAGAAGTAGGACCTACCTTGCTTGTTCACTTGCATAGTAAGCCCTGGGTCCCACTCTTCTGTTTACAGATCCCTCTGGATGCAGTTAAGTCAAGACCGAGTTACGGGGGTCTCCATCCAGCAATCTGGGAATCACATTTATCTTTCAAATAGCATAAAACAGTGATTTTCCATCACTTGGAGGGCTTATTAAAACATAAATAGTTTCTGGCCCTGTCTCCAGAGTTTGATTCAGCAAGACCGAGGTAGGGCCTGAGAATATTTACATTTCAGACAAGTTTCCAAAACCACATCTTGAGGCCCACTGGTAGAAGAGTAAAGAGACTTTACATTGTCTGTAGGAGCTACTAGAAAATAGAATGTTCAAAATATTGACATGGAAATGCCTACATTTATGAAACCAATCAAAGATGGCAGAATTGAGATTTGTCACTTAAAGCACAGACATAACAAACCTTAAAGAATATAAGTGATATATCTAAGGTCACAAACCAGTTGGCAGTGGAGTAGAGGGTATAACATGTCCTGAATTTCCCCCATTTGTGTTTGCTCCTCCACTATCCTGGTAGCCAGATCTGACATCAACTCTATTTACTAAAAATGATACCATTGGTTATGACATTTTTATAGTGAAAGTTGGATTGATTATGTGATTGCAGCTGGTAAAAATATTAGTTTTCACACCTATCATTACACTTTTTAGACTCCCTTTGATTATTTAAAACACAAGCACAAAACAAAACTTCTACATTAAAAAAAAAAAAGTAGGTATATATTACTTTTGTTCAGGCAAGGAAAAAGCCTGAAAGGGAGGGGAAACTGCATTTACTTTTAAGGAGAAAAAGTTTGACCCCTATCAAATATTGTGTTATTTAAAGTCAACCAATGGATTTCAGTCAATCTGGGTATTTTAAAATGAATAATTCATTTATTTCATGTAATAGGCTTTATCATGATAGTTTTATATTCTTCTACCAATGAATGTGTACATGATTTTAGCATGATTTTGGCCATGTATTTTTCAGAGAGATTTTAAAGAAATTTAATTTTAATTACTGTGTTCAGAGGGCTTTCCAAGTGTCCCAGTGGTAAAGACTCCACCTGCTAATGCAGGAGATGAGGGTTTGATCCCTGGGTTGGGAAGATCCTCTGGAAAAGGAAATGGTGACCCACTTCAGTATTCTTGCCTGGGAAATCCCACAGATAGAGGAACCTGGCGGGCTGCAGTCCATGGGGTCACAGAGTTGCACACAACTGAGCAACTCAACACACACACACACACACACACACACACAATGAGCTCAGAAAGAAATGCATCTCCATGAGACAAACACCATCACAAGTGGCCCTGAAGTCCACATCTCCTGGTCTCATGCCAAGGAGCCTTTCAAAGTTGCGGAGGTCACACCGACTCCATCAGTATGGTATAATGCAGAACCCATCTGGATTTTGCTTCCTAGACCCGAGTTTGAGTCCTGCCCATTACTCTGTAACCTTTGGCAAGTCAGTAAAATGCCTCAGGGTTATCTGTACAATTGGAAAAAAACAAAAGAAAAAACCCCTCCCCTCCTACCTCACAGTTAGTGCTGAAGCCAAAAGGTGGTTTGGGAAAGATACAGCCCCTCCGCAATTTCCATCAGATCCTTCCTGCCAGTCATGCCTCTCTCATCAAGGCACCTAACAATCTAAGTAGAAAGAGTAAATTTGAAAATGCAGCTGGAATTTCTAGACAAGCCTCCTCCTCAATCCTTCCCCCTGCTCTATCGCTTCCCCTACCCAACAGCCACACTGTCCCCTTCAACCTGGTTCTCTGCAGAAAATCCAGGGCTTGCTTAGCCCACCCTTCATCCATGGTCACACATGGGCTATATCTGCAGAGTGCCTGTCACTGACTCCCTATTCTTCCCTTACTAAGTCGCTTTCCTTGAGAGAGTCATTAACTGTGCTAGGACTGAGTTTCTTCTCAAGAAAAAAAAAAAAAAAGTAGTAGAATGAATTACCTTTAACATTTTTTTTTCTTTCTTAAAAAAAAAAAAACTATCAAAACTGCACTTAGATTATCCAAGTAATAGAAATTGGAAAATTGGGGTGGGGTGGGGGGATAAATGTTTATATATTACAGTAGAAAGCATCTGCCTCATGTAAGATTGGTTTAATGTTTGAAATCATTATGGCCTATGTACATTTATTTTATCTCCTGCCTTTCTCTTTAAAAAAGACAGATCTACAATTGGGCCACCAAAATTGTTCTTCCCAGGGAAAATATCATTTTATTCTATCATTAAACTTTTAGAATGAGCTTCAGAATCCTTAGGGAGAAATGCTGACTTCATATAAAGGATACACTCAGCATCCTAATGTGAATACTAGTGAGCTTTGTTTGGGCTTACTTTTGAATTATTGCTTTGCATGAATGACATCATCACACCCCCTATTAAAGGTGAATACTAAATCCATTTCAATGAAAAATAAACACAGAAACAGCACAGTTTACAAAAGAAGTAAATAAGTAACACACCTAGAACAGACTTCATGAGTACCATGGATACATAATTATTAACCAGGAACTTGAAGGGGTAAATCATGGGCTACTATAACCTCTCTGGCCTGGAAAAGTCCTTAGAGATGCTTTTGAACTGTGGTGCTGGAGAAGACTCTTGAGTCCCATGGACAGCAAGAAGATCAAACCAGTCAATCCTAAAGGAAATCAACCCTGAATACTCATTGGAAGGACTGACGCTGAAGCTTAAGCTTCAATACTTTAACCACCTGATGCGAAGAACTGACTCACTGGAAAAGACTCTGATGCAGGGAAAGACTGAGGGCAAGAGAAGGGAGTAACAGAGGATGAGATGGTTGGATGGCATCACCAACTCAATGGACATGAGTTTCAGCAAACTCCGGGAGAACAGTGAAGGACTGGGAATCCTGGTGTGTTGCAGTCCATGGAGTCACAAAGATTTGGACACGACTGAGCGACTGGATGACAATAGTCAAGACTTCAACCTCCTTTAATTTTCATATGAGAACAAGGAATCCTTTGAGGGTTTCAGATACTTGCCCAGACCACGGAGCTTATCCAAACAAAGCCAGGAGTAAAAGAAAGATTTTCTGAGATCCAAACCAATGTTTTCTGAGAAAAGAGGCAGATTCAGGAAGGTGATAAATTTAATATGAGGTACTGCATTTATGGCTTTCTGTGTTTTATAGGAATGCTTTTTAAAAAAATATTTTTTGCATGTTTTGATGCTTTTTTTTTCTCAATGAGCATATGTTAATTTGCACATAGGAGAAACACTGTAATCAGTAAGCAAAAAGATAAAATTAAAAAATCATACAGTTGAATAATTTTTAAAAATCTCACTTTACTAGCTTCCTCAGCAATGGTGCCAAGTTTTCTTTTTTCAACTTATCAGACAAGTAACTAAAACTTGCAAATATTCTGTCAATCATGAAACTGACAAAAAAAAAAAAGAATCAAGCAAAAAACTAGATAATTAAACATTTTACATGTTATGTTCTGCTGTTTGCCAGATTTAGCAAAGAAAAATATAGAATACCCAATTAAATTTGAATTTCAGATGAAAAATAATTATTTTAATATAAGTATGTCCCAAATATTTCATGGAACATAAATTCAAATTAAACTGGGCATTCTATATTTTATGTTGTAATCCTAGATCGGCCCACATTAAAATATTTAATTAAAATGTCACTTGGTGGTAAATTAGTACCAACTCAATACAGTTACTAAGTTTTTACTATGCAGAACTAAATTCTCTCAAGTCTATGAAACAAGAAAGGCATTCAATATTCAATGGATATTGGGGGTAGTGATTTATTTCCAAGGAATAAAATGAATTAGTAATTTGAAAAGGACATGTGGATTTTATTTATATATTCATGAAGTATACTCCATGAAACAAAGCAAACCAATCACAAAGACAATAGACCTTCCCTTATTGCTGAATGCAGTTAATTGATCTTTAGCATAAAACTAATACTCAATTTAAATAGATAATTCTTTGGTAAGTATTTTGCTGAATTTTATCCTTGTGGCGCACAGAAATATAAAAGAGACTTAAACAAAAAAAGAGATAGTAGTAACATAAGACTTGTGCTGGATACTCATATTTAGATCTGTGAGTCAGTAATTTTGCTAATCTAGATTTTGTTCTGATTTTTCAAATATATTACAATATCTCACTGTATCCAGTCAGCAAAAACAAGACTGGGACCTGACTGTGGCTCAGACCATGAACTCCTTATTGCTAAACTCAGACTTAAATTGAAGAAAGTAGGGAAAACCATTAGACCATTCAGGTATGACCTAAATCAAATTCCCTTATGATAATACAGAGGAAGTGAGAAATAGATTTAAAGAATTAGATCTGATCGAGTGCCCGATGAACTATGGATGGAGGCTTGTGACACTGTACAAGAGACAGGGATCAAGACCATCCCCAAGAAAAAGAAATGCAAAAAAGCAAAATGGCTATCTAGGGAGGCCTTACAAATAGCTATGAAACGAAGAGAAGTGAAAAGCGAAGGAGAAAAGGAAAGATATATCCATTTGAATGCAGAGTTCCAAAGAATAGCAAGGAGAGATAAGAAAGCCTTCCTCAGGGATCAGTGCAAAGAAAGAGAGAAAAACAATAGAATGGGAAAGATGAGTGATCTCTTCAAGAAAATTAGAGACACCAAAGGAACATTTCATGCAAAGATGGGCACAATAAAGGACAGAAATGATATGGACCTAACAGAAAGAGAAGATTTTAAGAAGAGGTGGCAAGAATACACAGAAGAACTGTACAAAACAGATCTTCATGACCCAGATAATCACGATGGTGTGCTCACTCACCCAGAGCCAGACATCGTGGAATGTGAAGTCAAGTGGGCCTTAGGAAGCATTACTATGAACAAAGCTAGTGGCAATGATGGAATTCCAGTTGAGCTATTTCAAATCCTGAAAGATGATGCTGTGGAAGTACTGAACTCAATATGCCAGAAAATTTGGAAAACTTAGCAGTGGCCACAGAACTGGAAGAGGTCAGTTTTCATTCCAATCCCAAAGAAAGACAATGCCAAAGAATAATCAAACTACCGCACGATTGTACTCATCTCACATGCTAGTAAGTTCAGTTCAGTTCAGTTCAGTTTTAGTCGCTCAGTCGTGTCTGACTCTTTGTGACCTCATGGACTGTAGCCCACCAGGCTTCTCCTCCCATGGGATTCTCCAGGCAAGAGTACTGGAGTGGGTTGCCATTTCCTTCTTGAGGGGATCTTCCTGACCCAGGGATCGAACCCAGGTCTCCTGCATTCCAGGCAGACGCTTTAACCTCTGAGCCACTAGAGAAGACCACACACTAGTAAAGTAATGCTCAAAATTCTCCAAGCCAGGCTTCAGCAATACGTGAACTGTGAACTTCCAGATGTTCAAGCTGGTTTTAGAAAAGGCAGAGGAACCAGAGATCAATTGGCAACATCCGCTGGATCACTGAAAAAGCAAGAGAGTTCCAGAAAAACATCTATTTCTGCTTTATTGACTATGCCAAAGCCTTTGACTGTGTGGATCACAATAAACTGGAAAATTCTGAAAGAAATGGGGATACCAGACCACTTGACCTGCCTCTTGATGTATGCAGGTCAGGAAGCAACAGTTAGAACTGGACGTGGAACAACAGACTGGTTCCAAATAGGAAAAGGTGTACATCAAGGCTGTATATTGTCACCCTGCTTATCTAATTTATATGCAGAGTAATGAGAAATGCTGCACTGGACGAAGCACAAGTTGGAATCAAGATTGCCGGAAGAAATATCAATAACCTCAGGTATGCAGATGACACCACCCTTATGGCAGAAAGCAAAGAACTAAAGAGCCTCTTAAGAAAGTGAAAGTGGAGAGTGAAAAAGTTGGCTTAAAGCTCAACATTCAGAAAACAAAGATCATGGCCTCTGGTCCCATCACTTCATGGCAAATAGATGGGGAAACAGTGGAAGCAGTGACAAACTTTTTATTTTTCTGGGCTCCAAAATCACTGCAGATGGTGACTGCAGTCATGAAATTAAAAGACACTTACTCCTTGGAAGCAAAGTTATGACCAACCTAGACAGCATAATAAAAAGCAGAGGTAACTTTGCCACAAATGTCCGTCTAGTCAAGGCTATGGTTTTTCCAGTGGTCGTGTATGGATATAAGATTTGGACTGTGAAGAAAGCTGAGCGCCAAAGAATTGATGCTTTTGAACTGTGGTGTTGGAGAAGACTCTTGAGAGTCCCTTGGAGTGCAACGAGATCTGAAGGAGATCAGTCCTGGGTGTTCATTGGAAGGACTGACGCTGAAGCTGAAACCCCAATACTTTGGCCACCTATGTGAAGAGCTGACTCATGGGAAAAAACCTTGATGCTGGGAAAGATTGAAGGTGGGAGGGAAAGGGGACAACAGAGGATGACGTAGTTGGATGGCATCACCGACTCAACGGACATGAGTTTGGGTAAACTCCAGGAGTTGGTGATGGGTAGGGAGGCCTGGTGTGCTGCAGTCAGTGGGATTCCAAAGAGTTGGACACAACTGACTTACTCAACTGATAATTGTCTCAAAACAGTGTCAATGATATAATGCAGAATTTAAAAGTTGTACTCCATTTGTTTTTAGGTGTTTTTCACTATTTTAACAATTTGCATATTTGTATAATAAAGGTTTTACTCTCTTAAGTTATAACAGCTATTGAATTTTGAAGGTTCATTGTTCTTTTCTTTCAATGTCTATGTTTGAAGACTTTTAAAACAAGTTGAGGGAGAAGAGAAAAATGTGAGAAAGAGTAAACTGTGATGCAATCTTTAAAATAAGTTTTGGGAACAGCAAAATAAATAGAGCTCAGTTCATTCAGTCTAGTGTAACAAATACACTGCAGACTGAATGGTTTATAAACTACAGAAATTTATTTCTCACAGTTCTGGAGGCTAGAAGTCTGAGGTTGGGTGCCAGTATGGCCAGATTCTGGTGAAGCTCTACCCCAGGCGGCAGACTCTTGACTTCTTGTGTCCTCATGTGGCAGAAAGAGCTCCACCCTCATGACCTAATTACCTTTCAAAGGACCTAGCTCCTAATACTTCACATTAAGGGTGAAAATTTCAACATACAGATCTGGGAAGAACACAAACATTCGGCCCTTAACAAGTGCCAAGTAAGTTTTGCTCCAATAAATGTACACTCTTATGATACGTATTTATATCCTGGCTAATCTTGTCAGAAGTATATTGCCTAGAACTTCTACACAATGGAATATTATATAACCATGAAAATGAGTGACCTTTAATGTATACGAAACTAAAAATGCTAATAAAATTTTAATAAGAAAATATAGCTTATAAAAATGTATATACCGTTTATGTAATTCAGATTATGGCGGTAAACATAAAGACGCCCCTGAAAAGTACCCTGTCTTTACTGTATGAAGGTCTAAGAATTAATTTATAATGTGCTCACAGCCTTTAGTCGAGAGCGTTCAGTGCCTGTTATCACATGGACCCCCTGGACAGACCCCTGTTTCTCGAGCCAAAGCCTTGCTTCTACTTTTGCATCTGCCACAGAAGCAGAGGAATAAAAACAATGCTACAATAGTCAAGGAAGGGCCAAAATATGGTGAACAGCAGGTAAAGAATGAAATTCAGGCCCAGTTCAGTTCAGTCGCTCAGTAGTGTCCGACTCTGTGACCCCATGAATCGCAGCACGCCAGGCCTCCCTGTCCATCACCAACTCCCAGAGTTCACTCAGAGTTGCGTCCATCGAGTCAGCGATGCCATCCAGCCATCTCATCCTCTGTCATCCCCTTCTCCTCCTGCCCCCAATCCCTCCCAGCATCAAAGTCTTCTCCAATGAGTCAACTCTTCGCATGAGGTGGCCAAAGTACTAGAGTTTCAGCTTTAACATCATTCCTTCCAAAGAAATCCCAGGGCTGATCTCCTTCAGAATGGACTGGTTGGATCTTCTTGCAGTCCAAGGGACTCTCAAGAATCTTTTCCAGCACCACAATTCAAAAGCATGAATTCTTTGGTGCCCAGCTTTCTTTATAGTCCAACTCTCACATCCATACATGACCACAGGAAAAACCATAGCCTTGACTAGACGGACCTTAGTCGGCAAAGTAATGTCTCTGCTTTTGAATATGCTATCTAGGTTGCTCATAACTTTTCTCCCAGGCCCAGTTAACTCAGCTTTACTACAAGTTGTTCAGCTTATTTTTTCCTCTTTAAGCTTTATTTACTGCCCTCCTTCCTTTCTCTGCTGATAGATCTCCCGCGTTCTCCCTCTGGTTTCTTCTACCTGCTGACTCAAACCATGGTTATCCATCCTCACACCTCTCTGAACACACACTCTTGTCCTTATTTCTTTGCCATCTCTTCTACACTGTTTTATCCACTTCCATTGTATTGATAGTTTTGCTTTTCTTCTCCCAGTTTCTCAACTTAATTATCATTTGCTAAATCTCAGAATCTTTGGTTATAAGGGGATAAATGAGTCAAGCTAGAAGTTTCAACTCTACCATGTCAAACACCTGATTTGCTTGATTTATTTTTTTTCAAAGGTGGCAATACACGACATAAATATTATAGTTTAAAATATATTTTAAGAGATAATAAAATTTTCTTCAACTCAAAATCTCAAACACAGCATTCTTTTTTTCTTTTTCTTTGAGGGAGGATTATAGTTGAGTTCTTTCTTATTTAAAAGAAATACCACCTATTTTGCATTTGGTAAGTATCTATTTTCCTTGGCAGATCTTTCCATACAGTTTCCAGTCAATACCATTTTAACAAATTATTTCAAGTATGTCTCAAGTGGCCTAAAAGCACATAGACATTCAGTATAAAATATTTTAAAATATAGAAGTGCAAAATAATGAAAGTTAAAAATCACCTGTAATCATACCTTTCAGAAATAACTACTGTTCACACTGCATACAAAGGTACATGTGTGCACCACTATACATACATACCATGCATCACAATTTTTAAAAATATGCTACACGGGAGTGCCTCTCTCTCCCCGTCTCTCAAATGGGAAAACAGATATAGTTTCTTCCAGATCTTTCTCCTTTCGTTTGAAGACAACACTTGGAGAATGACACACTAGTAAGGAGGAAGCTTGGGTATCTGGATAATAGCATGGAGTACTGCCACCCTGATGACTTAGACTTATCACACTAGAGAGAAATGAACTTCGATTTCCTTTGCATTAAGGTATTTGAGGCTCTCTTTGTTAAGCAGCAACCCTATCTAGTATATTATTCTAATGGCCAAAACTTTGGGGAAAGTTTCTAAGAGTTCAGAGATGAGAGAATTGCAGAGGGAGTCATACTGAAGGCATCAGAGAAACTTAAACAAGGTAAGGATGATGAGGTTTCAAGTTCAAGGTGGCAGCTGAGTCCAGGCATTTGCCTCCCCTCTTGTGGGAAACCACATTAAAATGGCAGGAAAGGAATATAAAAGCAAACAAATAAGAGGTTTCAACTTTTGCATGACAAAAAGAAAAAAAAAAGTGTGGCCAGGCGATGAGCCAGAAAAACTCCAGCAGAAGATGTGCCAGAGGGAGCCACGGGAAAGATGGAAGCCCACTTCCCTGCAGAACTCTGGACGGTTCTGTGCAGCAGGATTTCTCAGTCTCAGTACTGTTCATATGTGGGGCCAGATAATTCTTTGTTGTGAGAAGCTGTCCTGGATACACATGGGTACCAGTAGCTGTATCCATGTCCCTAGTCGCAACAATCAAAAACGTCTCCAGGCAATGCCAAATGCTCCCAGAGGGCCAAACCTTCCTGGTTGAGAACGACTATTCTACATTACTTACTCCAAATATATACTAAACACTTCCTGTCTGTCAGATACTGTCCTAGCTACTGGAGATCAAAAAAAGTTAATTATATCATCAAAAAATCCTTGCCCTCATAATACTTTCTAGTGAAACAAGGTAGCTAACAAACAGGATTTAGCTGGCCAAGTGTTGATGAGAGAGAGAGATATAATGAAGAAAAAGACTGAAGACCCTAGGAGGAGAAGGAAAGACTGAAGACCCTAGGAGGAGAAGGAAAGACTGAAGACCCTAGGAGGAGAAGGAAAGACTGAAGACCCTAGGAGGAGAAGGAAAGACTGAAGACCCTAGGAGGAGAAGGAAAAGGGAGATAAAACCCATGGGCTTCCTGGAGCAGCTGTGCCATGTGGTTTTCAAACCTTTTTCCTGGATTCATGTGTGTGGAACCTCAAGTGTCTGTTTTTGCCTCTTGGAAATCCACTGGAGAGATACTGGCCAAACGATTTAAATGGGCTTCAGGAAAGAATGAAGGATGTTGGTAACAAGGGACTTTAACTGTCTGGAAGCCATCTACTGAGGAAACAGATCAGACAGGCAATGGGCAGTCACTCAGAGTTAACAGACAGAAGGGTGAAGGTGGTGCTGGTTAGACGATCCAGGGAGAAAAACAGCTGCAGTAACTCATGAATCTGGGTTGGCATCTGACTTTGGATGGTTTTAGTGAAAATGGATTTAACTGAATCCACAGGCTATTCAACAGTAAATATATAAACCTTCTATCATTTTCTTTTAAACTCATTTTCTCCATCAGACACTCAACAAAGATGGTCTACAAGGTTGTATGAAACAAAATTTCCTTTCAGAGAGTTTATTTCCTATGATTGCATTACAATGCTGAGTAGAACACAGTTAAATCCACTAACTAAGCTTTACTAATATTATTGTAGAGAAATGAATTGGGAGCTTTCTTCTTGAATAAAATCTTTAAAAATTTCACACTTAAGACACATGGAAACCAAAACACTTAGAAATATTTACCGATTTCTAGTGGGCTCATTTTATTTTCTCTGAAGAACACATGTACTTGCTGGTATAGTCCTAAAACAGCTTGAAGCCACAAACTCAGACAAGGGGTGTGGGTGGGGGGTAAAAACGGAGACAGGGAGCTTTTTTTTTTTTTATCCTTAAAGGTTTTATTTTGCATAATATTTTGGCATTTTCCCATCATAACAGTTAGCAAAATCATATGGTCACATCTTTCTGATTTCCAATATATGGTAAGATACTTGTTAGCAAAATTATGAAACAGACAGAAGATAAATGAACTGGGTCTGTGGGATTTTGGTTATTTGGGAGTTGCTCATGTTTCTTCACTAGAGAGTCTCTATGTGTTGAGAAAGTCACTCTCTTTGATGGAGATTTGGGAAGGGTGTATGCACTTTAAGAGAGAAGTAGGGGGTTCATCTTTAAAAGCCTGGACAACCAAGCCAGGCTTATCAAGCTGAAACAAACAAACAAAAACAAAAAATACAAGGCCAAGCTCCACACTTCCAATATGGTTTACCAATATCTATGTATTTTTCCCCCTAACTAAATCAAGCTGGTAGATACAACTTAATGAATTTTCACATATGATTAGTCTAAAGCTGTCAACTCATCTTTTCTTAGTAAAAAGATCAGTGAGGTCAGAATTACTACTGATCTGTAAACGCATATGGTCTCTCATGGTTCTTTCCTCGTACCACCCTGTAGGCAGCCTCCATGCTCCACACCATCCAACTTTAACAGCCTCCCTTCTACTCTGCTGCTGCTAAGTCACTTCAGTCGTGTCCGACTCTGTGTGGCCCCATAGATGGCAGCCCACCAGGCTCCCCCGTCCCTGGGATTCTCCAGGCAAGAACACTGGAGTGGGTTGCCATTTCCTTCTCCAATGCATGAAAGTGAAAAGTGAAAGTGAAGTCGCTCAGTCATGTCTGACTCTTAGTGACCCCATGGTCTGCAGCCCACCAGCCTCCTCCATCCATGGGATTCTCCAGGCAAGAGTGCTGGAGTGGGGGGCCATTGCCTTCTCCCCACTTCTACTCACTCCCATGCAAATCTTTCACTGTGTCAATTTTTCTCCTCTTCTCCACAAAGCCTTTTCTGAACAATTTAGCCCAGTTTAGTCTCTTCATTCTAGTTAGAGCTATGGTTTTTCCAGTGGTCATGTATGGATATGAGAGTTGGACTACAGAGAAAGCTGAGCGCCAAAGAACTGATGCTTTCGAACTGTGGTGTTAGAGAAGACTCTTGAGAGTCCCTTGGACTGCAAGGAGATCCAACCATTCCATTCTAAAGGAAATCAGTCCTGAATATTCATTGGAAGGACTGATGCTGAAGCTGAAGCTGAAGCTCCAAAACTTTGGCCACCTGATGTGAAGAACTGACTCACTGGAAAAGACCCTGATGCTGGGAAAGATTGAAGGCAGGAGGAGAAGGGGACGACCGAGGATGAGATGGCTGGATGGCATCACTGACTCGATGGACATGAGTTTGAGCAAGCTCCAGGAGTTGGTGATGGACGGGGAGGCCTGGCGTGCTGCAGTCCATGGGATCACAGAGAGTCAGACATGACTGAGCGACTGAACTGAACTGAGTCTGTTCTTCCTCCAAATCTCTAGAGGATGTTCTGTTACATCTCTGCTATTTGTGGCGGTGGCACATTATATGCTGTTTGGTCTTTGTCATCTAATTCTTTCACAAGATCAGATACCTTTTGTTTCAACTAGCATTTCTTTTGTCTGGCTTATGGTCAGGGATTAAGGGATACATTTTTTTTTATATCCACTTCAGCATCTGATGCATTTATTAAAGAAATCTCATTAGATTGCTCTGAAGGAAAGATATTCCAAGGACAGATCCCATAAAACACAGTCAGCCTTTGTGGAGTTTATAGTAATGACATACATCCTTCTTTTTAAAAATCTATTTTCTCTTTTGGAACATTTAAAGAATATTTGTTTTTCATTAGTCCCTTGTTTTACTTCCCAGCATCACCTATTAACTTGCCACAAATATTCTTGTTCTGAGGTTGAGTGTGAGGCTCACATGGCTGCCAGACACTGAGTGGAGACCTGGAGTGCCTCTGACCACCCTGTACATAGTATTCAGCTGTCTGGATTCTGTGTGATCAAGGGAGATAAAGGTTTCTACAAAGAGAGGATAAATGGCCATGATACAGAAAGAACTATGGAAGGATAGTTAGCACATCCAGACTGCTTTTAATACGAGGTGAGTATCACTGACACTTTGTCAGTGTGTTTTCACGTGAAATTGCACTGGCTCGTGAGAGTTGACAGTAACAAGAACATTTTAACTCTGGATGTATGAGAACATACAGATTGGGCTGACCTCATTCACATCGACAGATCAGCACTTGACTGCTTTGGGTATATTCTTCTCAAAGGACAGGGGACGGTGTGAGTCTGAATCCCACCATGACACCTCACAAGCCAGCAGATGATAGAAACTCTTTCTTTGAGCTCTGTCATTTTTCTTGTTTGGAATGGGTTTTGCTCATATTGGATGCTGTTATAAAAGAAATGTGTGATATCTATGGCCTAAAGACTTGGCTGCCTGCACTGTGCCAGAGATGAAATGGCAAGCACTCCAGGATGGCTGCCCTTCTAGCTCTTAGTGGGATCTGGTGGACAGAAAACATCCATTTTCCAATTGAATATGGAGGCATAACTGTGATGAAGGATCTCAAGCATATGTGCAAGAGGAAACAGGAGCTCCCACTTCCCTCAGTGACCAAACCCTTCATCTTCATGAGCAGACAGTAATTAGCCTGGAAATGACCCAACACGGGGATGTTTTGGGATTAATGGAGAAAATGAAGCAACAAACACACGGAGACACTGAGCCAATCACAGCTGCAAAATGGCCAGTGTCAGAATGTGCCAGGACAGACCCCGTAGAACAAAGGGGCAGGTCCTGTTTTCTGCGGCTCATAGAGGAAGAGTTCATCAAAGATGCTTCATAGAGGCTGGTCTGGTCTCAGAAAGAAAACCATACAGGAACAGATTTGAGAACAGATGAATCCACTGAGTTGTGAGTAGGTTATGCTCACAATTCCAAAAGGTGATGCTATGTTGGGGCATAGTTCAAGGTATTCTGATGAGTACAGTCAAGAAAAGGCCCAAAGGAAGGGGAAATAAGCCAGAATTCAAGACAGCAATAGAGAAATACTAGGTCATGTGGCCATGGCAGATCTCGTACCATCCATAAGAGACAAGCCTCCTTTACTTCCTGAAATATTCATGGGTGAGGTGATTTATCAGTAATTGGAACACAATGATTCAAATCCCATAATGTACAAGATGTCTGAAAAGAGTTCAAAGAACAGCAAAGAGAGATAAGAAAGCCCTCCTAAGTGAACAATGCAAAGAAATGGAGGAAAACAATAGAATGGGAAAGACTAGACATCTCTTCAAGAAAATTATAGATACCAAGGGAGCATTTCATCCAGTGATGGGCACAATAAAGGACAGAAATGGTATGAACCTAACAAAAGCAGAAGATTAAAAAAGAGGTAGCCAGAATACACAGAAAAACTGTACAAAAGAGATCTTAATGACCCAGATAACCACAAAAGTGTGATCACTCACCTAGAGCCAAACACCCTAGAATGCGAAGTCAAGTGGGGCTTAGGAAGCTTCACTATGAACAAAGCTAGTGGAGGTGATGCAATTCTAGCTGAACTATTTCAAATCCTAAAAGATGATTCTGTGAAAGTGCTGCACTCATTATGCAAACAAATTTGGAAACCTCAGCAGTAGCCACAGGACTGGAAAAAGATCAGTTTTCATTCCAATCCCAAAGAAAGGCAATGTCAACGAATGTTCAAACCACCACATAATTGCACTCGTTTCATCAAGCTAGCAAAGTAATGCTCAAAATTCTCTAAGCTAGTCTTCAATAGTACGTGAACCAAGAACTTCCAGATGTTCATGCTGGATGTAGAAAAGGCAGAGGAACCAGAGATCAGATTGCCAATATCCACTGGATCATAGTAAAAGTGAGATAATTCCAGAAAAATATCTACTTCTGCTTCATTGACTACACTGAAGCTTTTGACTGTGTGGATCACAACAAACTGTGGAAAATTCTTAAAGAGATGGGAATACCAGATCACCTTACTTGCCTCCTGAGAAACCTATATACAGGTCAAAAAGCAACAGTTAGAACCAGACATGGAACAATGGGCTGGTTCCAAATTAGGAAAGGAGTACATCAAGGCTGCATATTGTCACCCTGCTTATTAAACTTATATGCAGAATACATCATGCAAAATACCAGGCTGGTTGAAGCAATCAAGATTGCTGGGAGAAATATCAATGACCTCAGATATGCAGATGACACCACCTTTATGGCAGAAAGTGAAGAGGAACTAAAGAGCCCCTTTGATGAAAGGGTAAAAGAAGAGTGAAAAAGCTGGCTTAAAACTCAACATTCAAAAAACTAAGATCATGGCATCCAGTCCCATCACTGCATGGCAAGTAGATGGGGAAACAATGGAAACAGTGAGAGACTATTTTGGGTGGCTCCAAAATCACTGCAGATAGTGACTGCAGCCATGAAATTAAAAGACACTTGCTCCTTGGAAGGAAAGCTATGACCAACCTAGAGAGCATATTAAAAAGCAGAAACATTATTTTGCTGACAAAGATCTATCTAGTCTATGGTGTTTCCAGTAGTTATGTATGGATGTGACAGCTGGACCATAAAGAAGGCTGAATGCCAGAGAATTAATGCTTTTTAACTATGGTGTTGGAGAAGACTCTTGAGAGTCCCTTGGAGTGCAAGGAGATCAAGCCAGTCCATCTTAAAGGAAATCAGTCCTGAACATTCATTGGAAGGACTGATGTTGAAGCTGAAACTCCAATACTTTGGCCACCTGATGTGAAGAACTGACTCATTTGAAAAGACCCTGATGCTGGGAAAGTTTGAAGACAGGAGGAGAAGAGGACTGACAGAGGATGAGATGGTTGGATATCATCACTGACTCAATGGACATGAATTTAAGCGATCTCCCAGAGATGGTGAAGGACAGGGAAGCCTGGCATTCTGCAGACCATGGGGTTGCAAAGAGTCAGACATAACTGAGTGACTGAACAGCAATTCAACTCCTGAAATATACAAGTCTTCTTCTGAAGAATGGCTCTGGATGCCAAATCCACAGGCTTCTGTGATAAGGAGTTATTTCATACATTCTCTCGATGATCAGGTAATTCTGTCAGAGTGCACAATTAACCCCTAGCTAAATGGAAAGGATATTCACAAAAACTGAGGGGCAGAAAAATAATGCCTACATCATTCTGAATGCTTTGTGGACAGCATTTGAAGCTTGGGATCACCTGGGAGCATGTTAAACCTATGGATCCCAGGGTGTACTCTTACCTACTGAATCAAGGTCTTCAGGATGAGATCCTGTAAACATTACACAACCTCTTCAAGAGATTCTCATCTGCATGAGATGTTTGGGAACCACTACATAAAGTCCTTGAATCCTTATGACCAATTATAGATGGACATTCCCAGACTGAGAGAAATTAGGCATCGTTTCCACAAAGGTCTCTGGATGCTCCATTAGCAACACAAAATGCATTGGTTTATTACATTTTAAAACTTCATAACCATTATGATGAATATGTTCCCATGTTATGAAAATATAATTTTATGACTGTATAGTATTCCATTATAGTTGACGATTTCAAATTTATTAAACCAACCTCCTGCTGGTGTTAAATATATATATATATATATTTTTTTAATCAGAGATTTTCCTGATTCAGGAACACCAGTCACTCACACAAACTTGTTCTGTCTGTTTCACATCCAGAAAGGCATTGAATTTTCCATATAGTACAAAAAAGATTTAGCTTCTGTCATGTACACACAGAGAGCCCCCTTGGTGGTCATAGATGTAAAAATGATTAGAATTTAGAGGGCATGAATTATTGAGCAGCAGTGAAAGGTCCTGGTAACAGTCATCTTCCCGTGATATTTTTGGCATTCAATCAGTGGATCCCAAGCTTTGACTAACATTGGAATCACCTAGGATATTTAATCATAGCTTTTCTTCCAAGGAGCAGAAAAAGTTATGATTAAAGATCCTTGGTGATTTCAATGTCAGTTTGCTGACAAACTAATTTGCCAACAAAAAATCTGTCTAGCCAAAGCTGTGGTTTTTCCAGTGGTCATGTATGGATGTGAGAGTTGGGCCATAAAGAAAGCTGAGAGACAAAGAATTGATCTTTTGAACTATGGTGTTGGAGAAGAGTCTTGAGAGTTCCTAGGACTGCAAGGGGATCCAACCAGTCAATCCTAAAGGAAATCAGGCCTGAATATTCCTTCAAAGGCCTGATGCTGAAGCTGAAGCTTCAACACTTTGGCCACCTGATGCGAAGAACTGACTCACTGGAAAAGACCCTGATGCTGGGAAAGATTGAAGGCAGGAGGAGAAGGGAACAACAGAGGATGAGATGGTTGGGTGGCATCATTGACTCGATGGACATGAGTTTGAGCAAGCTTCAAGAGACAGTGTTGGCCAGAGAAACCTGGTGTGCTGTAATCCGTGGGATCTCAAAGAATTGGACGTGACTGAGCAACTGAACTGAAATGAACAGGATCTTTAAAAGTACTGATGCCTTGCTCCCATCCCTAAAGACTAACTTAGTTAATATATGACAACCTAAGCATTTGGAAGTTCCTCCAGGGTGCAAAGTTTAAGAGACACTAGGTTAAGTGAAAATGACTGATACAATAGGTTGGTGGGGCTTCTTCGAGTAGCCTTTTAAGGAAATTGATGTGACTTCAGAGCAGCTGTTCATCATCAGTGTGGCCTTCACACAACCTTCCCTGGAGCCACAGGCCACGCCATTGAGATTCAGCCACAAGGATGCTCATAGGAGCCATAATCACCTTTCCTTCCTAGGTTCCTCCTACCCACTGCTGCCTGGTCCCTCTCACTCCCTGCAGTGTGTCCACCTAACGTGTCCTTATCCAGAGTCTCTCTATTTCAATCCATGTCTTCTTCCCTCTGTTCAGAGTGCCAGCAAGAGCATCCAATACTCAATCCATGCTAATGTAGTCCAGCATTCTGGCATGCTGGGTGATCAAACAGGTCTCCAACTCCCAGGGAGGGACTGGGAAGTCCATGGTCAACGATGGACCCATTCCCAATTTTGCCCCTCTAACAGCTATTTCCAATCTGGTACCTATGATCTCAGTATAGAGCATGTTAACTTCGGGAGATCTCCAAAGAGTATGGATGAAAGAACTGTCAGTCTTAGAAAATGCTCTCTTCCTACTGAGACAGATCAGTATTCTAAGATTTCCTTAACTTCTTAGAATCTGCTCTACTAAGGTAACCACATAAGTGGCCACCAAGGAATTTAGTGATGCTGAAGTCCAACAACATAAAAGCAGGCTTTAGCCGAGATACCATTTGATTATGATCCAGGCCTTTGAGTATTCCCGAGGCTGGAATGACCTAGGAAACTTGGTTTGTACTCATAGAGTGATGCTTAACCAGAGACATCCATCAGGATCACTGAGAGAAATCCTCATGAGCAGACATCCTTGGCCCAACTCCCTAGAAGTAGTGGTAAAGGAGACATGAATTAGAGCACAAACGCTTGGATTTTGAAAGTATCCTCAAGAATTACTGCAGTGACTTAATGGCACTGACTAGTGACATTTACTCCTTTCTAGGAAAAATAATTGTATTACCATTCAAGCCAGTGATCCTACAGTGGAGACTCCAACCACAGAGGCAAAAAGACCAGGAAAGCATTTTCTGAGAAAGTGGGCCATTTGGTTTTACTTAAATCATACAAACACCCTCTTATGTCACTTAGTTACAACACGGCCTGGGCTACCAGAATCTAAGAATCTAGAGCTAGACAGTTTGATAGAACTTCCTGCAATGATGGAAACATTTAATTCTGTTCTGTCCAGTATGGTAGATGCTAGACACATGTATTTATTGAGCACTTGAAATGTGGTTGGTGAAAATGATTAAACTTTCAGTTTAATTCATTTTAATTTAAATAGTCATATGCAGCTTGCGAGTCTACCGTATTGTACAGTGCAAAGAAATAACCCATCTTGAGTAGAAAGCACGCAAAATAGTAAGTAGACACTGGACAATAAATAAGCCTTTCTACTAGACAATCCCTCCTGCCCTAGGGTTTCCTATAGGAAGCCTTTCTTTCTTAGGGAATAAGAAGCAAACTGCTTTTGTAGGTGGCCCATCATTCATCCAGAACAGAAGATATCAAAACATGGCCACCCATGAGCCAGATCTGGCCCAAAGATGGGCTTTGAGTTGCTTTTCACTATACTTTTAAAAAGCTTTAAAATTTGTTTAATAGTTAAGATTGAACTTTTTAAAAACTCAGTGTCTGCTTTCTTCAGAAAAAGACAATAAGGCCTTCTTGGCTAATCCTTCATGGCAGTGAGCTCCTGGCACTGCAGCAAAAAGATGCCTAAAATTCAGTGGAGATATTGTTCTGCCTGATTGCCTGACTCACATGGCCTGCCTTGGCCCCTGGAGGGCTTGGGTTTGAGGGACCTGGTCTAGAAATCTCTCCCAGGCAGAAGTATCTAATCTCAGTGACTGGCAAGTCTGGTTGTTACCTCTGCTGCCCTCACCTTGAATACTCAAAGACAAGATAGAATTCCATACAAATGCCATCTATTCAGGGTAGAATCTCTTCACTGTTCTTCAAAAGAAAACAAGCATGTGCATCCATACAGAGGATTTCAGAGTTATTATGTCAGGATGAATGAAGCCAAGGCTAGAGTATATACCAGTGACATGTACTTGCTGAAGCATGTTTCTTAGTTGTGACTTAGCTTCTTGATCTGCAAAATATCAGGACCTAAGAAACTGGGATAGGACCTAGAACAACAGTAGTGCTCAAAACCTGTTAGCTACTATCATTCCAGTTATGGAAACTACCTCTCCATGGGGGAGAGAATGAAGTAAGCCTTCTCCACAGTGTAATATACACACACAAGCAGCTTTTCACTCTCCCGTTAATTCTCTAAGTTTGCTTGTATACGTAAAGTGAACAGTCCCAAGAAGCCAGTTATTAGTGACTAATCAAAATTTCCCCATCTCTCCAATGTGTTCTGAGATTCATCATACAACAACTATACACAAAAGACAACCATGACCAAGTGTATCCAAACCAGCCCTTTGTCTGACGGAACTTGAGTGCAACTTCAGAATAACTACAAAATTTTTAAGACTAAGAAGACACTAAAAATTCAGCTCTTCTTTGCAGACATACTTTTGAAAATTACACTGTGCTCACACTCGACCCAAATTATTTGCCGCAGCTCACGGCAACTCTTGGCAACATCCTCCCCTCAGCAAAAAAAAAGAAAAAAAAAATCTTTCTTTGCTCTGAATACATTTAGCTTTTAATTCATATGAAGTTAGTCAGTTCTTTAAAAATCCTTCAAAGGGTGCCTAAGGCCAGCTCCGAGATCACCACAGATGATTGATTCTTATTATGGCTCTCACCCAAATGAATCGATGCTTTTGGATGGTAAGAATGCCAGTCCTGTCAATCGTCTGCTCACCGTCTTCCCTAAGTAACACTGCAACTGCCCAAATTCCCCACTCCATCCATCAGGCAGACTGCACCCTCCAATTCTGGAACAATGTTCAGTCCTGATGCTTTTTTCCAACCTCATCCATTTTCTGGTATAAAGCGACTATATTATGTTGCTGGGCTGGTGGCCAAATTAAACAAGGTGAGAGGATACCACCCCTCCTGAGTACCTTCCTAGTCTGTACTCAGAAATCATTTCAAGTCTAGTTGAAAGGATTATCTTTAACATACTAATTAATACACATTAGATAATTTAAAATCTTCACCAACTATAATAACCATTGTATATATACATACATACCCAACACACATCTTTGCTAATGAGAACAGCAACATAGCACCTGCAATTGTCATTTAGCACAACTAATGTTTATATTGCACTTCACAAGCACATTCATGTACTTCCTCTTACATACTTCTCCAAAGATACCATGAGGCAGACAGAATCAAAAGGGGAGAAACATTTTTGGAGCCTCCATATGATCCAGGAATTGTGACTAAGTCTTGAACAGTGCTGGGACTAGGGGGAGGTGAGGCAGGCACCTCGGGAGCCAAGTATAAGGATGCCCTCACCCTCAGAGTCATACACCCGTAGAGCTGGCACCTGAGAGCTGCCTCCTTAAATTGCATGTTCTCGGCATCCTGCTGGCCTCCTCCAAGTCCTGACCCTGCTAATACTCTCATCCACCTTGTCAGTTACATACTATATTCCTCCCTTCAAAGCTGGACGAACTAATATGCAGAGAGCTCCGGCAGCTTGCCAAAGGCCTCCAGTTAGTGACCCTTCTGACCTCATTCTGGTGTCCTTTTTCCCACTGAAGGGCGAGGAGCCCAAAGCCATGGCTAAATAAAACCACATTCGTGAGCTGCCTAGGAATTCACTTAGATCCCTCAATCATCACTTAAAATTCAACATAGACTGCACTCCAAAGACCATCTCAATTTAACTGGTCTCACCATTTATACAATGAGAAGGCTGTTTATTTTTAGCTTTGTAAGTTCTTTAAAATCTGCAATTAGCATTTCTAATTAAATATAACATTGGGTTTTCATCACCAGTAATTTTTGTTTGAGCATGTAAGGAAGTAGATGGACTATCCAAGAGGTGGCAGAAAGTAAATTTATGTCAAACTTTCATTTCCATTTTTATACAACTTCAAATATACTCTGCCCCCTAGCTTTAATGATAGTTTATGGAATCCACCAGAAAAATCTTACCACGTCCATTACTTTAGCATTCTCTAACATAAAAAACTGTCAGGTTAATACTTATCCAGCTCCAAAGTCACTAAAATACAAAAGCTTCAAGCTTAAAACAACTTCATTGTAAAGGGCTGTGTATTTTATTAAATAAATCTACTTACAGCGGTCCCAGGCAGAATTTATGGGAATACAGTAATATGCCAATTAACTACAGTCATCCAGTTCCTAATTCTCCATCTCCACGATTTCTTTGTTATTAGTGAAAAACTCTGCCAGATTCACTGAGAAACAGGAAGGCAAGTTGAAAAGAAAACCTTAACTGTAGTTATCATTGTTCTTATAGAGACAATTCCTTGCCTGGAGCTTCAAGTCTGTGGATCAAATTCAACCAGTTCTCTGCTGGGGAAGCTGCTGACACAATTAGGGCGAGTCACCCAAGAGAAAACCCTCAGCTAGGAAACATGTCTAATTATATATTTGTTCTCGCTGTCCCTTCCCTCTGGTTTAAACATCTACTTGCTGTTAAATGCATCTGATGAGGAAGAGGAAGAAAGGCCGGCTGATGCTATCGCTCCACACGATGAATTCTGATGACATCTATATTGGGCCCAAGGCAAGTCTTCCAAAGGGGTCGCAAAGAGTCAGACACGACTGAGCAACTGAACTGAAGTTTTCCAAACCCATTACCAAGAACCAGTGGGAAGATGGGCGTGAGGCTGTTGTTAAGACCCAGGCCAGAGTATTCTGTTTGAAAAACCAGAAAGAAGGAACTCTCTCTGAGACTATCCGTAAGCCCAAACTGGATTTTGCCAACAGATGAGTTTAGTCTTTTTAAGGTAGATCGTGTAGGGGGTGTTCTCATGATGTCCAACGATACAGAGATATAGATGCCCTGGGCCCAGTGGGACCTTTCAGTTCTTTTGAGTCTGATCTTCACACCGTCTCAACTGTCATGGAAGCTGAGGGTCTTTGTTATTAGAGGGGAATCTCAACATACCAGGGCCACCTTAAATCTTAACAGGGAAGATACTTGTGTTTATTGTCCTAGCATGCAGTGTCACAGTGGATGTTGTTATCGTCATCTGTCAGGATTCTGGACAAGACAAAAGGGGATGAGAACTCCATTCCTGCAGTTATTGTTATATTAACTGTGGCTCAGCTGCACTTTAATAGATTCCAGAAATTGTCATTCTGTTAATGTTGCAAATGGTCTCAGAGCCACGGCTATATCCTATGGATATGTCCCCCAGACTCAATGGTTAACACAATTAGAAGGTAGGTTCATCTCTTGGGATTCACCTAGAACTTTATTTACTACCCACCCTATTTGAGTTTTACTCATTACAGTTCTTTATACCACAAAATGTCATCTATGTTAACTGACAAAATAGGTCATTCTTTGCCAACAAGATGTTTAACGAAATATTCAGCTACTTACATCTCTAATCATTCTACTACTGCAGTTTTTTTTTTTCTCCCACGTTTTATTTGTTGGGATTGATTGAAATATTTCTTTCTGACCCGTCACTTCCTCTAACGTCAGTAGAATATGCCCCTCTGCATGATACAGAGTTCTGGGTTTCTCGACTTGGCCTCAGAGGCCTCTGCAGGTCAGCTCTTAGCAATCAGCCATAGGTGTTTCTGATAATGGAACTATTGTGCAGACTGACCTCATTTCTGCTCTGCATCCCCAGTCTTTAATCCCTGCCCCCAAGAACAGCCCTCTTCAACCTAGTATCAGCCAGAATGAAGACAGAAGGTGATCGAGCTTCCAGTCCATTTTATCTTCTTTCCAAACCAAGTCTCCTGGCACTTCACTCGTTTGAGGAGTGAGACTCTATCCCTTTCACTTGCATATCTAGAGCTAAGGGTTAATTTTAATACAAGAGTTAGTTTCTGCACATTTCCTCTTAAATTGTGTTAACTATTTCTTAGCAAACTATAATTGTTTTCACGTGAAACTGTTTTATGGAAATTATCATTCATTAAAACAAGACAACATATTTGAGTCAAGACTTTAACTTTGCCTGCTGATTTATAAAAAACAGGGGGCAAGTCCTAACACCCTGAAAGAGTGGTAGTGAGGTTTCATCCTGAGCACAAGATCTGACATACAGTAGCTAAAAAATGCTAAGTCATTCCGTGTTCAGCACTTAAAACAACAAGCCTGTGACGGGTTCTTAATAAATGGTAGTTATTACATTATCTTAATTGGCCACAAAATGAAAAGGAACGGAAGTGAGACTTTCCCATATAAAGTGATTAGAACATGGGGCAGAGGGTCTTTCCTCCCTCCCTCTCTTCAAGTCCCCCTTCTTCCTGGCAACTTTCCTCCTTTCTCTTGCTGCCAATCCCTTCTCTTCCTTCTCTCCTTTCTGACTTCAAATCAAACCGGCTGCAGATTGAGGAAAAAGAGAAAAAGGATGGGGGCACACAACATGTAGGTCTAAAAAGAACCACTATTAAAAAATAATTTGGCCTCTGCTTAAGGGGACGAAATTGCCAGCACAGAGCCAAAAGAAATTGATGGTATTGTCCCAGGGGCTGAGATTCAATTAGCGCTGGGCTGTTGTCAATTGGCTCCGCAGTCACAGGGATAAATCTTTCACAGGCTAGTCTGGACACTCCTCCTGTGGCCACCACCGTGGCATCAGTCTTCTCATCAGCTTTGTCATTATGGATCTCAGCCATTTCTCACATTTTCAGGAACTCTGCATGGATTTGATCTTGAGAAGTATTGGGCCACTATCATCTCAGCTATTAAATGTCAGACTCAGACACCTCAGACTGTGTGTCAAGATACTGCATTCTGCCAGCAATGAATCTATTACCTTCCCCTCCTCATAAAGCACGCTCTTTAGGTACCCCAAATTATGTGATACGAGTTCTCTCACGAGTCTCGTTTGATTGTGAGTGCCTTTTAAAAGAATACTACCAGCTGCATTAATTTGGGGGACTTTGGTAGTTTAGGGAAATTGATGCAAATAATGTCTGCTCATCTTTACTGGGTGAACTAGGTGGCAGGGTTAGGCAAAAAGATACAGCTAAGGTGGGAGAAGGGGATGACAGAGAATGAGATGGTTGGATGGCATCACCGACTCAATGGACATGAGTTTCTTTTTTTTAATATAAGTTTATTTTAATTGGAGGTTAATTACTTTACAATATTGTATTTGTTTTGCCATACATCAACATGAATCCGCCACAGGTATACACGTGTTCCCCATCCTGAACCCCCCTCCCTCCTCCCTCCCCATACCATCCCTCTGGGTCATCCCAGTGCACCAGCCCCAAGCATCCAGTATCATGCATCAAATCTGGACTGGCGATTCATTTCATATATGATATTATACATGTTTCAATGCCATTCTCCCAAATCATCCCACCCTCGCCCTCTCCCACAGAGTCCAAAATACTGTTCTATACATCTCCCACAGAGAGGGGAAATTCTGGACAAAAGATGTGGTGTGGTTTAGTTGCTAAGTTGTGTTCGACTCTTCCGACTGTAGCCCACCAGGCTCCTCTGTCCATGGGATTCTCCAGGCCAGAATACTGGAGTGGGTTGCCATTTCCTTCTCCAGGGGATCTTCCAGACCCAGGAATCAAACCCGGGTCTCCTGCATTGCAGGTAGATTCTTTACCTACTGAGCTATGAGGGAAGCCCAAGGGAAACCTTCCCTGACCAGGAACTGAACCCAGGCTGTGGTGGTGAAAGCACCGAATCCTAGCCACTAGACTACCAGGGACAAAAGATAGAGAGGCCAAAAAACCCAACTGTCACTTTTAAAGAGTCTTGAACAAAAATAGGGTAGTGCACACGCCCTCCTGCATATACCACCAAAGGGTGTGCAGAACACCACGCCAGCCCTCCGCCCTAGCCCTTGGACTCACTCAGGAGAAAGCAAGGACACGTAGTGTCTGTTCTTCCTCCCACTGCTGCAGCAGGGGCCCTAGTGAAGCCTTGCCTGGATTTCTTGTCTGGTCTCTAGTCAATTTCTATCAATCAGGAAAGGTCGAGAACCAGGTATAACACCAAGTGTACCACTATCAGTGTGTTTCCAGTAATTCTGGCCCATTCAGGCTGTCTGCAGTTCTGCACCTATGGTAGTGGTGGCCTAAGGCCTAAGCATGCTGGGTGGATTCCAAGGGGAAGCCAGTGAGGCTGGAGGGCTGAGAGCAAGAGAGCAGGAAGACAGGTAGGACCACAGGGCTTCCTCCCTGGTGTTGGGAACCATTTAGCATCTGACTGGAGCCTAGAGAGACTTCTCAGAATATGGGTCTTAAGTAAATAAAATTACAAAAGATTACCAAGGGAACACTTTTATTGAGCTGATGGCTCAGACAGTAGAGAATCTGCCTGAATGCTGGAGACCTAGGTTCTATCCCTGGGTTGGGAGGATCCCTTGGAGAAGGGGATGGCAACCCACTCCAGTATTCTTGCCTGGAGAATCCCATAGACAGAAGAGGCTGGTGGACTACCATCCATGGGGCCACAAAGAATCAAACACTACTGAGCAATTGAGACTTTTCATTTTCTCTGTTAACACACTTAAACAAGATCTAGTAGTGATCTGAGTGTAAAGTCATAGAAAATTTCTGGTTTCTATTGATGTCAAACTCATAGAAAATGCTGAACCCACTGTGGTTTGTGGATACAGTCATGACAGAAGGAACTGCTAGGTTACAGTTAGAGACTAAAAAAAAAAAATCTATGAGTTTGCTGGTCAAAGGTTGAGGGTGTGTGCTAGGGGAGGCCTATAGATTTACTCCCAGGGGATTGGAAGCCCTGGGAGGGATGTGCAGGCTCCAGTCTCTTGTCCGTTTAAATTAGGAAGCCCCAGAATCTTCCCTGTCTCCTCCTTCTGTCCAGCGCTCTGGACAGAAAGACACCATCTGCCCTGGCTCTCACCTCATTATCAAGTGACAACTGTCTGTGTGGTCTCTTCCATCAGATTATAAGGACAACAGCTATGAATCAGCCGTCTTCATATAAAAATTGCACACGGCTAAGATCATGGCATCTGGTCCGATCACTTCATGGGGAATAGATGGGGAAACAGTGGAAACAGTGTCAGACTTTATTTTGGGAGCTCCAAAATCACTGCAGATAGTGATTGCAGCCATGAAATTAAAAGACGCTTACTCCTTGGAAGGAAAGTTATGACCAACCTAGATAGCATATTTAAAAGCAGAGACATTACTTTGCCAGCAAAGGTCCATCTAGTCAAGGCTATGGTTTTTCCAGTGGTCATGTATGGACTGTGAAGAAAGCTGAGCACTGAAGAATTGATGCTTTTGAGCTGTGGTGTTGGAGAAGACTCTTGAGAGTCCCTTGGACTGCAAGGAAATCCAACCAGTCCATTCTGAAGGAGATCAGTCCTGGGTGTTCTTTGGAAGGACTGATGCTAAAGCTGAAACTCCAATACTTTGGCCACCTCATGCAAAGAATTGACTCATTGGAAACGACTCTGATGCTGGGAGAGATTGGGGGCAGGAGGAAAAGGGGACCACAGAGGATGAGATGGCTGGATGGCATCACTGACTCGATGAACATGAGTCTGAGTGAACTCCGGGAGTTGGTAATGGACAGGGATGCCTGGCGTGCTGCAATTCATGGGGTCGCAAAGAGTCGGACACAACTGAGCGACTGAACTGAACTGATTATTTGTTAAACACATCAGTGAGGACTAGGTTGCTATTGAAAGAATTCCACATGAATGTACACTGCCAACATTTTTCTCAAGAACATATTTTCATTTCTAAAAGGGGTTACATGTGGAAATACACAGCATTTTAAACATAATATCAGACTTTGCAACTGGAAATAGAAACAGTGACACCATCAAGTAGATTTTCTAAAAATAATGTCAAAGTAGATTGATCAAAAAAAAAAAAAAAGATAAAAGATAATATGGTTACCTAAAGACCAACCTGGGCTTTCCAGGTGGCACTAGTGGTAAAGAACCTGCCTGCCCATGCAGGGGATGTAAGAGACCCAGATTCCATCCCTGGGTTGGGAAGATCCCCTGGAGAAGGGCATGACAACCCACTCTAGTATTCTTGCCTGGAGAATCCCATGGACAGAGGAGCCAGATTGGCGATGGTCCATAGGGTCGCAAAGAGTAGGACACAATTGGTGACTTAGCACATGCACAAAGACCAAGGTGGCCTAGTGTTTAAAATCATAGGAGTCTCTGCATGACAGCAGAAGGCCAGGTAGGCAAAGGAGTTAAGTGCTGTGTTCACCAGCCACAGCTCAACAGCTCAAGGGCTCAGGTCAGGGGATGAGCTTCTAGGTATATTGAATTTCTCTAGCTCATTTCCTGAATAAGTTTCTCCTTTTATACAATAGTCTGAAGCTGCCTAACCCCTCAAACACCACCAGTCATCTGGGACCTGGCTAGGGCTGTGAACAGGAGAACTGGCTTCCAGCCCTCTGCTTATTTGGGAGGTAGCCACAGGGATAAAGGCTTGACTCAATTTGGAACACCACTGAAATACAGATAAAAACCTACTGAGCATGCTCACCATCTGACACAGAAAAGAAGGTCTGCAGGAGACAGATGAGCAGGGTTCATGCGCGCTCAGGTCTGTCATCATAAGAAACAATATCAAACAGCCATTCAGTCATTGTGCTTGTATCAAGGCTTTCTATTTGCCAGGACCCTTGGATTTAGCAAGCACACACGTACACACACACACACAAAGTTCATAGGTGAAATGACACAGTCCCTGTCCTCAAGTTCATGGAAAAGCGAACAGGTAAATCCACAATTGGAGTCAAAGCCCTGAAACTTGTAAGTTTTCCTAAGGTTGCATGGGGAGGGAGGCGTGAGGGGGAAAAAAATTCCCCAAAGATACAACAACTGAGCAGATGACCAGCCAAGTAAAAGGAACCTGTCATCTCAAGAAGCATGTGCTCCAAAGACAGCACAGATCCCTGCGAAGCTGGAGCCACTGTCAGGGCCTAACTACCCTCTGGGAGATTTAAACACTTCCTGAGTTTGCTTATCATTTGATCAGATTTGCCTAATGAATTAACATCAATGTCTGTGGCGCAGAAGTGTCACCCCAGCATGGCTGTTCAGCTTTTAGCTCTCATCACATGAAAGCTTAGGGGACTAAGAGAGCTCTGGCAGGACAATAAAAAGCTCCATTTGTTACCTCTTTACTCTTTCATCCAACCTGGAATGCATATGGGCCTGGTACTGTGCTGCTGCTGCTGCTGCTGCTGCTGCTAAGTCGCCTCAGTCGTGTCCGACTCTGTGCGACCCCATAGACGGCAGCCCACCAGGCTCCCCCATCCCTGGGATTCTCCAGGCAAGAACATTGAAGTGGGTTGCCATTTCCTTCTCCAATGCATGAAAGTGAAAAGTGAAGTCATTCAGTCGCTCAGTTGTGTCCGACTCTTCACACCCCATGGACTGCAGCCCACCAGGCTTCTCCGTCCATGGGATTTTCCAGGTAAGAGTACTAGAGTGGCACTGTGCTATGGGCAAGAAAATCAAAGATGGCCAAACTGTGGACCCGCCATCTTGGTTTCCTAAAAAAATTAACAAGTCATTTGAGCAACAGTGTGGTAGGTTCCAAGGGAACATGGTAGAAAAAAAATCCAAAATTAGACTGCAGACTTGTAAACAGCAAAAAAATTTCTCTGAAATTGTAATTTACTGTAATTAGCTTTCCTACTGGCTCAGAGGTGAAGAATCTACATGAGATGTAGCAGACTCAGTTTTGATCTGTGGGTCAGGAAGATCTTCTGGAGAAGGAAATGGCAACCCACTCTAGTATTCTTGCCTGGGAAATTCTATGGACAGAGAAGATGGGCAGGCTATAGTCCATGGGGGTCACAAAGAGTAGGACAACTACTATTAAGAAAAAAATGAGGCTTTCAATGGTCATGGTTACGAGTTTGAAATCCTGAGTTAGAATTCCAGCTCCGCCATTTATTTGCTGTGTGGTCTTTGAAATTTTACTTAGTATTGCTAAATCTCAGTTTCCTCATCCATAAAATAGAAGGATTACAATGACAACCACATAGGTTTGCTATGGTAATTAACTGAGGTCATCCAAGTGAGGTGCTTAGACAAAAGATGCACTCAATTTTTCAACACGTGTGTCATTAAATATATACATGTATGTATATGTGTGTGCACACACATGCACTCAGTCATGACCAACTCTTTGTGACCCTAGCCTGCCAGGATGCAGTGTCCATGGAATTTCCCAGGTAAGAATACTGGGGCAGGTTACCATTCCCTCCTCCAGGGGATCTTCCCAACCCAGGAATCGAACCCAGTCTTTTGCATCTCCTGTACTGGCAGGCAGGTTCTTTACCAGCTGAGTGACCAGGGAACCCCTATATGTGTGTATGTTTGTGTGTGTGTGTGTGTGTGTGTATAAATAAATATATAGTTAGTGAAAAATCAAGCTCAAGTGGATTTGCTTCTGAAATCCTCTTGTCCTCAGCTGTCACTGGTAGACCAAACTTTACTTATTTGAAAAAGTATGGTATGGTATATTAATTCTGAACCTCAAAAGTACATCTACTGAACTCAATAGAAGAAATACAAAATGTAGAAATGGGGTTAGAATAAAATCAGTCTCAATCACACACACACACACACACACGCACACACAGAAATAACCTCTGATGTACTTACTGAAGAGGTCACACATTTCACTTAGGTCAAGGCTGTAAGTTACTGGGTAAACCAACTACAGCAAATCCCCTAGGTAGGAAGGAGTTTCATTCCCAGAGTGTGTTTGTAAGTCCAACAAAGTTAGCCTAGGTACCTAACTATCACAACTAGCTGTACAGTACTGTAACAGGTTTATAATACTTTTTACACAAATAATACATAAAAACAAACAAAGAAAACATTTTTAATCTTACAGCACAGTACCTTGAAAAGTATAGTTGAAAGTTCACAACTTGAAGGTTCATTTGTAGGGACTTACTGTACTCTAAAGACTTCCCTGGTGGGCCAGTGGTTGAGTCTGCCTGTCAATGTCGGGGACATAGGTTCGATCCCTGGTTTGGGAAGATCTCACATGCCATGGGGCAACTAAGCCCGTGTGCCGTAACAACTGAGCCTGTGCTCTAGAACCCAGGAGCCACAGCAAGAGAAGCTGCTGCAACAAAAAAACCCATGCACCACAGCTTGAGAGTAGCTCCTACTTGCTGCAACCAGAGAAAGCCCAAGGACAGCAATGAAAATGCCACCCGGTGCAACCAAAAATAAACAGTGATAAAAAAGAGCTTCACAGGTAAAGGGGGGTGATGTCAATCCCATTGCTGCTGCAACCACCTCATAGAATTTCTTTAACCATACATTTAATAAATCTACTAATATATTCCGGAGGATACACTTATCTCCACCCTCTACAGAAAATCATTAGTCAACTATACTTAGAAGCAAGGGATGAATTTTCTTTTTCCTTTGCCTCCTGCACAGAACGTGACTATTTGGGGGGTTCATTCACTGCTGGCAAATGGCCATTTCCTGCCTCTAGACAGAAAGGCTTAAAAGAACTTATACAAAACAGTCAAAATCCTCTGCAGACATCCAATAACTTATAAGGGAAAGAACATTTTGATGAGTTAGTGCAAATGAATCAGGACCATATGGATCCGATTTCCCTGGAGTTTAAATTTGTAAAGAGAAAAACTTCTTAGAAAAATGATCTTTGTAGATGTCACTGAACCCAGGGGAAAAACATATGAGATGATTAATCAACTTAATACATTCCCAAGTTGCCCTGTGCTTAACTGAAGCACACCCAGGTCATTTGTAGATCAATTCAGACTGTCAAACACACAGACCATCATGCTCTAATTGTTTTCAGAGCAGAATTTTGAGCAGCAGAAGATATTAAGCTGGTTAGTATTTTCAGCAATGAATTTTAGTACAACTGTTTATTTTCTAATTCCTTAAATAGTTAATTTCATCAGTGGCAGGAGATTCTGGAAACACAGTAGGTGACACGTATCTGCATATCCAGGGGTCAATCCACAGGTAGGTGGTATAAATAGGCTCCCACGCAGGACAACATGGTACCAGTCAGAAAACACATTCCTTGTAGCCTACTAAATGGTGGCCTCATGCCCAAGGAGAACTAATTTGCTTCACGTGACTGGGTGCTTTATTCTCAAAAGGTTTTTCAGAAACCAATATAATTGTAAAAGATCCAAGAGACAGACTGGTCATCTGTATGTAATACTCAAATAATGATTCAGTTGTATATGTTGATGACTTTTACTAACTTATTAAATATATCTCATGCATAGAGACATTTGAATACGTATCCAGAGACAACGATTACTATAAATAAGATTTTGGAAAGGTATTAAAAGTGCTTTCTAAAAGAGATAAAAGGCCCCTACTGTGTGTAGGGTGCCACGGAAACCTAGCTAGCAAATCCTATGAATATTTAACATGAGTAAAGGTGATATGTTATATGTAGACATGATCAACATTGTTTATTTGTCAACTCATGTCAAAGGGGATTACAGGATGGAAGAAACAAGTGTCTATCAGTGAGAAGGCTATGGTGGCTACTCTGGAAACTTCTAGACAATACATTCCCATCAAGTCTCCTAAATCCCTTGTTAGAAGGTCTGTTGTTCGCTGGTTTAGAGAGAGGTTTACTCTCACAGTTCTCAGAAGATCTTTTTCCACATTGAAGAGGACAAATATGAGCTTGCACCATAGTATTTTCTAGCTGGAAAAAAATCTATGAGAGTTACTGGTCTAATCAACCACTGGCTGGAGAAATGTTTTAAAATAATAGGCTGCTGTCCTCCCAGATATGGCAATAGAGTAGATTTAGGCTATGGTGCTGGTATATGATTTAATCATTTTCCCAGGAGACTTTTACCTTATTTTACAGATAAAGAACAGGCCTAGAATGGCTACAGCCTCTCTTGCAATCTCCTTATTCCCAGGTCAGTGTCTTACCAACAAGCTCAGCAATGCCTGGGTCATTAGGGAGTTTCTCCAGTGTATAATCAGGCAGGAAATAGAGCCCAGACCAAGCAAAGATCAACAGGCTCAAAGCAGCCAACATTTACATTGAAAAATAAATGCAGCTGAGTTTTTCTTATGCCTTATTCAGGCTCTAAATTTCAGCACATGAAATGAAATTTTCACATGGGCAAAATTAATCTTTAAACTTCTTTAGGAAGGCCCTACATTAGAAACTAACATGTCTCTCAATAAGCTCAACAAAGCTCTTTTTTCCTGCAGTTTTAAGAGAAGCTGCTGGAGTTTTCAAAGTCCCCATTGAGCAAGAGATGAAGTTGTTGGCTAATGTTTAGGAGCAATGTCAGAGAAGCAATAACAACAAACAAGTCCTTATGGACTAGCATTACACTGATTCAGAAGGAAGCTAAGACGTTTGTGAGAATCTGGACCAACTGGAAGAAGAGTGAATTTATATTTATCTCACACCAAGGTTTATTATAAAACTCAAAATAAATCACCTCATTTAAAATCTCTTATTTACATCTTTTTTTTTTTTTTTAACAGAGTGCACATAGCAGAAGCTACGGGCACAGAAAGCACCTCCTCACTATCAGACATCACTTGCTCTGGTGCCCAGCAGGGCGCATGTCAGGGGTTGCAACCCTTGCTGCAGAACTGAGTCTAAGATCAGTACGTCAGGATCTACCTTCCTTACCTAAGGCCTTCAAAACCTGGATCACAGATGTGAATGCTTCATTCTGACCAGGTTTTAGTAACTTGGATTCACCACAAGTTTAAGAAACCAGATAACCTCCAATATCCTTTCTGTTCTCTGCTTCAAGGAAATAGCCTCCTCATTGAAAGTTAGGGGCTCCCTGGTGTGGACTGAAGATGCCACAGCTTTCTTCTCTACCCTCAAGTTTCTATATGATAAGACTTCGTAAGAATCTTTAAACAGAAATAAGAAGTTGATCTGATTGAGCAGGTCATGTTAGCAAGTCTTTCTATCACTAAGCTCACAATCTGCCTCCTCCGTATCTCCAAATCAGTCTATAACTCAGCTGATTTGCATGTTCATAGGTCCACACTTTTTGGAAGTTTCTTCTATTGTGTTTTTGTTTAAGTGTCAAGAGATTGAAGTACTGGTAGCTTTCACATATCTACTCCTATTTCTTACCATAATGAATGGACATGTCACTGTCAAAGAGGTGCAGTTTCCACAGAAAAGTAAAAGTGTTAGCCACTCAGCCCTGTCCGACTCTATGCAACCTGCCAGGTTCTCTGTCCCAGAATTCTCCAAACAAGAATACTGGAGTGGGTTGCCATTTCTTTCTCCAGGGGATCTTCCAGACTCAGGGATCGAACCTGGGTTTCCTGCCTTGAAGGTGGATTTTTTTTTTTTACCATCTGAGCCACCACAGAAGCAACTTCCACAGGGGCCACCCTTAAATCCAAATGTGTTAGGAAAAGCAATGAGATGGCTACAGATGTGGCCACAGTTTCCATATGAAACTGAGATCTGGCTGGGAACATTGCCTCTCAGAGGCAAATCATTTCTTGCCCGAATTAAGCTCGATGATGGTGGCAGGATTGCTGATTTTCCATTCAATCATAGCAGCACATGAATCCTATTCAATTAAGGTGGAGAGCAAGGCAAAGGGTTGTTTTTCCCTCCCTACTCAGCAAGAAGGCAGGCACACACTTCCAGCTTATGAAAATGGCAGTAGAACGTCCTTAAGTAGAGCCTCTCAGTGTCATTTTTATCCCTGTGTCAGATGTAGATCCAACCACATGCTCAGAGGTTTATTTTCTATTTATAAAAATGCCACATCATTTGGATAATCAGCAGATTTAATTTCATAAGGAGTTTTAAAGGTTGTCTATTTTGAAATCACTATATAATCCAGATCATTTACAGAAAAGCAACAGGGTGGGCCCTTCTCCTACACTAAATGGGTCAAGGTTGTTAATACTGACTCTAAAGAGACACCCATATGGAAATTAAGAATCGTCTTAAAGGCATCAGAGAGCAAGTGAGAATGATGCTTGATATTTGGTATATCACCTGGAGAATAAGACAGGACAAAACCTTCTTTTGGCCTGACTATGCCATGATGACCTGAGCAAAGACATGGCTGTGGCTGTATCAGTGAGGTTGTTCCAGAAGACGACACCAGTGATGATGGATCCTGGAGCTGGAAGAGACTTGGCCCATATTCCCCATTTTACAGATAGAGTACAGACAGATGGCTTTAATTGTCCATATTTACACAGCAGAGTTGGAGTAGGAAATGTCAACCGCCTCCAGTATTCTTGCCTAGAAAGTTCTATGGTCAGAGGAATCTGGTGGGCTACAGTGCATATGGGGTTACCAAGAATTGGACGTGACTGAGCATGCATGCACCCACACATACAAGAGAGTAATCTGATTAGAACCCACATTTTTCTGACTTTTAATCCAATGTTCTAATTATTATATCAATCTGCCTCTTTGAGACAATAATAGCCAGGGTTGAGTTGCACCCTACCTTCACCCATCCAACTTCCTGAAGCCGAAAGTCCCATTTTGACTCCATGAAGGTGGAGAGGAGCTACTGCTACACAGTGGCCTCCTTGATACAACCCTGCAGGCGTGGAAGATGTCCTGTAGCCTCACAGACTTCCAAGTCATATTTTGTAAAGAGATCCATCTTATTTCAAAAACACAAACTCCAATTGTAGGAACATTCTGCTCATATCATCTTAGCAGACTTCTTACTCCCTTCTAAAGAACTATTCACTTAAGTCCTAATTACAGAGAATCTCTGCTTCACCTGTCTCATACTATTTATTCTTGGCTTTTACTCAGTACTGGCTTCCAATAAAACTTACATGTTTTTTTACCTCGAGGTTACAGTAAAGAGAAAGATACAGCCATCAGCAAAACAAGCTGATGGTTTCCCCCTGCATGAAAGTACTGAAAGGCTGTATTTTTAAAAGAGTCCTTACTCACTTTGCTATTAAGAACAGTGACTCAAATTGTTTTTCTGACCCAACGCATTTGAAAAATCTGGAATAATTCTACTGAAAGCAGTAGTTCAACACAAGATGATTTCTGTGACAGCGGTAAACTACTTAAAACATGCAGCTTTGGGAAACAAACCTCCAAATAATTCCCAACTGTCCCTTTTCTCTAGCTGAGAATTATTAGCTTGAGTGGTAGATACTAAAATGAGAGGTCAGTTTTGCTAAAATATACCAACATTTTTGATTCTTCTCTCAGGGCAGCAAAATGGGCTCTTCTACTCTGTTAACTACTCAATGATCAGTAACATCTTCAGCAAAATATCCTCTTAAGGTAACCCCTCCCCCCTAGCCAAAAACAAAAACAAAAAGTATGGCAGGGAACATGGCCACTGGCAGCTCCTGAACCCCAGCTCTCTCTGCTCCGTCGCTAAAGTGGGTCCTCAGTTTCCTTTCCCAACACCAGTTTGGATCACTAACTAAAGCAGCACAGTTTGTATTAGTCCATCTATTGTGTTTCTTGATCGATGAGAATAGGATGATGAAGCCTGGAGACAACAGCAAGAGGTTCTAATTTCTGGCTGCAAAACTTGGGTGTGTCTGTTGGGAACAGATGCTAAAACAGTGTGGGGATGCAGCGGGAAGTGCATTTGCACACTTGGTGAGCTCTCAGGTGGGGTCTATGGCGACACCCAGCACTTGAACACTATCTCCCATCAAGAAAGGCAGAAGCTGCCTTGGGACATGGCTTTTACTCTAACAATGGGTATTTAGAATCACACGATCAAGAGATAAAACTCCTATCCAGCCACTCATGAAACTGCTTGTCACAAACTTCAACCCAGATAATGTGAGGATGAAGTATTATGTATATGAATGGGCGGTGAGTGAGTGAATGAGTGTGTATGTATATGAAAGAGGAGGGAAAGAAGGGAGGGACGGAGGAAGGAAGGAAAATGGAGGGAGAGAGAAAAATTGTTTCCAAGTCCTGAGGGTTCCTGAAGCTCAAAATGAACATGGTACATGTGCAAAGTCTGCGAATACTTTTCTTCCATTATGTCAGAGACGATAAGCATCATGGCTTCCACCTGAAGACCGCGCCTGGACTAGTCAAAGGATACATTTTAATAGCAGCCTATTATGATGATGGGCGTTATTACCATAATCACATTCCTGCAACAGAATGTGACGATTTTAAGATGGAATTTATTTTTTTAAATACACACATCTTAAGCTTAAATTGTTCCAGAAACTAAGGCCTGCATAGATGTTCAAACGATACTTCTAGACATAAAAAGACATCCCCCAGGGAGAACCCCAGGCAACACCTCTGGCTTCTTGCAGATCTCTGCCTGTCAACCACATCTCTGTCTCCTGCAGAACTGAAAGACAATGCATTGCTTTGCATTTCTGTAAACAACCATCCACAGGAATTGAAACTTGGTGTGAAGGATATAATTTTCCCATCAGAAATGTAAACATCATTTCATGTTTCATTTAAGCCCTCCTATTAACAACCACACACATAGATCCTAAGGTGTTCTATGTCAGTGACATAAGGCAGGCCCTGCAGTGTTTTTTTTTTTTTTCTTGATGATCCATAATGTGATTCTGAAATAAAAGTGACAAACAATTTTTAACACTGCATATGTTCAAAGACCTCTGCCAAGAAGGGGAAAAAATAGTCTTGGCGTCAGAAGCTGAAGTATGACACTTCCTCTGTGATCTGTGAGGAGGAAAGGAGTGGCCGCGTCCCTGATCTTGTCAAGTTAACAGCAGGACGGCAGATGAAACTTTCAGGAAGCTGAAGCACGTGGCTTCAATGGATTCCCATTTGTATGCTCTGGGGGAGAAGAATGTGTTCACCTTTTTCCATACTTTGCGGATTGGGTGTCTGCATGCTGGAAGGCAGGAAGGAGAATGCTGAAACCAGAGACCAATATCTTAACTTCTAAAGAACACCAAGGATGAGACCAAAACTAGTTCTGTTCTCTGACTGCCAGCAGTTGTCTTGAGACCTACACTATACTGGGTAAGGTTTGGGACCTTAGCTTGCAACAAGTGCCGAGCTGGGCACCTGGCTAGGTGTCACACAGCATCTCAGAATGGCTTGCCTCAACTGTAGGCAAACTACCCAAAGTGACAAACAGCAATAACCAGGTCTGTTCCCCTTGGAAGGCACAAAGCAAACAACTTAAATGACAAGCAGATGATATTTAACATTCTCGACAGCAATTTGTTGGTGCTAAAAGCACAGTTAAAAAGTATTATATGTTAGGCAAAGGTCCAAACTCGGCAGGCAATGAGCAAAAACCTCTACCATCCTCCTACACAGAAGAAAACCAACTGATTTTGAAAATGTAGAGCTGGGGCTCCTCCATGTCAATGATACCCAAGTCAAGCCAAGTGCCCATGGAAGGCCTGCAAAGGTAAACCAAAGGTTGCAGCATTGAATTGTTCCCGCTGCAGAACAGGGTGATGGCTTGTGGAGGAGGGGTCTATGGGCAGGAGAGGGGAGATGAGGGAATTCCCATGAAGTAAATTATTGGGGAAGATTTCTGGAAAACTGCCATCCTCACCTCAAAGATCCGCAGAGATGCAGTTAGGGCCTGGTCTCAGGTGAACCATGACCTCCCCTCTGAACAATCGTTGCCCAAGGCCGGAGCTTTAATGAGAGCTCCCAGAATGCTATGCTTCTGCTCAGCTATCTGCTGCTTTATCACTGGCAGAGGGGTGGGCGGGGGGTACAGGTCTGTGTCACACTGTAACTGAGGCCTGGTTACTATCTGAGGGTTTCCAGATTGCAAGTGTTCTGGACATCCACTGATCTTCTGGCTCAAAATCTTCATCTTAGGTACCTTACTACCTAAGATAGTTTCTTGGAAGCCTTAACCACAAGCCCTCTGAGCTGTGATGGTTACTCCCTTGGGGTATTTGAAATCACTGAACATGACCTCCATAATGGGCAAATGGCTCACAACATCAAGCCATTTGTAGCTTTTACAAGTGAAAGACATCCTATTCTTCTTCTGCTACCTATGGAAAAACTGACAAATACAGACATTGCTCTGGAGACTGGTACCCAGAGGGCAGATGAGTCCCCAGGGTGGACCAACAGAACAGGCCCTGTAGAAACACCATTTAGCCTAACTTCCAGATAGGAAAGGGGAATCTCCGAGCTGTGCAGTGAGGAAATCACTATTTCACGAGGAATAGTATTTTTAGATGGCGTGAGAAATGAGGAATGCATGAAGCTGCAGATGAGAACACGGGGCAGTCTCCCCAAGGCAGACATCTGGGCTGCATTTCTGCCGCTCATTTCCACTAGGGCCCCTTGTTTTGCTCACTTGTCTCTTTAAGAAAGTTTCTACTTGAGAAAAATGGGTGCTTCTGGAAGGGTTACCATGCCACATGACTATAGTCAACTCTGACATGCTTTTCTCTTGATTTTCTGAACTTGTGAGTTCTTAATTCTTGATTAAGCTGAAACTGCCAGTGGGTTATCTCCACCCTTCATTGCCCCCTCACGTCTGATCTCTGGGTCTCCCTGCCTCGCACCTTATCTCTGTATCCTGATTTCCATCTCCTTGTGTTTCTGGTCTTTGTTTAAGATAATCCATCTCTCTGGTCTTCCCAGAGCAATAATTCAACTCTCAGTAGTGAATATTCTTTTTTGTTTTCTCAGTTTCTCAGTCAGAAGTCATTATATTTCTTAGTTCTGGTGGGTCACCGATGTGCCCTAATTATATCCTCTTGAGGATTCGCCTTCCTGTTTTTAAGAAAGTGCTGCTCCATCTCTTCCGTTTGAGCCACTGCAGTCAGAGTCAACTGCACTATTAATATTTGTTCAGCTGGGCTCCAGGTCCCCAAGTCCCCTTAAATATGTGGTGACAAGAGCACCCTCAGAGCTTAAACTGCAGGCAAGTGAAGCAAGCTGATGGTGGATGAACGGAACATGCTTTTCCCAGTCCCACCACTGGGCCCAGGTGTACCAGTCAGCCCTCTCAATGTGGGAATGTGTGATTTGTGTGACAGGACAGAATCAAATCAACTGTTCTGGAAAAAAAAAAAAAAAATGTATGTTAAACCCAATGCCCTTGTCCCCTTTGCCACCATCACTGTGTTCCCAGCATTTGTCTCTTGCTTGGATTTACTGCAGGGCCCCCTTAATCAGTCTTCCCTTTTGCACTCAGACATTTTTCAAGTCCATTCTCCAAGTAGCAACCAGACTGTGGTCATTCTCAAGGTGAATCTGCTCATGCTACTCCTTGTCCCAAACCCTCAACAATTTCCCATTAAAAGCCTTAGCAAAAAAGTCAAAGTCTCTCCATGAAACCACAACACTCCCATCTGACCCCCGAGGGTCTGTCCAAATTTGTCTCCTGCTGTTCTTTATCTCTTTGTTCCACCACACTCTCTCTCTTATCGTACTGGCGAACAGTAAACCTTCTCCCCTCAGGGTCTGCCTCTTGCTTTCCCTCCGTGTGCAATGTCCTTCCTGAAGACCTCTTGCATGGCTTGGCTTCCCATCATCCGAACCTTCATCCCAACGTGATGTCCTCAGAACAATCTCTATGTTCTGTAAAAGGGCTTCCCTGGTGGTGCAGAGGTTAAAGCGTCTGCCTGCAATGCAGGAGACATGGGATCGATTCCTGGGTCGGGAAGATCCCCTGGAGAAGGAAATGGCAACCCACTCCAGTATTCTTGCCTGGAGAACCCCATGGATGGAGGAGCCTGGTGGGCTACAGTCCATGGGGTCACAAAGAGTTAAAACCACATCCCCCGAGAACCCACTATGCAATTACTTGGTTTTAGTTTGTACTCTTTGAGATATTCTATTTATTTGTTTAACTTAGATTTCTCTTTTCCTAGACTATGAACATCATAAGAAAAAAATTTTTTTTTCAGCATTCTGTCCCTAGTATTAGCAAAGTGTCTGGTTTTGAGTGAGATTCAATATATAAACATCAAAAGAGTGAATTAATGAATAAATAGCTTAAACAATCAGGATGCCAGAAGAATACTGCCATGAAGAGACAACTGAAAAAGTCCTTAACCTAGTTTGTCAACAGAGCAAAAAATACATCAAAATATTGCTAGATAATCCATTTGTATAGCTTTTATCTATGTCGCACAACTTATAATTCATTTATTAGGCAAAACCTGACTTGTCGAAATTAAATTAGCTGATGCATATTTAGGGAGCCTCTTGAAAAAGCATTCATATACGCTGTTTAAAGTTGTAATGACAATAACTAAGTTATGTTTCTTAATCCAAATTATGTAGATTCCCTACAATGAATCCAAGACATGAGCATGGAAAGAATAAGACAGCAAAAGAGTGAACTCAAAGAGAGTAGGCTAGTAAGGAGATCAGAGCAAAAAAAAAAACATTAGGTGGGAAAGCTAAGCTAACAAGTATCTAAAAAAAATAACTCTCTGAATAGTTTAACTAGGGAGACTCCATCAGAAAAATGTGTCAGTGAGGTATAGACGTGACCAACATGCTTGTTCCTTCTCATTACTTACGTTTTGTGTAGTTATGTGTATTCCCATCACGTGCCAAGATGGCTCATGGGGATTTCCAATGTGGGAAATGTCCTTGGATTATTACTTTACCGGAAATGATGGATTCATACCAATACACACACTCATTTACCAGTTTTCAACTCATGAAACACTACAGTTTTGCCAAGCAGATGGGTCTTCACTATGACTGAGAGATATATTGAAGATTACCAGCTTTCAAAGGAAGTGAATGTCTCTCCTAGCCTCAGGAGCATTCCAAGGAGGAATGGCTCTTAGCATCAGGAGAGGCAGGTCAGACTCTTGGCTCTGAGATGCTGAAGTTTTAAGTTTGTCATTTAACCGTTTGATTCCAGATGAAGATAAAGATAGCAATACCTACCCTACATGTTCTGCAAGATTGTTGTGAAAATAATACATGTCAAATAAATGTTTTGGAAACTGGCTATTTTGGTTTAATTTTTACTCTGCATCTTTGAGGTTATTGTGTGTGTGTGTGTGTGTGTGTGTGTATCATTACCCATTCCTTTTTATTGAGTGGGATTTTTTATTATATGTATATACTACTATTTTTAATCTATTTACCTGTTGATGGACATTTGAGTTGTTTCAGTTTTTGGTTATTATGCGTAAGCTGCAATGAACATTTGTGTACAAGTCTTTATGTGTTTTGTTTCTCTTGGACTTGCTGGGCCTTATGGTAGTTTTATGTGTAGCTATTTAAGAAACTGCCAGTTTTCCAAAGTAGCTATATTGTTTTATAGCCCTGAAAGCATGCATGAAGTTCTAGTTGCTCTATAATCTTGCCAGCACTCGGTATTGTCAATACAGTTGACCATTGAACAGCAAGTGTTTGAACTGCAAGGATCCATTTATAAGTAAATTTTTTTCAACTGTATGCATCACAGTATTATGCTACCCACAATTGCTTGAATCCACAGATGCAGGATCTTCAAAGGTCAACTCTAAGTTACATTCAGACTTTCAACTGCAGGTTTCAGATTTTTACATGCAGATATCAACAGATGGTTGGTGCCCTAACCCTTGGGTTGTTCAAAAGTCAACTGTATTTTGAAGTTTACCATTCTAATGTGTGTGTTGTAGTATTTTATTATGGTTTAAATTTGCATTTCCCTTATAAGTAAAGATATTGAATTTTTTTTTCATGTGTTTACTGGACATGTCTATGTCTTTTGTAAAGCATCTGTTCAAATAATTTGTTAAACTTGTTTTTTTAAAGTATGCTAATTTCCAAATATTGAGGGATTTTTCAGCTTTTATCTGATACTGATCTCTAATTTAATTCTGTTCAAAATTTGATTCTGTTCAGAGAACACACCCTATAAAATCTTAAACCCTATTAAGTTTTGAGACTTGTTTTGAGACCTAGAATATAGTCTACCTTAGTTAATATTTCATTTGCACTTGTAGTGAATATACATGTTGCTATTGTCAGAATGTTCTCCAGATGTTAATTAGGTCAAGTTGTTTGATAGTGTTATATACATATTTTATATTCTTACTGATGTTCTATCTACTTTCTATTAACTATTTGGAAAACAGTCTTGAATTATCCAGCTATAACTGAGAGTTTATCTATTTATTCTTTCAATTAAAAATTCCTTCTTTTGTTTCATGTACTATGCCATTCAGTTACTGGATGTAAACATTTTAGACTTAATATCTCTTCTTGATGAATCAAACCCTTTATCATTATGAAAAGTCCCCCTAATCTCTGGTAATATACCTTATTCCAATATCTTCCTTCTCTGATATTATTATATCACTCCGGGTTTCTTATATTTACTTTTACATGGATATATATTTTGCCATCCTTATACTTTTATCCTATGTTTGTCTATATTTTTTTGCATAGATAATTGCCTCATTTATGCATTCCTTTTTTTTTTTTTTACTTTACAATATTGTATTGGTTTTGCCATACATTAAAGTTATCCTCTAAATTGAAGTTGTCCTACATACACCTTTTAAAAGTAAGAGGAAAAGAAAAAGCAAGCACCAAAATGGGTATGTCTGACCACGTGGTCTTCTACTTGAGATCAACAGTGTTCATACCTGTTTTAAAAATGCTGAAATCACAGTAATTAGCAAAAATGACACTGCTGTTTCTTTAAATACAGAAAAGCACCAAGAGCTCTCATTAGGAAACTCCCATAGTCTCTTTCCATACCCAGACATTTCCAAATAATCTGTTTCCTACCAAAGGAGAAAGCTAAATTCATGGGCCATCATAAACGGAACAAAATACTTTACAGTACTCATGTGAGCAAAGGAGGACAAAACCAAAATCATAAGAAAAATGTACAATATTGCGTGTTGTCTGAAACCTATTTGCTGTTATATGTTAATCACTGAACCTCTAAAATCCAAGCCTCCATAGCATATTTACTTATTGTGTTCCTTGGTTTACTTGAATAATCCTTTTACACATCACTGCATATATCCCAAAGATCTTATTAAATAAGTAGAAAAACAGGCATGATGTACAATTATGGAAATATTCAGTTTCATTAAAAAAAATCCCCATCATGATGTTTAGCGCAATTAGTCAAACCCACTCCAATATCACACTCAGAGGTTGTTTTAAAGATTGGTTATATATAAAGTGATCTTAGATTACTGAAAAAAAATTAACAGACATCAGAAATCCCCTATCAACAAAGGTAACTCCTTCAGGAAAACAGAATCAGACGATCCCTGAATTTTTCATCTTAATGAAACCAACCCAGTTCTTTTATGCAAAAACACACTTTTTTCTAAAGAAGCAAAAGTGAGATCATGGCTAAATAAATCTGACCATTTTTCCCATCTTCACCACCAAAACCAATCAACCTCATGCCATCAGTCAATAATTACAGAAAGATAATCAATCACCCATCTTTGGCTCAATGACTAGGTCTATTGGATACTTATGGAATAAATGTATCTGCCTTTTCAAAACTGAGGATCAAATCATAGCATTTTATATGTTCACTGACTGTGTTCCCCTACCTCGTGCTGATTCTTGGCCAGCCATTCCTTAATGGTGCTAAGGGCGATGACTGCAGCAGGCTCGTTTGGAAAACCTAAGTGAAAAGCAGAATAAGACAAATTTTTTAAAAAAAGGCAAAGGTGACAGAGAGTCAGTCATGGGTGGATATGGGTTTTTTCCTCATTTAGTCAACATTCAATCCAACCATTTAGTACTGAGCAAGGCAGACCTTAGTAAGTGGTCTACACACTCTACACTTCACATCACAGGAGATGAAGTCTGTAATGCTATATACAACAGCACTGGTCCTACACCCATCTAGAGCAAGAAGAGCAATAGAGAACTAATTGTCTCTTCAGTTGTATGGTTATTTACTAAAAAGAATTTATAATTGCTCAACAGCTTTCACAACATTTTCATATAATTTTCTCATGCAGTTCAGTTTGGTTACTCAGTCGTGTCCAACTCTATGTGACCCCATGGACCGCAGCACAGCAGGCCTCCCTGTCCATCAGGAACTTCCAGAGCTTACCCAAATGCATGTCCATTGAGTCAGTGATGCCATCCAAGCAACTCAACCTCTGTCATCCCCTTCTCTTCCCGCCCTCAGTCTTTCCCAGCATTGGGGTCTTTTCCAATGAGTCAGCTCTTCGTATCAGGTGACCAAAGTATTGGAGTATCAGCTTCAACATCAGTCCTTCCAGTGAATACCCAGGACTGATCTCCTTTTAGGATGGACTGGTTGGATCTCCTTGCAATCCAAGGGACTCTTAAGAGTCTTCAACACCACAGTTCAAAAGCATCAATTATTTGGAGCTCAGCTTTCTTCACAGTCCAACTCTCACATTCATACATTACTACTGGAAAAACCATAGCCTTGACTAGATGGACCTTTGTTGGCAAAAGAATGTCCCTGCTTTTTAATATGCTGTCTAGGTTGGTCATAACTTTCCTTCCAAGGAGCAAGCATCTTTTAATTTTATGGCTGCAGTCACCATCTGCAGGGATTTGGGGGCCCCCCAAAATAAAGTCGGCCACTATTTCCATTGTTTCCCCATCTATGCCATGAAGTGATGGGACCAGATGCCATGATCTTAGTCTTCTGAATGTTGACCTTTAAGCCAACTTGTTCACTCTCCACTTTCACTTTCATCAAGAGGCTCTTTAGTTCTTCTTCACTTTCTTCCATAAGGGTGGTGTCATCTGCATATCTGAGGTTATTAATATTTCTCCCAGCAGTCTTGATTCCAACTTCTGCTTCCTGTAGCCCAGAATTTCTCATGATGTACTCTGCATAGAAGTTAAATAAACAGGGAGACAATATACAGCCTTGACGTATTCCTTTCCCTATTTGTAACCAGTCTGTTGTTCCATGTCCAGTTCTAGGTGGCTTCCTGGCCTGCATATAGATTTCTCAAGAGGCAGGTCAGATGGTCTAGTATTCCCATCTCTTTCAGAATTTTCCACAGTTTGTTGTGATCCACACAGTCAAAGGCTTTGGTATAGTAAATAAAGCAGAAATAGATGTTTTTCTGGAATTCTCTTGCTTTTGATGTTGGCAATTTGATCTGTGGTTCCTCTGCCTTTTCTAAAACCAGCTTGAACATCTGGAAGTTCACAGTTCACATATTGCTGAATCCTGGCTTGGAGAATTTTCAGCATTACTTTGCTAGTGCGAGAGATGAGTGCAATTGTGTGGTAGTTTGATCATTCTTTGGCATTGCCTTTCTTTGGGATTGGAATGAAAACTGACCTTTTCCAGGCCTGTGGCCACTGCTGAGTTTTCCAAATTTGCTGGCATATTGAGTGCAGTGCTATAACAACATCAACTTTTAGGATTTGAAATAGCTCAACTGGAGTCCATCACCTCCACTAGCTTTGTTTGTAGTGATGCTGCCTTAGCTTCCTTCCCACTTGACTTCATATTCCAGGATATCTGGCTCTAGGTGAGTGATCACACCATTGTGATTATCTGGGTCAGGAAAATCTTTTTTGTACAGTTCTTCTGCGTATTCTTGCTACCTCTTCTGAATATCTTCTGCTTCTGTTAGGTCCATACCATTTCTGTCCTTTATTGAGCCCATCTTTGCATGAAATGTTCCCTTGGTATCTCTAATTTTCTTGAAGGGATTTCTAGTCTTTCCCATTCTATTGTTTTCCTCTATTTCTTTGCATTGATTGCTGAGGAAGGCTTTCTTATCTCTCCTTGCTATTCTTTGGAACTCTGCATTCAAATGGGTATATCTTTGCCTTTCGCTTCTCTTCTTTTCAAGATGTCATATTAAAGTCTATTACCCTCAGTTGACAAATCAAATAAATTCAGGTCAGAGACCGCATGTGGTGGACTCAGGGTAACATAGTCAGCAGCCCTCCATCAATGAGCTGGCACAAGACAGGGTGAGAAACTGGTCACATAGTGAAACCACTGAAAGATATTGTACAAATTCAAGGCAGGCAATGCCTGCTCCATTTAAAGCCATTGGAAATGGCAACATGAAAGGACCTGATTTTATAGTACAGGTTTGGTTTTAGAAGGGCAGGAAGAATGATGCACTTATAACATCAATGAGCGTGAGCACACATAATCAAAGTTTCTAAAACTCATCCTGTACTGTATGTAAACAAACACATTCAAGAACTCAGAGAATCATCAGACATTCTGCCAATAGAGATAAATGTGAGGGGATAACCTTATAAGTTACTCATTTATGGGGCAGAAAGGAGAGATGGGAGTGACTCCTACTAGAACTCAAGCTCACCACTGGCTTTCTAGTCACAAAAGTCTGTAGTCTTTCACTCAGTCTTCATCTTCTTTGGTATTAAATGTTTTTAACTCATTTTTCATGTTTCAGTGTCTCTTCCCTCCTGAATTTTTAAAAATAAATCTTTGAAGTGTTTTAAAGTATATAGTTTAGCAGTTTTGATGTCCACAAACTTGTACAGTCATCATCACTAATCCCAGGATATTTTCACCATCCAAAAAATAAGCTCTGTATTCATTACTCTCCCCAATCTCACCTCTCCCTCAGCTCCTGGCAAGTACTAATCTACTTTGTCTCTAGAGATTTGTATATTCTACTCCTGGATTTTCTTTTTTCTATCTTTTGGCTACACTGCACAGCATATGGGATCTTAGTTCCCCAACCAGGGATTGAACCCCGCCCCCGCACATGCTGCCCCCCCCCCGCCCCCGCAACTGGAAAGAATATATTCTAGTAGTTCTAACGGTTTAAATACTAATGGTTTAAATCTCAGTGGACTTTCAGAGAAAATGTGAGAGAGAAACAAAAGAGGACTTGTTTGTCCCCACTTCCAAAAGTAAGTGTTGTTTTTCTAATTAAGTCTCTACATGCTTTGTGAAAGAGTATAAAAGGAAAGGGACCAAAATAAAGCAGTGCCAAGCTCCACTTGGTCACTGTCATAGGGGAGAGAGAACCCTGCGATATGAAAAAAAAGTGCACACGTTCTCAAACTTGCAGATTCGTTTATGGCATTTAGGATTATGGCTTTCTTGCACGTTGTTTCACTTTCCTTAAATGAAGTCTTCAAAACGTAAAAAACTCTTAAAATGAGAAAAGCCTGTTTGTTCATTAGCTAGTTCACCAAACAAACAGATTGAACCCACTTCTCTTATGTTCTTTACCACTAGTGCCACCTGGGAACCCCATCATTTAATTAGAAAAGGGTATATATGTACATACACATATGTACTTATGGATATATCTGTATAGACAGACCCTAACCAGTCCTTGTCCTTAAATCCCAAAGTTGGGAGGGATGAAATAACAAGAGGCCATCACAATCCAGCAAACAAGGACATTTAGGAATGTAGGGACACAGATGAGAGCTGAGCAAGGAAGGGGTTACTTTCTAGAAAACAACAGAATATTTGGGAAAGGGAATGGTATGTCAGGAGCCGAGGGGGACACTGTCCTTGGGAATAAGATGTGAGCAGCAAGGAACTGATGGAAAAGGTGAGAGAAAGTGAAGCGGAGGAACACGAGTCCTAGTGGGCTGCAAGGAAAAACAAGATGGCCAGAATAGGTGTACATGGTTAGGGGTTAACCACAGTGAGTTTTCCAGTCCAACTCTCCCCTGAGTTGAAAACCTACATTTGTAATTACCCAGGTGCCTCCCCTGATGGGCTGTAGAGCCGGATGTACAATGTGTAACCAAAAGTGCAACATGCATTCATCCACAAAAGGAACCTATTCCTGAGTTTCTGGTTCTGCCCAAGCTCCAGCTCTCTTTTAGCAACTGCAGAGTCCAGCAGCTTCCCCGCTGGTAACTTGGTCCCAGAGGCAGTGTCCCTCTGACACATCTGACATCACCCCGTTCTTCCTTACCCATCGATCTCGCAGAAAGTCTGATCCGTTCTCACCCCAACAACTGCAGTTGACTTGTACCTGTGCTCTTGGTCTTCTCCCCTTCTCTCGCCTATCCAGCACACCGCCTTCAGGTGATTCTCCTAAAGTACAGTTACCACCACCTTACTCAAAACAATGTCAGCCTTGGCTGACTCTCCGGCTCCTTCAGAATAAAATTTAGCATCTTAGCTTGGGTATATACCCAAGGGGCCTTTCTAGATTTGTCTTACCTCTATTCTCTTCCCATGAAAACCTCCAACTTTTTGATGTGTTCAAGAAGTATTTAAATAGTAAAATTATAGGGCTATATAAAGCTAATAAATTCTGTAATCACGCTCAGTTGCAATGGCCATCAGCATTAACCTTTAGAAGATGTAATTCCCCACAGAGAAATTATACAAGTTCTCCTAGAACCATGGCAACTGTGGTCACTTCTCAATTATGTGTGACCTCCTGGTCACTTTCCCACATTCATCAAAACTCTGGCACTGAGTTATAGTTTTCATCTCCACCTCCAGGCTTGTAATAACCTCGGGCAATTTTAACATCCAAGATGATGACTCACTCAACACCTGGTTTGCCAGTTCCCTGACCTGGTCATTTTTGATGACAATCCCCACCTTACCTCCTCCCCAGATCACACTCTGGACCCTGATGTAATATTTCCATTCCAAAGCTATCTCCCCAAACCTCTTCTTTTTAGAATGTTCAGCTACTTTCCAAAGAACAGCCTTTGCAAGCCTTTGAAGGCTGCTCTGTCCTCAGACCACTCCCCAGATTCGTGCTGACACTTCTCTCCTGAGTGGTCTGACTCTGTCTCATGTTGTTTTACTCACTGCTTTCTCATTCCAGCCACACTGACCTTCTTTCTAGTCTTTGAATGTGGCATGTTCCTTTTCACCTTCCTGCTATGAGGCCTTGCTCATGCTGTTTCCTCTTCCAGAAATGGCATTTTTCTCTTTTCCTAGCTGATTTTAACATTTGCTCTTTGCTCAGCCAACACTCCACCAGGGAAGGGTCCTCTGATACGGATGACTACCCACCTCATGCTTTCATAAGACCACATGCCTTTCCCTTGCAGCACTCACTGGAATTGCAATTTTATGTTTATTTTTGGAAATATTTGATTAACAATCTTCATAGAGTGAAAGTCCTAAGGAGATAAGCTACCACACCTGTTTTTACTTATCATGTATCCCTAAAACATTGCTGGCACATAGAAAATGATCAATAAGTACATGTGGACTCAGGAACCTTTGCACTGACAGCAGGAATGGTTAATTACTGGGAGAACACGAACACTTAGCTCAAGAGTATGGTATGAGATGTCCAAGCAGAAATGATGTATCCACATTATCCTATTTCATCCCTGAGGGAAAACTATTGAGAAATTGCATTTGAGAAAATATAGCTCCTGGTGGGAAGATATGCTGTAATTAAAAGGGGAGGAAAATATCCAGACAAATATCCCTGAAAACATACTTGCTGTCAGCAGCGTAAGTAAACAAGATAAATATTATACTATGTTCTGGGTAAATAGCAACAATCCTTTGTCCACTTAACTGCAAGACCCCAAGGGTTACAAGCAAGACCAATGAATAGACAAGGGCGGATTTGTGCCCAAGGATGGGTTCCTAAGGAGAATAAGGCCTGCCTCAGGAGGTCTCAATGGTATTCTGGTCACCAAGGGGCTTTTGTTCACAAAAGCAGAATGGCCACCCAGAGGCAAGGCTGCAGACAAGCTTCAGATGAATCATTGAATTAGATGACATAGAAAATCTCTTCCAAGTATGAGGGTCAATGAGGCTGAGCAAACCATTAGCAATTCAGGGCCAAGCATGCAGGGAGTTGTGTGTGTGTCCAGGTGTGCATAGGACATACTTCTGTCATTCCAAAGCTACTTAGTTCCTCATTCATTAGGGTTATTAAAATTAACTTTTGCTGTCAATGGTGAAGCCAACTTATACTGTTTATAATAGCCAGGACATGGAAACAACCTAGATGTCCATCAGTAGATGAATGGATAAGAAAGCTGTGGTACATATACACAATGGAGTATTACTCAGCCATTAAAAAGAATACATTTGAATCAGTTCTGCTGAGATGGATGAAACTGGAGCCGATTATACAGAGTGAAGTGAGCCAGAAAGAAAAACACCAATACAGTATACTAACACATATATATGGAATTTAGGAAGATGGCAATGATGACCCTGTATGCAGGACAGCAAAAAAGACACAGATGTGTATAGCGGACTTTTGGACTCAGAGGGAGAGGGTGTGATGATTTGGGAGAAAGGCATTGAAACATGTATAATATCATGTAAGAATCGAAATGCCAGTATATGTCTGATGCAGGATATGACACGCTTGGGGCTGACGCGCGGGGATGACTCAGAGAGATGTTGTGGGGAGGAGGGTGGGAGGGGGGCTCATGTTTGGGAACGCATGTACACCTGTGGTGGATTCATGTCAATCTATGCCAAAACCAATACAGAATTGTAAAGTAAAAAATTAAAAATAAATAAATAAATAAATAAAAAAGAAAAAAAAATCCAAAAAAAAAAATTATTTTGTATTTAAGTTGCTTGCAAAGGTTTTCATACATACACATATGTGCATGCATGTGTATGTATCACACACACACTACTTACCACATCAAGATATAAAACATTTCCAATACTGCAGAAAACTGTCTTGCCTCAGGTCAATACCTATGCCCTGAAGGAACAGCTAATCACAGATTCATTTGCTTTGTCTGCTTTTCCACTTCATATACATGGCAACGTGCACTGTCTGTATTTTGTTCAATATCATGCCTGCCTGATTTATCCATGTATCCATATAACCATGCTATATTCACACATGCAGCGGAAGCTCATTCTTTTTCGCTGGAGGGCTGCATTCCACTACATGAATATTCCACAATTTATTCATTCCAGTATTGATGGATAATTGGATTGTTTCCAGTTTGGGGCTATGGTGAATAAAGCTGCCATAAACATTCTCTTACATGCCACACTGAAAACAAAAGCACTTGTTCCTATTGAGAATGTACCCAGGATTTGGGGCTATGGGCCCAGAGGTTCATTCCCCAGATGGTAGGACTGGTAGCTCCTACCAGTTTTCCAAAGCAGTTGTACTGATGTGCAGTCCCAACAGAAATGTATTTAAGTTTAAAACAATGTATTTATCTTTCTAGTTAGTTAACATGTCAGGATGTACTTCATTATATTTTCTCAACCACATTTAAAGCCATTAAGGATAGCTTTAGGCTAATCAATACCTTTTATAGCTAGAAGCTCAGACACACTTTCTGACTCTCTTGTTTTCTCTCTACAAAGCAGTGAGTACTTACACCATGAGGGGACAAATTCCATCAACAGAACATCAAAACAGAAGAGGGAAGATCGGGGACAAAAGGGAGAAACAGAGGGGGACAACCAAAACAGAAAGTTGAGTTTGCAATGCTTTTCATCCATGGTGTATCAAATACCACTTTAGCCATTTTCTCTCACTCAGTTATTACCTTATATTTTCTCTTTGCATCAAGCTGCAGAAAAGATAACAGCAGCAAAGAGTCATTGAAGTCTCTACCCAAAACACTCTTTATTGGAATTGTAGAAAACCCTAATTGTTTCCAACATAATTGGAGTGAATCTGGCTTTGACCTTGTCATTGACAATTTTCCTCTCTAGCTTTCTTAAAAAAAATATTGCTGTTGTTGATAATTTCCCAATATCAGCTCATGAGGTGGCAAAGAGCTGGAAACAATTGAACGTACAAATATCTTTAACTTTGTCTATAGGCTCCTATGGAGAAATTAAAGTTGTCCCGTTGTTATAAAACAAATATTTTCTATTGAAAATCCAGCACAGTCTACCAAAATAAATATAAATATAACATACTCTGCCCATTTTTGAGGAAGAAGCAACGGATCAACTTCTGTTTTAAACTCAGTGAGGTATGCTTGGAGCTATAGATTACTACATCATACAGAGGCAGATGGTAATGCCCTAAATCAATTACTTCTGAGAAGCTCTTAGCATGCAAAAGAGTTAAAAATCAAATTGAACAGAATACCCAGTATAGTTAATCCATGGTTTAAAATATTCAACCCATCTACCATTCTGAAGGAAATCAGCCCTGGATTTCTTTGGAGGGAATGATGCTGAAGCTGAAACTCCAGTACTTTGGCCACCTCATGCAAAGAGTTGACTCATTGGAAAAGACTCTGATGCTGGGAGGCAATGGGGGCAAGAGGAAAAGGGGATGACAGGATGAGATGGCTGGATGGCATCACTGACTCGATGGATGCGAGTCTGAGTGAACTCCGGGAGATGGTGATGGACAGGGAGGCCTGGCGTGCTTTGATTCATGGGGTTGCAAAGAGTCGGACATGACTGAGTGACTGAACTAAACTGAATTGTTTATAGTTCACCCAGGGCTTGCATTTCCCCTCATCTTCCAGCCCAGTTTCCAGTGATCACCTGCGCTTTAACTGCCAATGCCTCTCTAGCAGTTGTAAGAAAAAAAACCATCTAGTGATCAATGCCCAGGCAAAGCTCATAAATGTAAAAATTACTGTTTGTGTACTGAATCTTTTTTTTTTTTTAGATACACAATTTCTTCTGTAGTGGCCTTCACCTCAAAGGGTATTTAGTCCATATTATCAACTCTACCCAGCCAGGCACTTGGCCCAAGGCTGTGATAAAATACTAACAACTTTATGGGATCATAAATCTCCATGTCCATTGCATATTATTTAGAAAGTGGTTGCCACACTTACCAGACCTTAGGGTGACTATAAGCACCCAACTGGGGCCAAATGGCCATAAATATATATATATATATATATATAAAGAAGCAATAGTTAAAAAAAAAAAATCAAACTCAAACTCTGCCCATTAAATTCACATCTACTTTTAAATCCTCCCTCTCCATCAAGTCTTTAATGAGGAAAGCATGCTGCTGCCTTTAATGTTTCTATTTACACACAAACTCAAGTAAAATAAAAATATCAGTTATTAAACATGGGATTTTCCGCATTGATGAAAATCTGTCCTAAATGAGGGGGATCATGAATTACTGTGCTTATTGAAATGTTAACATCAGTTGAACTGGGATTTTCAACACTGACTTAATGTAAAATTATACTTTTCTTGATTTTTTAAGAGGATAGCCACAATCTTTTTCTATCTCAGCACATGAATTCTGGTGTGGGGATTAAATAGACAATGAAACAACACACTTTACAAGCTCAGGTAAAAGAAGATGCAATGCGAGCTGGGTTGTGTTCTGCTCAGAACACACTTCGCCAACCCCCTGAACACACATCCACTCGTGCCCTGCGTGGGCGAGCGAGGTAGAAGCATGCAGATGGGGAGTGTGGCAGACACGGGGAAACTTACAGGACATGATTGTTGTTAACCTCAAAACAGCTTTCCATAAACCCCCTCCCCTGGGCCTCCTTCCAAGCCAAAAAAAGCAATTCTGATAGCGTGATGGAATCAAATTACTTGAGAGAAATGAGCTGAAGGAACCTCACCGTTAAGCAACTGCCAGAGCAGCCACTCAGACAATCCTGGCCAACGGCTGAGTTTCACAAGAGATAAAACAGGTGAAGTAATAAGACTTGACACTGGCCCCTGTCACTGCAGTGAGCATGGCAGCAGAATGCTAACGAGGGTGTTGCCGGCTCCTCTCAGCAGAGCAAAAGGCCACCTGGAAGGCAAGAGGGAGGCATCTGCAGCCCGTCTTCAACAGGGTGGAGTCTTAGCTGCTGTTTGAAAGGACAAGGCAGGCTGTGCCGTACATCTGTATACACATAAGATGCCAGGCTTGGTTATTTGCATATACATGTGCATGCTCAGTTGCTTCAGTCGTGTCTGACTCTTTGCAACCCTATGGACTGTAGCCCACCAGGCTCCTCAGGCCATGGGATTCTCCAGGCAAGAATACTGGAACAGCTTGCCATGCCCTGCTCCAGGGCATCTTCCTGACCCAGGAATCGCACCTGCATCTCCTACATCTCCTGCCTTGCAGGCAGATTCTTCACTGCTGAGCCATCAGGGGAAGCCCATTTGCATACATATACACATACGGTATGGCATATCAGTCAGTTGCATCACTGTGGAAAACTCAGACCATGCCCTACATACATCCCTGTGGCATGTGTAATCCTCGCATCCTGGCTCAACTTACACCCACTGGCACCTGCTGCCTTTTAACTGTGGGTTCTCACTGCCCACTGTGGGGCAAGTCCAAAGTGTCAGGGAATCAAAGGCACCAGGAGCATCCTTCAGTCGTGATTAATGAGGTGGTGGGTACCCGCATCAGATCACCTGCCCCCTGGTGGAGAAGGCTGAGGGGCTCGCTGAATGCTGCCCAGTGGGTGGATGCTCCCGTGGTCCACAGCAGTGATGCTCAGCAAGATCCTTTTTGCTGACCCCCTCTCCTTATCTCTCTCCCCCACTACCATTCATGAAACTCCCCTACTACCATTCATTAAACTCTCTTCCAAACTCAACCCTAACCTCTGCTTTTCGGGGAAAGGAAACTATGACAGCCATCCGCATTTGTTCATGAATTTGAGCAAGTGAGATGTTACATCTTACCCGGAGAGCACTCTTTCTCTAAATTTTCTAGTTGTCACCTTGGGAACATGCACAATAGAGAATGTTTTATAAGTTACTTAATGACAGAGGGAAAAGAGTTAGGGGAGCCCGCTGGTCATCACATCATGAAATCACAATCATATTTTACTTTTGGGAGGTGTAGAGGGTTTCCCTTGTGGCTCAGCTGGTAAAGAATCCACTTGCAATGCGGGAGACCTGGATTCGATCCCTGGGTTGGGAAGATTCCCTGCAGAAGGCAACAGCTACCCACTCTAGTATTCTGGCCTGGAGATATCCCATGGACTGTATCATCTATGTGGTCGCAAAGAGTTAGACACGACTGAGCAACTTTTGCTTTGCTTTCAGAGGTCATAAGACAGGTTCACACTGGCATGTGAAGCTGCCCCATGACATAGAAATCTTGAAATAGCAAAATTGCTGCTGTTGTTAACATTTAGCAACTAATTACTGTGTACAAGTCACTAAGTAAAATGCATGCCAATACTAAGTAATCTTCACAACAGCCCAAAGAAAAGAAGGGAGAAGAATGAAGATGAGTTGGCATCTAACTGGATGGTGACAGTGTATTGAGGGAGGAGCTGGTCAAAGCTGTTTAATTTGGATAAATCCTGAATACAGTCAAGAGGTATGCAAAGTACAGTCTGTGTTGTACAAGCTTTAATGAACTTAGAATCACTCACTAATATGATAAATGTGATGTGGACCAGCACCTACCTGAAGAGGAAGCAATGATACCACACGTGGCTATGGATGGTCATGGGATGGAAGCCTGTTCTTAGAAGCCCTGCCACCTCTGGCCTCACCTAACAGAGCTCCAAACCCTCGAAACTCCCTTCAAGATGTATACAATCTTTATCATTTTATAGAAGTGAAAAATAAAATGACTGTAGGGGAACTCAAGCAGAGGCAGGGCCAGGGCCAGCCTTCCCCCTCCACCCCCTGACCTGGATCTACCAACTTCCCTCCCTCCATCCACACTCTAGCCCAGTGCCTGGCATTCAGTTGAGCCTCACATCTCTGCAGAAGGATGATCAACATTGGGCTTCTCCTTCAGAGACTCCAGTCCAGACGCAACACTGTTTCAAATTCTAAAGAAAGGAAGTCAGCCTGAAGGCCCCTGTGGTCAGAAAGTTTGTTGCCCAAGTACAGAGCCTCCTGTGAAGACTACACCTGCTAGCCCTGGGCCTCATGCCCTGCCCTTTCTCAGGTGGCAGCCCCAAGTCTAGCACTTAATATCTTCACTGAAGAGCATGACTTGGGCCCAAGGAGCCCCTGGGGACCATAGACAAGCTGGTCATTCCTCAACGTGTAGGTACTGTAATTTTTGACACAGTTATTAATAAAATCTGAACATCTGAAGCTCACTGGCTCACAAAAGAACTTCTGTGACATCATGCCTTTCCCCATGGCTCTGCCTTACCCCTCACTGGTATCAGCTTAGTACTGATTTTCCAAACATGACCTCTAGAATTGGTCATAAAGAAAGGAAATTTCTATACTTCTTAATCTCCTCATGTCCATTCTTTCATTTCACTTGACATTATGTGTGCTATAGTGAATAATACCCCATAAATTCTACTATATTCACCTCAGACTTGAGTAACTTTTGCTTTCTGTTTAAAAAAAAAAAATTGTGGAACCTGAAGTTTTCAAGTTGTCTCTGCTCTGCAAAGCAGGTCTGAATGAGCTGCATTTTTATGGGACACAAGGTTATCATCTATGCAAGCTTCATCAACTTCTCAAACTTATGAGCACTGGTGTCTTATTTCTAAGAGTGTTTTTAAAATCACCTTTTGCCTAAGGAATTATAATAATGACCTGAGAAATGGTTCGTGAAACAAATTCTATTCTATGCAAGCTGTTCCTACTAACCCTGAATAAGTCTCTGGAGAAGGGAGATGAAAGATCTCACAGAATCACCTGGAAAAGAATTCTTATGAAATTTTTTAAAAGATGATTTTTCCAAAAAGGGTAATCAAAGGAGTTTGTTGAGGACATCACATTTGAGTAGAAAAGACTGATACTGGGATCAAGTGAGAGATGAAAATTCAGTGTCTACTTTCTGAACTGGTGGTGTGTATGGTACATGGACCTGGGGGGCAGTGACCTTTCCAAATTTAAAGCACGTGATCTCATGTCCATGCTAGGAGCCCCGAGTGGCTTCCTCCACGCTTATGACCAAAGTCCACACTGCTCATTTTGGCTTGCAGGGCACTTCTGCTGCCCTTCCCAAAATCTGAAATGACCTCAGACCCATGCGATTGGTAACCTTGCATTCATCCCATTGCAATAGAAGCTCCAAGAGACAGAACCCTTGTCTTCCTCATTTTTCCACCTTTAGTTGTGCTGTTCAGTCGCTAAGTCATGTCTATTTGTGACCCCATGCACTGTAGCCCACCAGGGTCCTCTGTCCCTGGAATTCTCCAGATAAGAATACTGGAGTGGGTTGCCATTTCCTTCCCCAGGGGATCATCCCAACACAGGGATCGAACATGTGCCTCTTGCATCAGCACGCAGATTCTTTACCACTGAGCCACCAGGGAAGCCCTTCACCTTCAGTGATAAAGCAAAATAGGAGCTCAAAAATATGGAGTATGAATAGTGAGAACCTGGGGCATAATTGTTTTCTCAAGTGCCCTGTGAGGCTCCCTGCCATGATTTTACACCACCTGAGGTCTAGGGAAATCAGTCCTTGCCACTGGAGGGAAGGAAATGAACTGATTCTGTGTTGTGTACTGGAGCGTGCTGGCTAAATATCCCACGCACATGACCTTCAGTTCAGTTGCTGAGTCGTGTCCAACTCTTTGTGACCCCATGGACTGCAGCACAACAGCCATCCCTGTCCATGGCCAACTCCTAGAGTTTACTCAAACTCATGTCCATTGAGTCAGTGATGCCATCCAACCATTTCATCCTCTGTCTGCCCCTTCTCCTCCCGCCTTCAACCTTTCCCAGCATCGGGGTCTTTTCTGAGGTCTTTTTAGAAGTCTTTTCTAATGAGTTCTTTGCATCAGGTGGACAAAGTATTGAAGTTTCAGCTTCAGTATCATTCCTTCCAATGAATATTCAGGACTGATTTCCTTTAGGATGGACTGGTTAGATCTCCTTGCAGTCCAAAGGACTCTCAAGAGTCTTCTCCAACACCACAGTTCAAAAACATCAATTCTTCGGCACTTAGCTTTCTTTATGGTCCAACTCTCACATCCATACATGACTACTGAAAAAACCATAGCTTTGACTAGTGGGACTTTTGTTGGCAAAGTAATGTCTCTGCTTTTTAATATGCTGTCTATGTTGGTCATAACTTTCCTTCCAAGGAGTAAGCATCTTTTAATTTCATGGCTGCAGTCACTATCTACAGGGATTTTGGAAACCCACCCCCCTCCCCCCCGCAGAAATAAAATCTGTCACTGTTTCCACTGTTTTCCCATCTATTTGCCATGAAGTGATGGGACCTGATACCATGATCTTAGTTACTGAATGTTGAGTTTTAAGCCAGCTTTTTCACTTTCCTTTTTCACTTTTATCAAGAGGCTCTTTAGTTCTTTTTCACTTTCTGCCATAAGGGTGGGTGGTGTCATCTGCATATCTGAGGATACTGATATTTCTCCTGGCAATCTTGATTCCAGCTTGTGCGTCTTCCAGCCCAGTGTCTCTCCTGATGTACTCTGCATATAAGTTAAATAAGCAGGGTGACAATATACAACCTTGACATACTCCTTTCCCTATGTGGAACCAGTCTATTGTTCCATGTCCAGTTCTAACTGTTGCTTCCTGACCTGCATACAGATTTCTCAAGAGGCAGGTCAGGTGGTCTGGTATCCCCAACTTTTGAAGAATTTTCCAGAGTTTGTTGTGATCCACACAGTCAAAGGCCTTTGCATAGTCAATAAAACAGAAATAGATGTTTTTCTAGAACTCTCTTGCTTTTTTGATGATCCAGCAGATGTTGGCAATTTGATCTCTGGTTCCTCTGCCTTTTCTAAAACCAGCTTGAACATCTGGAAGTTCATGGTTCACGTACTGTTGAAGCCTGGCTTGGAGAATTTTGAACATTACTTTGCTAGCGTGTGAGAAAAGAGCAATTGTGCAGTAGTTTGAGCACTCTTTGGCATTGCCTTTCTTTGGGATTGGAATGAAAACTGACCTTTTCCAGGCCTGTGGCCACTTCTGAGTTTTCCAAATTTGCTGGCATATTGAGTGCAGCAAAACAGCATCATCTTTTAGGATTTGAAATAGCTCAACTGGATTTCCATCACCTCCACTAGCTTTGTTCATAGTGATGCTTCCTAATGTCCACTTCACTTCACATTCCAGGATGTCTGGCTCTAGGTGACACACCATGGTAGTTATCTGGGTCGTGAAGATCTTTTTTGTACAGTTTTTCCGTGTATTATTGCCACCTCTCCTTAATATCTTCTGCTTCTGTTAGGTCCATACCATTTCTGTCCTTTATTGTGCACATCTTTGCATGAAATATTCCCTTGGTATCTCTAATGTTCTTGAATAGATCTCCAGTTTTTCTCATTCTATTGTTTTTCTCTATTTCTTTGCACTGATCACCGAGGAAGGCTTTCTTATCTCTCCTCACTATTCTTTGGAACTCTGCATTCAAATGGGTATATCTTTCCTTTTCTCCTTTGCCTTTCACTTCTCTTCTATTCACAGCTGTTTGGAAGGCCTCCTCAGTCAACCATTTTGCCGTTTTGCATTTATTTCCCTTGGGGATGGTCTTGAGCCCTGCCTCCTGTACAATGTCACAAACCCCTGTCCATAGTTCTTCAGGCACTCTGTCTATCAGATCTAATCCCTTGAATCTATTTGGCACACACAGGAGAACAAGATCTAGATCCTCTTGGCTTTAGGTCTGATAAACACCTCTTGGGCTTCTGTCACCCTCAAATGGGGAGAATATAGGACCAATTTCAGGGACACATCAGCACAGGGAGTGTCTAAGTTTTGACTGTCACCCACTCACAGGCAGAAAACAGTTTATGTCCCAAGAAGCTGATTTTATGCCCCACACCTGCCCGGGCAGGATCAAGGTTCTCCTGAAGGAGCCACACCAGAGACCATCAGCACAGCTCCCAGCAGTGTTAATCCCAATCAACAAACATGGAAGAAGATAAGTTAGTCCCCAAAGCCTCTGATTATTGGCTTTTACAGATCAATGCCTGGTCCAATTCCCTGAAGGCTTGTGTAAACTGCCCTCATCAGTCCAGGAATGCCTCTGAAAAGATTCCCAGTGACCATCTGCACCTTGATGGTCACACAGCGTGAACTATCTCTCAAGGGTGAATGCTGAGATAGACACTGTTTTCAACCCTCTATAATCTGAGGTTTGAGCTAGCCTCCCAATGTCAGTATGCACTATTTTTCTACTTAGGGAGGGCCCAGCTGGTGGAAACTCTTCTCCACAGTTTGAAAGCATATATCATGGCAGCCACTCTTTTGCTGAGTGAGCCAAAGGTGAATGCACTCTTAGGGCCTAAAATTGTAATCAAAAATAAAACATTATATATGAAATCTTTAAAAATACAAATGAATGTATAGGCAAAACAGAAACAAACTCATAACAGAATCATAAACTTGTGGTTACCAAAGGTAAAGGGAAACAGGGAGGGACAAATCAGGAATATGGGATTAACAGATAATACAGATAACAACAGAATAAACTGTATAGCATAGGAAATCATAGCCATCATTTTGTAATAACCTTATAATGGAAGATAATCTGTGAAAATACTGAATCACTATGCAGTACACTTGAAACTATACAATATTGTAAAACAACTATATTTCAATGAATAAAGAAAATACAACTGAAACTAATACAACATTGTAAAACAATGATACATCAATAAATAAATATATATCAGGATGAATAAAAATTTTAAAATAATAAATAAATAAAACATTTGGTGGGATTTTTGTGATCAAAAACACCTTTTGATATAATTAAAGTCCACTGGAGGACTACATACTGAGAGTCATTTGCAAAGACATTTCAAAAGATACCAGGTGACAAGTTCTGAAAATTTCCATGTTGAGACAGACAGCAAAGTTTCAAGTCTGATGTGAGCAGGAATGCCACCAGCAAACCACTATATCTCTTTTTAGTAGTTTAGTTTGAGTGTGCTGGATCAGATAAGCACACTCAAAGTGTTCTCCACTCTTCTTTGCTACCTCATTTACCACCTGGCTTTGTAGAACCTGTCTCTGTGGGTGGAGTGTACTTCTCTGCCTGACTGATGGTGAATTTGGGTGTCTGACTTCCTTGGTCAATAGGATGTGAGCAGAAACAAGGCTTTAAAAGCTCTTGGTGTAGCATTAGTAGAAGGAAATAAATCTTAAAAATTAGGGCAGAAATAAATGCAAAAGAAACAAAAGAGACCATAGCAAAAATCGACAAAGCCAAAATCTGGTTCTTTGAAAGGATAAATAAAATTGACAAGCCAGACTCATCAAGAAACAAAGGGAGAAAAATCAAATCAATAAAATTAGAAATGAAAAGGGAGATATCACAACAGACAACACAGAAATACAAAGGATCATAAAAGACTACTATCAGCAATTATATGCCAATAAAATGGACAACGTGGAAGAAATGGACAAGTTCTTAGAAAAGTACAACTTTCCAAAACTGAACCAGGAAGAAACAGAAAATCTTAACAGACCCATCACAAGCACGGAAATTGGAACTGTAATCAGAAATCTTCCAGCAAACAAAAGCCCAGGTCCAGACTGTTTCACAGCTGAATCCTACTAAAAATTTAGAGAAGAGCTAACACCTATCCTACTCAAACTCTTCCAGAAAATTGCAGAGGAAGGTAAACTTCCAAACTCATTCTATGAGGCCACCATCACCCTAATACCAAAACCTGACAAAGATGCCACCAAAAAAGAAAACTTCAGGCCAATATCACTGATGAACATAGATGCAAAAATCCTTAACAAAATTCTAGCAATCAGAATCCAACAACACATTAAAAAGATCATACACCATGACCAAATGGGCTTTATCCCAGGGATGCAAGGATTCTTCAATATCCACAAATCAATCAATGTAATACACCACATTAACAAATTGAAAAATAAAAGCCATATGATTATCTCAATAGATGCAGAGAAGGCCTTTGACAAAATTCAACATCCATTTACAATTAAAAAAAAAAAAAAAAAAACCAACTCTCCAGAAAGCAGGAATAGAAGGAACATACCTCAACATAATAAAAGCTATATATGACAAACCCACAGCAAACATTATCCTCAGTGGTGAAAAATTGAAAGCATTTCCCCTAAAGTCAGGAACAAGACAACCGTGCCCACATTCACCACTACTATTCAACATAGTTCTGGAAGTTTTGGCCACAGCAATCAGAGCAGAAAAAGAAATAAAAGGAATCCAAATTGGAAAAGAAGAAGTAAAACTCACTGTTTGCAGATGATATGATCCTCTACATAGAAAACCCTAAAGACTCCACCAGAAAATTACTAGAGCGAATCCATGAATATAGTAACGTTGCAGGATATAAAATCAACACTCAGAAATCCCTTGCATTCCTATACACTAATAATGAGAAAATAGAAAGAGAAATTAAGGAAACAATTCCATTCACCATTGCAATGAAAAGAATAAAATACTTAGGAATATATCTACCTAAAGAAACTAAAGACCTATATTTAGAAAACTATAAAACACTGGTGAAAGAAATCAAAGAGGACACTAATAGATGGAGAAATATACCATGTTCATGGATCAGAAGAATCAATATAGTGAAAATGAGTATAATACCTAAAGCAATCAATAGATTCAATGCAATCCCTATCAAGCTACCAATGGTGTTTTTCACAGAGCTAGAACAAATAATTTCACAATTTTTATGGAAATACAAAAAACATCTAATAGCTAAAGCAATCTTGAGAAAGAAGAATGGAACTGGAGGAATCAACCTCTATGACTTCAGGCTCTACTACAAAGCTACCGTCATCAAGACAGTATGGTACTGGCATAAAGACAGAAATATAGATCAATGGAACAAAATAGAAAGCCCAGAGATAAATCCACACACCTATGGACACCTTATCTTTGACAAAGGAGACAAGAATGTACAATGGATTAAAGACAATCTCTTTAACAAGTGGTGCTGGGAAAACTGGTCAACCACTTGTAAAAGAATGAAACTAGAACACTTTCTAACACCATACACAAAAATAAACTCAAAATGGATTAAAGATCTAAACGTAAGACCAGAAACTATAAAACTCCTAGAGGAGAACATAGGCAAAATACTCTCCGACATAAATCACAGCAGGATCCTCATGACCCACCTCCCAGAATATTGGAAATAAAAGCAAAAATAAACAAACGGGACCTAATTAAACTTAAAAGCTTCTGCACAACAAAGGAAACTATAAGCAAGGTGAAAAGACAGCCTACAGAATGGGAGAAAATAATAGCAAATGAAGCAACTGACAAACAACTAATCTCAAAAATATACAAGCAACTCCTGCAGATCAATTCCAGAAAAATAAATGACCCAATCAAAAAATGGGCCAAAGAACTAAATAGACATTTCTCCAAAGAAGACATACAGATGGCTAACAAACACATGAAAAGATGCTCAACATCACTCATTATCAGAGAAATGCAAATCAAAACCACAATGAGGTACCATTTCACACCAGTCAGAATGGCTGCGATCCAAAAGTCTACAAGCAATAAATGCTGGAGAGGGTGTGGAGAAAAGGGAACCCTCTTGCACTGTTGTTGGGAATGCAAACTAGTACAACCACTATGGAGAACAGTGTGGAGATTCCTTAAAAAAACTGGAAATAGAACTGCCTTATGACCCAGCAATCCCACTGCTGGGCATACACACCGAGGAAACCAGAATTGAAAGAGACACGTGTACCCCAATGTTCATCGCAGCACTGTTTATAATAGCCAGGACATGGAAGCAACCTAGATATCCATCAGCACATGAATGGATAAGAAAGCTGTGGTACATATACACAATGGAGTATCACTCAGCCATTAAAAAGAATACATTTGAATCAGTTCTAATGAGGTGGATGAAACTGGAGCCTATGATACAGAGTGAAGTAAGCCAGAAAGAAAAACACCAATACAGTATACTAAGGCATGTATATGGAATTTAGAAAGATGGTAATGATAACCCTGTATACGAGACAGCAAAAGAGAAACAGATGTATAGAACAGTCTTTTGGACTCTGTGGGAGAGGGAGAGGGTGGGATGATTTGGGAGAATGACATTGAAGCATGTATAATATCATATAAGAAAAAAATTGCCAGTCCAGGTTTGATGCATGATACAGGATGCTTGGGGCTGGTGCACTGGGATGACCCAAAGGGATGGTACAGCGAGGGAGGTGGGAGGAGGTTCAGGATGGGGGATGCGAGTATAGCTGTCGCAGATTCATGTTGGTGTATGGCAAAACCAATACAATATTGTAAAGTAATTAGCCTCCAGTTAAAATAAATAAATTTAAATTAAGGAAAATAATAGAAGTTCTTGGTGGCATAGAAAGAATACCCCAGGTAGACACTGCTCTTTCAGCCTGGCCCCTGAAATTGGAGTACTGACAGAGACTGAGCCCCAGTAAAAGCCTGGAACCCAGCCTGGCCAGACCAAGCCTGGCCTCTATCAGTTAAACAACAGCAAGACCACAGAAACAGGATCAGAGAATAAAGGCTCTTCGCTGTCAGCCATTGGATTGGAGGGGTTGTCTTAATGCAGAAAAATCTGACTGATACACTGAACTAGAATTGATAGTCAGGGAACATAAGTTTTTTTCTGAAATCTCACTAAGGCAACACAGCACACAGGAGTGGTCTGTACTTTTATCTAGGTCTTTGTCATCTTCAGAATATGGTTTCACTTGTGGACGGTTCTTCCAGAGTAAAATATTATCTACATAATAAAATCTGTATACTCGTTCAAGGAACGAGGCATGGGAACAGGGCATGGGAATGGGGTCAAGAGGGCTGCTTGAACAAGGGCAAGAAGAGGCCTGGAGTCAGACCTACCACACTGCGCGCGTGTCCCCTTGCATCCTGCAAGCTGCCCTCTGGGTGAACAAAGCACGTTTCTGTTGTTCCGTGTTTGTACCTGCAATGTGGCACTAAGGTTACTCTTGTGAAGACTAAGGGGTGTAAGTCACATGCCTCTTGTTGGTCACAGGTGTTCTCATTTAGGCCCCTTTCCTTATAGGTACTTAAAGATGTGAGAGCGCTGAAGAGTGTAGGAAAGCCTGAAGCAAGGTAGGTGAATGCCAGTCAGCACGGGAGTCCTGGAGACCCAGCTGAGAGTACGGAGCGCTTCCATCCACCACGGGCAGTGGCTCTGAGCACAGTGTGTTCATTCAAAATCAGTCTCCCAGTCTGTCAAGAACTTGGGAGTAGATATATATTACCTGCCTTCTCCCAGAACCCTCTCCTGACACTAGGAAATGCAATCTTTGGTAACAGAAACAGGTACTGGAAGAAACAGGTTTTCACAAGATTGACCTCATTTACAGCTAAACTTCTGAAAGAATTGTACCATACTTGCTGTCCTCTAAAATATCAACCTCCAAAAGGAGTTTACTGATTAGATCCCCCCAAATCACCACACTCTGGATTTTTACAGAAGTCTAGTAAGAGGGGTACACTTCTTTAAAGAGTCTAAAAGGAATTTGGAGGGACCTGAACAGTGGATTGATTTGTGTGTGTGTGTACACACTATTCTATCTAGAACATTCCCTTCACTGGTTTTTGGATTTCAAAGTTTTACCCAAATATAAGACACTACTCCTAAAAATGCCTAGAGAGATGTAACAGGAAGTGATGCATGTACCATTTTCCTCAGATGGACAGAACCTGGCTCATTCTTCTAAACCACAGTGAGGCACTTGGGGGTAGGAGGTTTGAGGAATGACACAGGAATGAAGAGACCAAATAAGCCACAGAATTGTAAAGCAGGAAAACTACATTTTCAAATGCAAATTCCCCACAATGCTCGTCATTGTTCATCTTAATAATGAATGACAATATCTCACAAACCATGGGCTCTAGACCAAGATTGTGGTAAGATAATGAAATCCTCGAAGGGTGTATTTCCCATCAAAAATCAATCTGTTCTCCTGCTGGAGCTACAGTAAGCAAATGCACAATAACGTGAAATTGTAACACTATGAAAACCTGCCAGGGCCAGAGAAGCTCAGTATGTGCTTTTAGAGGTAATACTACCCACTTAAACATATAAGTTGAAGGTTTAATGGATTTCTTTTGGAAGTGGGAATTTTTGTGTGGATGCCAACGTATCAAGGTATTGCTGATAGAAATATAAACTAGTCTCCCAACATTTCACTTAACACCTGAAAAGATTTTTTTTTTTTTCCCTTAAATAGAATGGCATTCTGGCACTTAAGGGTGCTTGGGATTCATCACTCTGTTCTGACAGGGAAAAGGCTGAACAAACTGAAAATATTTTTAAAAAGATCTTCTTAGATCCACCAGAGAAGTGAGGTCACAGAGAAAACCACTATCCCTTTAATTTGGAGAAACTGGTGAATAAGAGAATTCCAACTTATCAGACCAGAAACTCCTAAGTATAAATCTCCACAGGAACCAGTACCATGGCAGGTAAACCTAAACTGTAATTGAGGAATAGTTTTTTGGAACTTGGAGTAGACAATTCTGTGTCAACTTCAAAAAAAAAAGTACCTTACCAGACTAGTTCAATGAGTTTACTCAGGAGTAGTTGAACGAACTGCAATTCAGAAGACACAAGCTCTGGCTGACCACAAGCAGACCACAAGCAAACCACACGTTGCTTTTATAGGGAAAATGGGGCTTTGGAAGGGACTTTTCTAAGTGAAATTTCACTGGAGGAAAGTAAGCCTTCAGGGTGGTGGTGTCTTCTCATAGGCTGAGCTGCAGTGTTTTCCATTGGCAGAGCTTATTGCTAGGCAACAAGAACTAGTCCTTCCTCTTGCTTCCTCTCTGAGATGCTAGTAGTCTCTTTTATTTGGGATAATTGACAATGGTTGGGAGGGTGTAAGAACTCCTCACACAGGCCTTCCCAACTCTAATTTTAGCTGAAGTTTCCTTTTTTTTTTTTTTTAAATACACTGGAAAGTTACAAATTCCACGGAGGTGGGGGGCTAATCTTAGGGTCGCCCCCCCCACCTTTGTGAATTTTACCTTGACTAGGTTCTTACAGTGAGTAGAGATTAAAAAATCACCTCCTGCTCTCTGCAAAGGTGGGAGTGTTGGTGTAGGGGAGGTGGGGGAGGTGGCTTAGGACTTCTTTGAAACATGTTGCTCAGTTCTTTACAAGGCCTGCCTTCAGGAGAAACTGCTTTACCAGAGCCTAACCTACCAGAGGGAAGGGCCATGTTCTACTTTGGCCAGCTCTAGGCACCTACATTATCGTTGTTGTTTAGTCACTAAGTCCAGTCTGACTCTTTTGCATCCCCATGGACCATAGCCCACCAGGCTCCTCTGTCCATAGGATTTTCCAGGCACGAATACTGGAGTGGGTTGCCATTTCCTTCTAAAGGGGATCTTCCAAACCCAGGGATCGAACCCATGCTTCCTGCCTCAGTGGATTCTTTACCACTGAGCCACCAGGAAAACTTGAGGCATTTACATGAGGAGGGTAAATACCTAACTCCAGGCACCCTAGTTATTCCATCCACCTGAGGTGGAGAAGGGGAAGCTGAGAAGCACTTGTGATATTCACAGTTCAGAAGCCCAGGCTCAAAACAGACTGAGAACTCATCACAGGACTACAGAACGTTCTCTCCCCCCACCACCTCACTACCACCTTACTAAAGATCTATTTACTGCAGTTCCATCTACCCAGTATATCATGTCCAGCTATCAAGGAAAAATTACAAGACATACTAAGAGGCAAAAAAAAAAAAAAAAAAGCACAGTTGGAAGAGGCAGAGCAAGCATCAGAATCAGATATAGTAAGGATGCTGGAATGATTAACATGCTAAGGATTCTAACAGATCAAGTATATAGCATACAAGAACATATGTGCATTATAAGTTGAGAGACAAATTCTAAGAAAGAAATAGAAAAAAATTCTAGAGTTCAAAAATAGTATAACAGAAATGAAGAATGCCTTTGATGGGCTCATTAATCGAGTAGACACAGGTGAAGAAAATTTCTGACCTTGAGGGTATAGAAGCTTTGAAAGTTAATAGACACTTAAAAAATAGAAAATAAAGAGGATAAGACTAAAATAGAGCAGAATGTCTAAGAACTGTGAGGCAAATACAGGAAGTATAAAAAACATATAATGGAATACCAGAGGAAAAGAAAGAAACAAAAATATTTGAAGCAATAATGGCTGAGAATCTCCTCCAGGTTAATGTTGGACACCAGACTATAGATACAGGAAGGTCATAGAACACCAAGGAAGACTTAAACAAATCAAAAGCAAAACAACACCTTGGCATATTGTACTCAAATTGCAGAAAATTAAAGATAAATTTTTAAAAGTCTTGAAAGAAGCCAGAGAGAAAAAAATGCATTTTACATATAGGAGATAAAAGATAAGAATCTTACCCAATGTCTCAGAAACTATGCAAGCAAGAGAGGGAAGTGAAGTATTTAATATGTTGAGAAAACAAAATCACCAATTATGCACCTTGCAAAATTATCCTTCAAAACTGAAGAAGACATAAAGACTTTCTCAGATACAAAAATGGAGGGAATTTTTTTCTGGTAGACCTGCCTTGTGAGAAAAGTTCTTCAGAGTAGAGGAAAACAACGTAAATCAAACAGATCTACATACAGAAAGGAAGAGCATTAGAGAGGGAATAAGTGAAGATAAAGTAAAGCTTTTATTCTTATTCTTAATTGATTTAACAGATTTAAAAAATATAATAGGAACCATGTATGTGTGTGTGTATATATATGTGTATATATATATATATATCTTTGCAGATAGCATAGGAAAATATATAGAAAACATTTGTATGGTGATAACTTTTAGATACAGCATCAAAGGTTCAATTGACAAGCTGGCCATCATTAAAATTTAAAACTTCTTCTCTGTGAAAACCACTGTCAAGTCAATGACAAGCCAAACAGGGAGAAAATATTTGCAAGACATATTTGATAAAAGACTATTATCCAAAAATATACAAAGAACTCTAAAACTCATCAATAAGAAAATGAACAAGTTGATTTAAAAATGAGCAAAAGATCTGATCAGATACCTCACCAAACACACACACACACAGAGATGGGAAATAAGTTTATAAAAAGATTCTCTCCATCACATTTTATAAGAGAATTGAAAAATAATAATGAGATACTACTATACAGTTTTTAGAATGACCAAAATCTGGAACACTACCAACACCAAATGCTGTGAGGATGCAGAACAAGAGGCACTCCCCATTCATTACTGGTGGGTATGCAAGGTGGTACAGCTACTTTGAAAGACAATTTGGCAGTTTCCTACAGACTAAATGTACTCTTACCATACGCTCTTTAGTATTTATGTAAAGGAGTTATGTCCGCACAAACACCTGCACACAGATCATTCATAATTGCCTAAATTATAAGCAAAATGTCCTTTAGCAGGTGAGTGAATAAACAAACTGTGGTTCCTCCAGACAATAGAATATTTTGTTGTTCAGCTGCTAAATTATGTCTGACTTATGGCCTGGAGCTCACCAGGCTCCTCTGTCCATGGGCTTTTTGCAGGCAAGAACACTGGAGTAGGTTGTCATTTTCTTCTCCAGCGGATCTTCCCATACTAGGGATCCAACCGGTGTCTCCTGCATTGGCAGGCAGATTCTTTACCACTGAGCCACCAAGAAAACCCAATCAAATATTAGTCAGTGAGCTATCAAGACATGAAAAGACCCAAAGGGAACTTATAATACTAAATGAAAGAAGCCAGTCTGAAAAGACCACATATTGTATGGTTCAAACTGGAAATTATAATACTATGGATACTATGAAAGGATCAAAAGGTGCCAGAGGTTAAGGGGGAGGAAGCAATGAATAGGTGTAGCACAGAAGATTTTTAAAGGCAATGACAGTATTCTTTATGATACATAATTATAGATACGTGTGATACTTTTACCCAAGCCTATAGAAAGTACAACACCAAGAGTGAACCCTAATATAAACTACAGACTTTGGGTGATAATGATGTGCCAGTGTAGGTTCACTGATTATAAATAATGTATCACTTTCCTATAGGATTTGTGGTGGAGGCTGTATGTGGGCAGTGGTGTACAGGGAATCTCTGTTTTCCACTGAGCTTTGTCATGAATCTAAAACTTCTCTAAAAAATAGCCTACTAAAAATAAAGTTAAACTTTAAAAAGTAAAATAATGTAAAATAAAATAAACAGCTCTCAGCTTTGACAGATGAGCATTTCCAGTTGCTGTGTTTAGCATATTTTCTAAATGACAGTTTTACCCACCAGCAACTTCAGTGTTCTTTTGGAATCCTAAATTCAAAAGCTCATTTTAGGAAATGATATTAAAGCAATTCCCGTGTGACAGCAAGCATATAAAATTTCAACTCTCTTAAGCACAGAGGGTAATTACTAAGGAATGTTTTATCAGATGTAAAACTCTTCATTGTGTAATAATGTCAGTAGTGGCTTTAATAACACATTGAAGTTACAAAGTACTTTTCATGGTCATCAGAAATTCCCTTTAGTACTGCCCATTGCATCTCATGTCAGAATTATACTCAGGCACATTTCTGACATATAATAAATGCTGTATTTCCATTAAAAAATGTGGAATGGACTACTGATACATACAATATGGATGAATCTCTAAGACAGTACTTTGAATGAAAGAAGCCAGATGCAAAGTGTATATACTGGCAAGATTCCATTGAAGTTCCAGACAGGCAAAACTAAGCTGTTAGAAATCAGAACAATGGTTGTTAAAGAGGGAATCGGATTGCCTGAAAGATAAGGCAATTTTCCAGGGTGACAGAAATGTTCTACATCTTGACTACGTAGTTGGTTACACAGGGATATACAATTATTCAAATCTTCCCTCCTGACGCAAAAGAAGCTGTGAAAAAATTCCTTCCAAATGATTCCTGTAGAATGGGGCCCAGGGGCCCAGGTTGACTGCGCTTATTAATAATGTCCAGTGCTCACATCAAGGAAGTGGACGATTCAAGCTTGAGAAGGAGACTCCTAGTGTTCTAATTTCTCTGCAGCACGGATGGGCTGTAATCACTTTCATAATAAGCAATGCTTTTTGTAAAACAAGAAAGAGAGGGTTGGGGGAAATAAAGCAACGAGTAAGAGAGTAAAACAGTCCTTTGACAGAAGGAGACATCAGGAGTACAAAAGTAAGAACAATCAGTAGGGGAGCCATGCCAGAGATGGGGAGGGAGCGGAGTCTGCCTGAGGGGGCAGAGTCTGACTGAAGGGGTTGAGGTTGGAGTCTGCCTGAGGGGGGTGGAGTCTGCCTGAAGGGGGTGGAGTCTGCCTGAGAGGGGCGGAATCTGCCTAAGGGGGTGGAGTCTGTCTGAGGGTGGGGCTAGTAGGGGTAGGGGCAGGTAGGTGTTAGGTGACCTCTGCTCAGAAGAGCAGAGTGAAGCAGCCAATGGGTTCACAATTTACTTATCTGCAGGACTGCTGCTACTGATGCTGCTAAGTCGCTTCAGTCATGTCCGACTCTGTGTGACCCCATAGAAGGCAGCCCACCAGGCTCCCCCATCCCTGGGATTCTCCAGGCAAGAACACTGGAGTGGGGTGCCATTTCCTTCTCCAGTGCATGAAAACAAAAAGTGAAAGAAGTTGGTCAGTCGTGTCTGACTCTTAGAGACCCCATGACTGCAGCCCACCAGGCTCCTCCGCCCATGGGATTTTCCAGGAAAGAGTACTGGAGTGGGGTGCCATTGCCTTCTCCGTTTCTGCAGGATTGACTTCAGTCATTCAGTCGAGTCCGAGTCTTTGCGACCCCATGAACTGCAGCACGCAGGCCTCCCTGTCCATAACCAACTCCCGGAGTTCACTCAAACTCACGTTTATCGAGTTGGTGATGCCATCCAGCCATCTCATCCTCTGTCGTCCCCGTTTCAGCTTTAGCATCATTCCTTCCAAAGAACACCCAGGACTGATCTCCTTTAGAATGGACTGGGTGGATCTCCTTGAAGTCCAAGGGACTCTCAAGAGTCTTTTCCAACACCAGAGTTCATAAGCATCAATTCTTCTGCGCTCAGCTTTCTTCACAGTCCAACTCTCACATCCATACATGACCACTGGAAAAACCATAGCCTTGACTAGACGGACCTTTGTTGGCAAAGTAATGTCTCTGCTTTTGAATATGCTATCTAGGTTGGTCATAACTTTCCTTCCAAGGAGGAAGTGTCTTTTAATTTCATGGCTGCAGTCACCATCTGCAGTGATTTTGGAGCCCAAAAAAATAAAGTCTGACACTGTTTCCACTGTTTCCCCATCTATTTGCCATGAAGTGATGGGACCAGATGCCATGATCTTAGTTTTCTGAATGTTGAGCTTTAAGCCAACTTTTTCACTCTCCTCTTTCACTTTCATCAAGAGGCTTTTTAGATCCTCTTCACTTTTTGCCATAAGGGTCGTGTCATCTACATTTCAGTTCAGTTCATTCGCTCAGTCGTGTCCAACTCTCTGCGACCCCATGAATCGCAGCATGTCAGGCCTCCCTGTCCATCACCATCTCCTGGAGTTCACTCAAACTCACATCCATTGAGTCGGTGATGCCATCCAGCCATCTCATCCTCGGTCGTCCCCTTCTCCTCCTGCCCCCAATCCCTCCCAGCATCAGAGTCTTTTCCAATAAGTCAACTCTTCGCATGAGGTGGCCAAAGTATTGGAGTTTCAGCTTTAGCATCAGTCCTTCCAAAGAACACCCAGGACTGATCTCCTTTAGGATGGACTGGTTGGATCTCCTTGCAGTCTAAGGGACTCTCAAGAGTCTTCTCCAACACCACGGTTGAAAAGCATCAATTCTTTGGCACTCAGCTTTCTTCACAGGTTGCTCTTTAGGGACAAGAAAAAAATAGGAACCATGGAGACCATGGCCTTCTTCTCAGCCAGACTCAGTGAGAGAGAAAGGCACATGAGAAAAGGGAAGTGGCAGTTTTGAGAAACAAAGAAAAGAAGATGGTAGAATAAACCATATGGGCTGAATTAAGAAGGCAAGAGCATGGGAGGTCATGGGAGGGTGTGACAATCCATTCTCTGCTCATCTCTCCTCACACCCCACAACCAAAAATAATAATGATTTATGTCACCCCCCCCAAAAAAAAAAAAACCCTTGTATTCCTCTATTCCTATTGGGGATGCTTTCTTTCTTTCTTTCTTTTTTGTTAGAGTGAATTGCTGGGTAGAAAACTATTCAAGTATTTTTCAGTCATCGAGGAGTCACCCTATCTTCAGAGACTTCTAGAGAATAAAAGAAAGAAGAAAGACATTCATGACAGCACAGTGGTTTTATGGCCACTCTCATGACTGGTTTAATTTACTTCTCTTCAAGGGCAGGAGCCAGCCCTGTCTTAGAATTTCTTTCTGCCTGGTCACCTTCTCCCTGCATCCCAGTCAGTTCCTTCAGCACCTGTGTAACTTGTTTAAACTCAAGTTAAACCACATTCATATGCTTCCTAGGAAACATGAGTTTTTTGAAAGGTGTTTATTTTCTGTAACCTGGACTATCCAGTGAGAAACTGAGTGTAGGCTACCCCTGGCTTGCTTTCTGGCACCACAGTATTTCTGCAATGTGATGTTTTTAGTTAACACTGAGCCCCAGCCATTGCCCTGGAGAAGGCAATGGCAACCCACTCCAGTCCTCTTGCCTGGAAAATCCCGTGGGAGGAAGAGCCTGGGAGGCTGCAGTCCATGGGGTCCCTGAGGGTCGGACATGACTGAGTGACTTCACTTTCACTTTTCACTTTCATGCATTGGAGAAGGAAATGGCAACCCGCTCCAGTGTTCCTGCCTGGAGAATCCCAGGGACGGCGGAGCCTGGTGGGCTGCCGTCTATGGGGTCACACAGAGTCGGACACGACTGAAGTGACTTAGCAGCAGCAGCAGAGCCCCAGCAGGGCTATTCATAGGCTTCATAGCTCAGATTCTCTCTCTCTAGTATGTGAGCGTATAAATATAAATATATATGTGTGTGTATATATATATATATAAACATATTCTATGTAACTATAATATATGCATAGCATACAGGCCATATATACTAGAATTATAAACACATTGTGCTAAGACTTCATCTTAGCTTTTATTATCCACACTAAAAGGACCTGGCCAGCCTCTGCCTTGTGTTAAACATGAGTCATCTGGCTGCTTCCAGAGCGGAGATACTGCACCAAGGTATGCAGACACCCACCTGGCCAGCTCCTGCAGGCTCAGACCCTCTTTCTGCAGAGACAGAATGACATACACCCTTGAGTTCAAACTATAATGTTATGCAAGATGGCACCTTCTATTTTTGTTTCTTTCGTAAAGTTTGGAGTAGCATGCTTGCCAAATGAGAACTCCCACAGCACAAGTGTGTCAACTTGAGTATTTTATAATTAAATATTAAATACATATCTTCCTTACTTTCAAAGAATGCTATGGTTAGGGAAAGCAAAGTGTACCTGTCAGCATCCTGGCAGAAAAGACAATTTGCTAAGATGGTTTACATGCAGATATTTGATGAAGGGACCACGTACAGAGACATGGCAGGGTGGAAAGATAAGCGGAATACATCGGGACACTCTAGGGCCAAGGGGTGGATATCCTATTACCACTGCCCAGCGAAAGAGAGCTGGAGACAAAGTGGAGACTGCCCAGTGAACCCGCAGCCAGGGCCATAGTGGGGGATGGGGAGGAGGGGAGTGGGGGTGAGGAGGGGGCCATTGAGAAATATCCCAACTTCCTCCCCCCTTCCCATCCTGCAGTTACCCCAAATCTCCCCTTTCCTATCAGCCAGACCCAAACAGAGTCCAGGTAGCAGAGATGGGACTCTGGGGTGACCTTGCACAGAGCAAGACAGAGAACGGAGGGCAAGGGGTGGACAGGAGCGGGACAGAACTGCCAACAAACAAGGGAACCGTGCTGGCCTCAAACCCAACCCTCACCATGGTTCTGGGTTATCACTTCTAAAGTGTTGATTACTGCAGACACAGCCCCAAAGATAGGGTAGCACAGAGCAATGGTACAGAGCTCAGCTTGTGTCGGGGAGGGCCCAGAACCAGTCAAGTAGGGCTTGGCTACAAGCCATGGGTCCAGGAGCCAAAGTGGACAGGTGGGAACTGGTGACTCTGGCTCATGCCAACACGCGCCCAGTTTGGGGGGTGGGGTGGGGTGCTTGTTGCTCAATTAGGTAGCAAGCTGGTTTCTTAGAAAAGGAGTCCAAAGTTTTAGGACTGCAACCTTACTTGATTCCACAAGCTGATCACTCACAAGCTGATATTCACAGCCCACAAATCTGCAGGGGTCAGAGAGTCCCTTGAGGCCAGTGGCAATCAGGACCTTTATGTAATTAGCAAAACTATGGATCCATCAGGGCTTAACTACTCTGAAATATCCTTCAGAACCTGATGATTCGTTGAAAAGATCAATTAATTTTAATACCATATGTTACATTTACTCTTTATTATTTTCAAATATTTTAAGTACACAATGACCTTCAAAATATATCTTCATGTGTGTATGTATGTGCTTAAATATTTTATATATACATATGTTTGTGTGTGTGTATGTACATGAAGAGAAAGAGCTTTTCTAATACCCTAGGGCTATTTTAACAGTGAGTGTCAATGAATTTAGCCAAATACCATTCAAGGGCATCAAACTTTTGTCTGACATGTTCAAATCAGGAGTAGCAGCCTATGTAGAAGAGAAAGACCATTTTCCAGGTTTCTGCTAAAGAAGAGGCACTCAGCCTTCATTTTAAATAAGTTCTGAAGGCTAATGTACCTGGCAGAACAGAAAGTAAAGTGAAAACATGCAAGGCATCTGCAAAGAGCAGTGAGTGCAGTGCTTGCTCAGTTTATTGCTTAAAAAAAAAAAAGTCCAGGAGTAAAGAGTATCTGGTGTTTAACAAGCGCTCCCCAAAGCTAGTCCCATTAGATACCTAGCAAAGGGAAGACTTTGCTACATTCATCACATTGTCCTCTCCAAGCCCTTGTCAAGACAAAACTGTCTCTCATGTGTCAAGTGGGATTTGTGGGAGTTAATCTGATTTTTCTTTCAGGACCAGGGATCATAGGACTTTCATGAAGGAAGTCTTTAGTACTTTACCAATATGCTCAATTTTCTGCCAGACACATGAAACGGCTGTTTGACATCAGCACTGCCTGTGATGCTCGGCTCTTTCTTGTATTGATTTATCTGCTAACCTTGACGAGGCAGTCTTAGATTGCAGATGGATTGTGTGCCACGAGAAAGCCGTTTTGTCGAGCGACAACTTGCATTTGTGATTGACAGCCACCTCGCACCCACACTGCCTAGGATCTACAAACCCTCTTGAATCTCTTTCCAAGAAATAGCAATGTTTTCTTCCCTGCAGTCTTAATTTAGGAATTAGAGAAAAAGGCACTGTAAAATAGCCAACTTCCTTATTTACTGCGATATTCACAAGCTGTCCCGTTCTGTCTCCCAGTCCACCAGGAAGTTTTTCCTAGATGTCAAGCACTGAGCTGGAGCCTCGCAAATGGGAGAGAATTTCTAGCTTTGAAGAACTTGATGAAAGGGAACAAAAAACATGCATACATGCATGCCCACACACATGTACTTATGCACCATGGCAGGTAATGCCGGTCTTCCACCCACATTCCCTTGGTTCTCCCTACTTATCATCTGTATCCTTGGCAGCCAGTCCTGGCCAAGCACATCACTCTGTATTCATGCACCTGGGTCTCTCGGACTGAGGCTTTCTCTGGCCTCTGGAGAGGATGAGAGGTCAGCTTGAATAAGCCAGTCATAATGGAAAGTTAATGCCTCTGGGAGCAGTTCTTACCCAGCGAGTGAGGGCAGTCACTGGACACGTTCTCTGGTCTCCTAGGCCCTCAGAGGCATGAGTATGGACTATGATTCCCATGGTATCTCCGAAATCTCTGCACTGGTTTCCTAGGGCTACAAATTAACCATGAACTTGGTGGCCTAAAAGAATAGACATTTGTCATCTTAGTTCTCCAAGTCAGAGGAGCAACATAAATTTCACTTCACTAAGATCAGAGGTGGGCTGGATTGCATTCCTTCTCGAGACTCTGGGACAATTCCATTTTCTCACTTCCTTCTGCTTCTTCACTCTGCCTGCACACCGTGGCTCCTGGCCTGTCCCCCATGTCACTGTTACATTGTCCTTCCCTTCTGCTTGTGATGTCACTTCACCTTCTCTAACTATGACCCTTCAGTCTTCTTCTTCGAAGGAGCATTGTGAATATATTGGCCCCACCTGAATGATCCAGAATATTTTGCCAACTCAATATGCTTAACTTAATATCAGTGAAACACATTTTGCCATGTAAGGTAGTATATTTAAAGTTTCTGGGATTAGGATGTAGACTTCTTTGTGGGCTGTAATTCAGCCTACCACAGTCTCCAATAAAAATGAGCCCCACTTGCCCACAATAGTAACCCATTAATTAATGCACCCTGCCCTGTCTCACTTTTCTATTCACCAACCAGTGCTTGTGGGATTAACTCTTTGAATTTCTTTAATCCAAATCCTTATTGCAAATTAGAAGACTCATTTGTGTTCATAAAGTGATTTTAGAATGTAAGAGGTGTCCAAAGGCAGAATCTGATAAATACCCAAAGGAACTCACATACCATAAAAATTCAGACAAGGTGTGATCAGTCCAACTTAAATTCCAGAAAGCACCATAGAGAAGGAAGAATTAAAGTAAGACTTTAAAGAATGAGAGTACTGTTCACATCCTAGTGAGTAATTTGTGATTTCCCTTCCTTCCTTCTTAAAATAGCTGTGTCAGAGCCAGTTTCTGACCAATGGAGAGAAATCCCACCATCTTGAGATGAAGCACTCATCAAAACTCTCTCAAGTTCCCAACTAGCGGCATATAACCCAGATTTTTCTAGTATCTGAAGACATACAATTTTGTCTGCAGGACTCCAAGACTGGAGAAATACTTTGCAGGCAGATCTTGCTAATTTTCCTTCTCTTCTACTGAAATAGGACGCAGCAATACAACTGAATGAACAGGTACTGGGGACTGAACACAGTGAAACACAATGCTGAGGGAGATACCAAGATAAGAATGTTCAAGAAGTTTACAAGCTTACTGGGGAAGCTAAACAGGTGGAAAACAATTCTGTACCTTTTTTTAAAAAAAGAAAGACTACATCAACATTATTTTGATATCACAGACGATGATACTAGGTGGAAAGAAAACATGTCTATTGATGACTCTGAGAAGCCTGGTGATTTGGAAAACTCAGTATTTGTGAAGAAGGTTGAGGAATATTTTCACTCGTGCATTTTCATTTTCTTTTTGATTGTGCACGCAGAAGAGTCATATATCATAAAGGACTGTGTCTAAAATAAATACAAAGTGCCCTTTTGATAAGTGCATGTGCATGCTTGCATGCTAAGTCACTTCAGTCGTGCCCGACATTTTTTGACTCTAAGGACTGTAGCCCACCAAGCTCCATTGTCCATGGGTTTCTCCAGGCATGAATACTGGAGTGAGTTGCCATGCCCTCCTCCAGGGGCTCTTTCTGACCCAGGGGTCAAACCTATGTGTTTATGTCCTCTGCATTGGCAGGATGGTTCTTTACCACTAGCACCACCTGGAAAGCCTCCTTTGATAAGTATAAAATACAAATTTTAAGGGGTTGTGACATAACATCATAGTTGAATGTTTCTAAAATTACAGGGACATCTTACAGTTGATAGCACTTTGGATCCCATAAAACAGCATTGCATAGTGCTAAGTCAGCCCAAAATTTAGACATATTGTCCCTTTTTTGCAATTCTGTAGAAGATGTATTTGGTCACAAACATTTTGCTTAAGTCTCAAGACTGAGCCGTGTAAGTTTAATAGGAGAATAAAGGTGACCCTCTCTCCTTATCTTCATCTTTTGCTCTCCTATGCTTCCTTTATTTGAAACCTATTTCCCTTACAGAAGGCAGCAAATAGCATCTTCTTCTCTTTCATACAATTTTACAAGGTGTGCAGAGCCAGAAAAGTTAGAAAGTCAAGCTGGCCAAGAATTGTGGGATTAAAGGTTTTCTTTCACAAGACTTCTCAGCAGGTCCACAAGCCCTCCAGCAGCCATGGGGAGCTAATCTCCAAGGGTGACACAGATATCTGGATGGGAAACCCTTCCTTGAACTCTTTACAAGTCATAATACATGTCGGTGGAAGCGGGTGGCAGGCGGCCAGGAGCCCTTGCACCACGAGATATACGGCTGCTGGGCGCGGCTGATGCTGGACGGAGAGACCTGCTGAGGAAACATATTTATGGCAGCAAATGCTGAGAAATGCAGCTCCCACCCCCTCTCTAGGCAGCATTAAATTTTTCCCCATCAGAATGAAGATTTCCCAAGCACTCTCATGCAATTCTCATGGAAAAGAATTGGTCCCCACACTGCCTTCCTCTGCAAAAGAAAGTTTACCATACCGTTAATGCCAGTAGAAAAAGTTTCACCTGCATGACTTTCAAAGTATTTGGAGATCCACCTCTCATTAAAAATGAGAGAGGGGTGACTGGGGACTTGCAGGGGAGGGGGAATGTTCCAGTGAGAATGAGTGAGAGGTCATGTTGTCTCCTGGTATAGCCATGGTTGCCTTAGGGTTGTGGGGGAGGGTGCAAGCATATGTCTACTCCCAGCAGGACCTCCAAGGAAGACTGTGCTCAGTCGAGATGTAGATCAGAATGAAATCCAGCCTAGGTCAGCTGCTAACATTTGTGCTCAGGTTCAAGGGTGACTGTCTCCCCATCATCCCAGACCATCCCCACCATCCCCCACTATCCCCACCATCTCCCACCTTCCCCACCAGCCCCACCATCTCCCCCTCATCCCCATCATCTACAACAAAAGACTGGTTTTTCTTGTCCCAAAACACCTAAACTACCAAGCCTTTCAGCTATGGGATCGCCTCTGTCCAGAAAGGATTGCCTTTTCTGACTTATACTAAGTAATTGTGTAGGATGGTAGTTGTCCTACAAATCAGAGAGGCGTCCTTATTTGCTTGTTTACTTACATCTGTACCCCCATGAGAAGCAGTTAGTTACTGATATTGATGCGAATATGTTAGGCAAGCTGAAGCAGGGAAAAGAAAATAGCTGAGAACCTGCGTAGTCGATGCTGTGGGAATGCCTCTACTGTAAGAAGACACAGGGGTGTTTTCCATTCTAGTTCTTCTTGCCCATGATAGCCCAACTCAGACATCAAGAATAGGCAGGGAGGGGAGTCAAGACAACCTCGAGCCTGATTCATTAAGTGAAATGTTTACTCTGAGGAATAATAAAAACACATCCACACAAAATCAATGAACAACAGCAAACCTATTATAGAAGGAATACACAAACAATTTGGAAAGGCAAAAGCATAAAATCAACAGTGAACTTGATAATTATAAAAGACTGATGATAAAATGTTAATATGCATATCCAATACCTATGAACTCTAAGTGATTCACCATGTTAAGACATTTAATTGCCTTATTTCATTTAATTTCTCCCAATTTCAGATGAAATCAGTTTAATTCTTAAATCCATTTTAGAGACAAGCAAACATGGTTCACAAGAGCATACATTTTGCCCTGAATTCACGGAGTCAGTAGGTGTTTCAGGTAGGATCCAGATCTAGGCAGTTTGAACACTAAAGCCATGTTCAATAATGTGTGCACACATTTCTATCGTAGAAACCAAAACAGAAGATCACAAGATAATTTGCTTCCTTTAACTGAGACAAAACTGGCCATTTAAACCTTTGGGGATCATGCTACTTAAAAAAAGATGCAACTCTAATCAATAAACCCAAGTGGGCATCACTTATGGAGGGAAAACCAACTGGAAATGGAGAAAGGAGATAGCTCAGGGGACATTTAAAAGCTAGATGTGTTCGTGTCAGTAGAGACTGAAAACTGAGGGAATCGACAAAGTCACTGTAGCACAACCAGCAGCTATTATTTTTTGAAAATGCAAGCACAGGCAGAATTCCCTCAAGCTTGGGAAACAGTAAATGTAAGGCTCAACTGAGAAAATAGGACCGAGGATGGCTGTGGTCACTACAAACAGTTGAAATGCAATTTTAGAATGACGGTTTCTACTGTCTTGAGGGGATGTTTTCAAGCAAAAGTCACTCCATGATAGATGATAAATGAGTCAGGCTTTTACCCAGTCTAATTTTAGCCTTCTCTGGCTCCTGGTAGACAGATTTTAAAACCAATGGATGAAACTGGTGGCAGGTTTTTGCCTCCTAAAATTCTAGCCCTTTCACTGTGCAAACATTTCCTGGATGCCTACTACATGCCATGGTTTGTGCTCTTTCACATCTCATAGTCTACTCAGAGAGAGTATTTCATTCAACAAATCTCCTGAACAGCAACTCCAAGTCAAACACAGTATCAGGAGCTGTGTCATACATTGTTTGCTATCTTCCCAATACACCTGAAGGTCAAGACTTGTTATTCTTATTATGTAGATGAATAAAATGAAGTTAAGGGCTTCACCAGGGCTTCCCTGGGGGCCCAGCAATAAAGAGTCTGCCTGCAATGTGGGAGACCCGGGTTCAATCCCTGGGTTGGGAGGATCCCCTGGAGAAGGAAATGGCAACCTACTCTGGTATTCTTGCCTGAAAAACCCATGGAAGAAGAGCCTGGTGGGTCACAGTTCATGGGGTCTCAAAGAATCACACACAACTGAGCAACTAACAACAAAAAAAAGTCCAGAGACATTGAGTAACAAACTTAAGACTGCCCAGCTGATAAGAATAAAGCTGATCAGCCTAGGCAGACTGGACTTGAAAGTCAATATTCTTGCTATTCTTTTCTATTACAGGTAAGATAATAAGAGGTCTGAGAAGATGTTTTAGGAATTTAGCAGCAAAAATCTTTACCAGTTTGGGAATGAATGGCAGAGAAAGTGGATCATGGAAACTTCCTGGAAGAAATGTATTTATTATAAACCTTATCAGATAATGGGGTTTAAATAAGAAATGGGGAGCAGGATTCTGCAGAGGTGATGTGAGCAAAGACAAAGGGACCAAAAATGGACTTCACTGTAGGAAGTCTAGTTAAGGGAAGGAAAATTGGGCCATAAGGTAAGAAACAAGTTAATAAAAGAGGGTATTGGAATAATTGGGGATAGAATACACTCGGGTGATGGCAGAAGGGGAAAAGGAGGGAAATATTCCATAGCTATTGGTCATGTATGGATGTGAGAGTTGGACTGTGAAGAAGGCTGAGCGCCAAACAATTGATGCTTTTGAACTGTGATATTGGAGAAGACTCTTGAGAGTCCCTTGGACTGCAAGGAGATCCAACCAGTCCATTCTGAAGGAGATCAGTCCTGGGCGTTCTTTGGAAGGACTGATGCTAAAGCTGAAACTCCAATACTTTGGCCACCTCATGTGAAGAGTTAACTCATTGGAATAGACTCTGATGCTGGGAGGGATTGGGGGCAGGAGGAGAAGGGGTCGACAGAGGATGAGATGGCTGGATGGCATCACCGACTCGATGGACGTGGGTTTGGGTGGACTCCAGGAGTTGGTGATGGACAGGGAGACCTGGCGTGCTGCAATTCATGGGGTCTCAAAGAGTTGGACACGACTGAGCGACTGAACTGAACTGAACTGAACTGATGGAGATAAAAATGACTTAAAAATAGTTGACAACTAATTACCAGTGGAAATGGGGAAAGAAATGGTGAAAAGTAACTATGGACTTAAACCTTTGGGTAGTGTTGTTGCCATAAATGAAAGAAAAAAAGAAAAGACAAAGCAAAATAAGATGATGGACATAATGTTAGACAAAAAGAATGCAGACAACCTGTGTGTACCCCGGGGCCAGCACACCCCAGCTAAGAACACGCACTGGGGTCCCACCTCCCACAACCACAAGCCCGTCATTCTCTCTCACTTTCCACTTGTATTTCACAACTCTCTTGCAAGCACTTTGACTTCAACCACATTCCAGTCCTCCACTTGTGCCCTCTTGGTTCCAACTCCAATGCCTTTCCCAGTCCTGTATCAGCCTCTTCCTTCCTTTCTGTGATGGGCTTCTACCCTCATTCCAGATTAACTCCAGTGCCCACTTCCTGCACTGAGCCCAGCTCTGACTATGTCAACTAACAGACTTTAATATCAACTCTTTTCTTGTGCATATTGTATATGTCTTCCAACTAGTGGTGATCTCTTTTAGGGTCAGGACTGCCTTCTTGTTCTTTTTTCCTCTCACAGAATGTATACCAATGTTAAGTACATAGTCATCAATAACTTGTAGTAAACAATTGGCTTTGGAATCATTTCTTTACTTCCTAAATATGCTTCTATATTCTAGACAGCTCTGTAAAAATGAAATACACTAGCTAGGAATGTGGTTCAAAAGTACCTTTCCCACCTTCAGAGGCCTTTCAAAATACCTGAAATTCCTTTAATAGCAAAGCATGAAGAAGGGTGTAATAAAATTGCACAATCTGGGATAGGGTTTTTCCTTTGGTATTTAGTAGAGCTATTAGGAGAGTGAAAAAGTTGGCTTAAAGCTCAACATTCAGAAAACGAAGATCATGGCATCCTGTTCTATCACTTCATGGGAAATAGATGGGGAAACAGTGGAAACAGTGTCAGACTTTATTTTGGGGGGCTCCAAAATCACTGCAGATGGTGATTGCAGCCATGAAATTAAAAGACGCTTACTCCTTGGAAGAAAAGTTATGACCAACCTAGACAGTGTATTTAAAAGCAGAGACATTACTTTGCCAACTAAGGTCCATCTAGTCAAGGCTATGGTTTTTCCTGTGGTCATGTATGGATGTGAGAGTTAGACTGTGAAGAAGGCTGAGCACCGAAGAATTGATGCTTTTGAACTGTGGTGTTGGAGAAGACTCTTGAGAGTCCCTTGGACTGCAAGGAGATCCAACCAGTCCATTCTGAAGGAGATCAGCCCTGGGATTTCTTTGGAAGGAATGATGCTAAAGCTGAAACTCCAGTACTTTGGCCACCTCATGCGAAGAGTTGACTCATTGGAAAAGACTGATGCTGGAGGGATTGGGGGCAGGAGGAGAAGGGGACCACAGAAGATGAGATGGCTGGATGGCATCACTGACTCAATGGATGTAGGTCTGAGTGAACTCCAGGAGTTGGTGATGGACAGGGAGGCCTGGCGTGCTGCGATTCATGGGGTCGCAAGGAGTTGGACACGACTGAGCGACTGAACTGAACTGAACTGATTCAACATAAACAACGTAATTCATATAAAACAACTTGATATTATGAAGCACTGATGTGCTCTCATCTGCAGGTGGAAAAATTCAAAACACCACTAGGTAAAAAGCAAACTGAAAAGTATTCTGTCATGAAAATTTTTTGTCATTTGCAACTTGCAGCATGATAAGCCTTTTGATTTACTGCTAGAAATTTTATGCATGTCTTATAGGATAACCATTGATCACTGTTTTGTTACATATTGATGTGTATGTATATATACATCCCAGTTTCCTTGGTGGCTTGAGCTTCCCTGATAACTCAGTTGGTTAGGAATCCTCCTGCAATGCAGGAGACCCCAGTTTGATCCCTGGGTCGGGCAGATCCACTGGAGAAAGAATAGTCTACCCACTCCAGTATTCTTGGGCTTCCCTTGTGGCTCAGTTGGTAAAGAATCCATCTGCAATGAAGGAGACGTGGGTTCAATCCCTGGGTTGGGAAGATCCCCTGGAGAAGAGAAAGGCTTCCCACTCCAGTATTCTGGCCTGGAGAATTCCATGGACTATATACTCCATGGGGTCACAAAAAATCGGACACGACTGAGCGACTTTCACTTCACTCCACTTTCTTGGTGGCTCAGTGGTAAAGAATCTGCCTGCCAATGCATGAGACACAGGTTCGATCCCTGATCCAGGAAGATCTCCTGGAGGAGAAAATGGCAACCCACTCTAGTATTCTTGCCTCGAAATCCTCATGGATAGAGGATCCTGGCAGGTGACAGTGAATGGAGTCATAAAGAGTTGGAGATGACTTAGAGATTGAAAAACAGCAATAATGTATACATCCTCTGTGTCTATATATGGATTTAAAAATAAAAAGCATGCTGCTCGGCCTGACTAAAAAAAAAGTACCGAAAATTCCACTATTATGGGCTCTTCCTCCAGGCCTTACACACTCTTCCATCCTTCATCATTTCTAATGTTTTATGCTACTAGCAGATGATGCTTTGCATGGCAGTTGGGATACCTGACAGAGAGGAAGACAGTCACAGTTAAGTGAGAGCAAAGAACCATGGCCTTTTACATGAGATGTGTACTTGGGGAGCTGGAATGCAAGAAAAGCCATGGACAGGTGAAAAAGAGGAGGAGGCCAAGTTTGTGGAATCTATCGTTTTGAACAGCGACAGGCCCTCGTGATCAGGTGACCCGCCCAGCTCTGTGACTGCACAGCCCTGAGCCTCTCCCTTCATGTCTACAGGCTGTGTTTTTGGAGCCCACCTGCTTTCATAGATTATGCCATAATACATCCTAAGTAATTTGAAGCAAGGTACAAATCACTAGTCAACCGTGAAATCATCATAGCACTCAGAATGGAACGACATTGGGATATTGGTTTCATTTGTAGTTAAGATGCCAACAAGGCTAAACACCAATTTCTTCCCACTGATTTAAATCAATAGCTTCTCTCTCTCTCCCCTTTTAATTGAATGAAAGTATGAGGGAAATATTCTGTTAACATCTTCAATACTCCCTTAGTCCAGGCACTTTCTAAGCGAGTCCTGTACCCAGTTTTTAAGTTGATGTGGATCATGCAATTATATTCAAAACTTTGGTCATTATTACTTATTCAAATTCAATGCAGTGTCAGAAGTATTCTTTACCTACAAAAGGCATTTATATTCAAGTGAAGGGAAAACATAAAAAGGTCGATCCAAAAGTTAAAAAAAAAGAGAGAGAGAGAGAAATGGGGTTCTGCTTACTGACATAAAGCCAACTAATTGGCATCTGAGTAGATGCTTAGAAATCAGGCTGTCATTTCTGAACACTTCTTGAATAGCAGCCTAAGATCCTGGCATCACAGGAAGCTCTAATACCACAATGAGAATTTTTCACAAATCAGTATGCATTCAGCCCTCCTCACAGGAGAGCTCCTCACTTGCCACTGTACGTTCAGGAAGGAGCAGAGAGCCTGGCACTTAGCAGGAGAAAATAAATATTTGTAGAAAGAATGAACAGAATTCCACCTCCTGCATTTTTGACCATGACTACAGCAGTTCAAATCAATAAATATTTGATTTATTATTCTGCTGCAAAATTCATTAACCACATGGCTGCACATTCTTAAAAGATCATACCTTGCCAGTCTTCTCTCAATAAGGTAGGAAAGGAAGGAGATTTGGAAAAAGAGAGCCAGCTAATTAATCTCTCTGAACCCCAGCTTCTTCATCTGTAAAATGGGGATAATAACATTTCCCGTGGGGCTTCCCAGGTGGCGCTAGTGATAAAGATGAGCCTGTCAACGCAGGAGACACAAGTTTGATACGTGGTCAGGAAGATCTCCTGGAGGAAGGCACAGCAACCCACTCTGCTATTCTTGCCTGGAGAATCCCATGGACAGAGGAGCCTGGTGAGCTACAGTCCATAGGGTCGCATGGAGTCAGGCACGACTGAAGTGACCTAGCATAACTCAAAAACATTTCCCCCAGACAGGCAGTAAGATGAACAGATCATGTATGCAGTGCACATGTCCTGGTTTGCCTCCACCAGCACCAGACCTTGAACAAGGCAGTGACATGAATGGAGGAGCACCCCAAAAACACGCTTAGGAAAGTGGAAAGATGGAAGAGTAGAAACGGGGTAAAGCGTGGCTGTCAAACCAGTTACCACTGTGGGCATTTGGGGCACCATCTCAGTGGGCAACTTTGGGAAATGGTGTAGAGCATATACTTCAAAGTTATTTTATCTGAGGAGCAAAAGAGGGGGGGTATTTATCCACCAAACCCCATTACTCCTGGACTGCAGGTGGCTGGTATGTGTGTGATTTGATTCCTGGACATCCTGACCTGCCCTGGTCTTCAGCAGAGCACGTTCCAGAAGTCAGAGGATGCTCTCAGAGAGAGATGCAGGTTCTGGTAGGAGGATGTCAGGCCGGCTGCATAGACACGATGAATGTGGAGAGGAGAAGGAAGGACAAGGTGGGGCAGCATCTGCTGCAGAGCCTGACCTTGGACTTGGCACCGGGATGTGTCCAATAAACAACTGTCAATTATCATGACATCTGTAAAGACTTGCTGGGCCTCTAAGAAATGTTCCTCTTCAGAAGTAAACATTTAACTTCAATGTTTATAGTGTTCAGGGAGACCTTACAGTGTGCTAGAGCTTGTCTGCTCTAGCCATGAAATTGACATTATCAGGATTAATAGGCTATCAAATATCAATGACTTTAATGTAAATAAAATTCATTTTATATTTATAAAACAACCCCATTTTTCTCCTTTGTATTTTCCCAACATCTTGTTTTTAAGCTTTTCATGGTAAGCATACCAGAGAAAATATTATCTTGAAATTCTTATGACTTAGAAGTAATAGAGAGGGGAAGGAACAACAAAGAAGGATAAGGATATTGGTGCCAATTGTATGTCCATCAGTCAAATCACATTTTGAGGGGTTTAAAAATTTAGACATTTTATTAGATGCTGAGTCAGTTCATGAATATGCCAGAGCTGACTTGTAAGATCTAGGTGAATGACACACTATTCTTTTATCTACCTTTGCCCCATAGCAATAGCTGTCTCCAGGTAAAATTGCCAATACAGTGGCAATTCTCAATGGATGAATAATTGAATTACCTAAATGTGCATAACCCCCTTCCAAAATAATTTGGAAGGCTGCCTAGTCAGTGTATCATAATAATGCCAGGCAATGTGCTTAAGTGGATGCAGGCATTCATGGTTATTGAATGAATGAATGAATGAATGAGAGAATGAATGAATGAGAGAATAAATCCATAAAGACAAAGACCTGTGTAGAATGACCAGATCTTCACTATTCCTGACCAGTCAACTCTTGGATCAAATTTAAAGTAGCCGTGCCCCACCATCCCTACCCCCTCAATGTTACTACTCAAAAATTAATAGAGCAGAAGGTTGGACAACTCAAGGATCAGCCCAGTGTCTATCCCTTCTTCCCAAACTGTAGATGTGTCCTACCGTTTTCTCATGCCTCACCAGCCCAGAGAAGAATCTGAGACACTCCTCTGACTGCTGATAGACCTCAGACAGTTCTGAGCAGGGTCTCCTCTCAAATAGCCCACAGGAGTGCATCCATTATTTTAGCCCTCCATCCGTCCCTAAAGTTATCAGAGAAAACTCTACCTCTTCTGGGAAGTTTGTCTCAGGCTTGTCAAGCACTCATCTGAGAGCCCAGCCAGAACCTCAGTGAAGTCAAGTCACCTGAAAGCTCTTAACACAGACAGAAATATGGTCAACTCAGCACTCCCACCCTGCCTGCCTAGACTTTAGGGGAATATTTTAATATGTTTTATTTTCAAGTTAATAGTCAAAAGTAATTCATAAAATAAGATGTATTGTGGCAGTAAAAATATATTTTAAAAAATTTAATAGCATTTATACTTTATATGTAATAAAGAAATCTCATTCACTGAGGCAACACTCATCTGTTATATTTATTTATGATCCTCGTTACGTAGAGTGAAAAGCAGTACTGTACCTTAAGGGAAAGAAAAGGGTTGGGGAGAGAGTATCAATAAAAGAAAAAAAAACACAAAAACATACAAACCAGCTTTCAGTGGGGAATAGGCTGAGTCAGTGAATGAAATCAGGCCTCTCTCCAGGGGGAGATGGTGGTGGCGGACCAGAGTGAGTGAGTGAGTGAGTGAGTAGAAGTCGCTCAGTCGTGTCCGACTCTTTGAGACCCCATGGACCATACAGAATATGGAGTTCAGTTCTAACCAGTGCTTATGGGGCTTTTACCACCAGCCGTTTGCAACAAGGCATTTGAGATACAGTGAAGACAAAGACACAAACCCTGCCCTCACCCAGCCCAAGTGAAAAATACACTTTTCAAGAAGAACAATAATGAAGGTAAAAACAAAGCTGGCCTGGAGGCAGAGCAATCAATTTTCAGGGATAGGAAAGGAAGTGATATCTAAAGATGGGTTTTTGAGATCATAAGTAGATGAATAGGTACAAAAGGAGCAGAGAGAGAGCAAGTACATCTTTTTTTCCCTCAGAAATCAGAGCATTTATGATGAGTTCATAATTGCAAGGAAACCCCACTAAAATATTTTTTAAGTATGTAGTTATTTTAATTTTTTCCAACATGCTCAGAGAAGAATAAAGCTAAGGTAGAAGCCTTTCCGAATAAACTAGAAGATTCCAGGAATGGTTAATATATAAATTATACATAGCATTGGAGTTTATTCCTGTCCTGAAAAGTATTTCAAAAATCAGTAAAGAAGAAGGTTAAATAGTTCACATGGTAAGTGACTTATAATTAGAGAAATTCATTTAGATAAATAGAAGTATTGGGTTGAAGGACCAAAGCTATCTTTCACTTACTTTTCTCCATATCCCCACTTTTGAGCAAGTGGTCTCAGTGAATGACTCGTCTTTCAAGAGAACAGCCAGTCAGAATAAACCAAGCACCAACAAGCCAGATGGGATGGCTATGCCAACCAGTGATGGGTAGGGGAGGTCCCTCATCAAATGACTAAAATAGGAGAAGAGACTTCAATATTTAATTAGTATTGGAGAAAAACAGATGGTTTCCTCAAGTGGAGGGAGCAAGAACAGGGTGGTTAATCACAGGGTAAGTTTGGGATGAAAGACCCAATAAACTTCACTTGTTCTTAAATATATTTTGTAAAACAGATTTTATCTTTTAGAGCAGTTTTAAGTGAATTTTAAAGGGAAGTTCTTGGTTTAAACCTTTGTTAGACATCTATTTTAGTGGCTATCTCCACTATCCTTTCCCAGGGTAAGCTGAGTCAAATGGTCCAGTCTGAGTCAAGGATGTCAAACATGTGGCTGTTACACACCTAACCTGTCCCCCTTCCCTGGCAGACATCACCAGTTGATAGACATCACCTCTTCTGCTCTGAACTCATACTTGGACTTACCGTACCTTTCCACCCAGCCCTTCAGACAGCCATTCCTCTCCACTGGTACTGACATATGAGATGTAGGAGGCTGTCCATCCCTGAGCTTTCTGATTCATTAGTTATTAATTCCTAGGGGAATTTAGAGTTATTTAAAGAGGTTTATGAATTCATATTTATACTCTTGAGAGTCCCTTGGACAGATCAAACCAGTCAGTCCTAAAGGAAATCAATCCTGAATATTCACTGGAAGGATTGATGCTGAAACTGAAGCTCCAATACTTTGGCCACCCACTGCAAAGAGGCTGACTCATTGGAAAAGACCCAGGTGCTGGGAAAGATTGCAGGCAGGAGGAGAAGGGGATGACAAAGGATGAGATGGCTGGATGGCATCACCAACTTAATGGACATGAGTTTGTGCAAACTCTGGGAGACAGTGAAAGACAGGGAAGCCTGGTGTGTTATAGCCCATGGGGTTGCAAAAAGTCAGACATAACTTAGCAACTGAAGAATAACAACAAATGAATTCATTGTGTATCATGACTGGCCTTTAGAATGAATAGTGTGCTTCATATATGTATATGTTACTACTTTACACGTGTATCATCCATTGAAGTTATTAAAATGCAAATACTTTGAAAAACATCACAGGAGTAATAGCTTTCTTTTTAGCACTACAGAATAGAGACCTGTGAACTTTTCTTTGACCTTATTAAAAAAAAAACCCTCTTACTGCATAAGTTTGGGAACCACTTGGCATGTGCCATCAGTGTTTACCCTGTGCAAACTGTGCAAAGTGGTAGTGATAGTACCCTCAGGGCAGACATAAGTCTCTTTTGTACGAACATAAAACCATGGCACAAACATATTATAAATCATGACTCAATTCAGTTGGTAAATATTGTTCTTTTTTACTAAACTTGAACAAAAGTCAAGTAGCTTCCAAACCAACAAAGAGAGCAAAGCATCAAGAAACAAAACTACCACTTGTATATTTAAAATGGCACAGCTATATCTATTTCCCTCCTTAGCCAAATATCATAGTAATAGCAGTTTCCTTTACTATATTACAAAGGTTTTTTTTTTTTTAAGGAATTATAGAAGCAAGAGGTCATGACATGCCTTGAAAAGTACATATGCTATACAAATGCAAAGGGTTCTCATCACTTCTAATTATTGATTGTTTGCAACTGCCCTATAGTAAAAACTTCATTTTGAAATATGTTCATTAGGTGCACTTGATTTTTGGTGGTCTCTACTTTTCCGGAAAACAAAGCCAACCCAGTAAGAATCTGCATTATTATTATATTTCCCAAAGGCACTCATAAAATATCTGAGACATGGACACTGTCCATACAAAAGTCATACTTCACATTTCACAAGCATTTTCTCCAATATTTTTCCAAGAGTAAATTTTTCACTTCCCAGAGATGGTTTCTTAGAGGAAATTCTTTGGGTAGTCCCAAAATTGGCAAGAAAGTGGCTCCATCTGGAAACTAGATTTCATGTAGTTCTTACAGACATATCATTTTCACCTAGCAGGATTCCGACAGAATTTGGGTACTGTCTGTGATTTTGATTTGTTCATAGAGTTAAAGAGAAAAAAAAAATGCCAGCAGTTGTTAGTATGTTCAAGAAAATATGTAAATAAGGTTAGTTCAGTTCTAGAACAACAAAAAATATTTTTACATAGCAAGTTTACCCAACTACATTTGAACACTTAATGGATAAACAAAATATATCTGATTCAGGGGAAACCCTAAGGTTGCAGTTTAAAAGCTACCAAATTTTAGGATGGTTTGTGAGGCAGCAATAGTAACTAGACCAGTTTGTTTTATGCAGTTTTGTTTTTAGGCTCTTACTGAGGCCAGATACAAGCACTGAGCTGTGCTGTACACAGTGGTGGAGGTACACAAAACTAACAATAAAAATAAGCAGCATTTCATTCATGTTTCAGATGATCATACCATTTGTGTAAGGTAGATATTGTTATCCTTATATTAAAATAAAGCAAAATAATACAAATTCCATTGTATTAAAATAGAGCCAAAGGAGGGTTTAATAACTTGATTACAATAATCCAGCAAGTGTGTATAATGCTCTAAGGACTCAGCCTAAGGATTTCTAAGCCCTGGGTCTATGCTCATTAATGACATAGTGCTGTTTCTTACCTTTCTAGGGAGGACAGTCCAGTAGAAAAGAAAAAATGTAACATATAACCCCATATTTAAGTAGAATATAGTTAATATGTTAAGAAAATTCCAAACAAAAGATACTGGAAGAGCAGAGTGAATTTATTCCTGGCAGGGGTAGAAACAGACCACTTCAATCAAATACTTAGATAGTGATACTTTATCACATGCTTCTAATATAAATCAACATTATAAGAACATCCCTGGAATCCTTTTAAGTGCCACAAATCTTATACAAAATACAATATGGAAAAAATTAAAAGCATTCGTGATGAAGAAGAGTGAGTCTTCCTTGCCCATCTTCTCTGCATCTAGCCTTGATTCTCCCTCACATGTAGGTGAGTTGTTCTGGGACAGGCAGACTTCACTTTGAAAATCACTGAGTTCATAGAAAAGATCACCAAGCATAGGCAAGTGTCAGGGAAGCTGTGGTGATTTGATAGAAATGGGAATAGGGTGCCGTGTCCCCCAGGGTCAAGAAAGGCAAACAGGAACCACCACAGTTATTGTAATAGAGAATGGACTAGCAGGGACTGGTCACATGGGTTTTGAAGGACTGCAAAGGTAACATGTGCAAAGCAGGAAGCAACTACCATGCAAAGCCCTAGTGGACAAAGGGAACCAGCCTTGATCACTGGAACTCAGAAGCCTGGAGGAGTGTCCCCAACTTGGCAGAAACCAAGACTTTGAGGAATGGGCCCTGCTCAGGACCTCAGAGGAGCTTCTCTGGCTTCTGGGACCCAGATCTCTCAGGAGAGCACTGAAGGATGGCAGAATTCACCATCTTGCAAAGTGCCACTTTGCCGTAAGGAGTATTTGGAGCTAGAGGATTTAAGAGCATTCTAATCTCCCCTTTTCCTTCTGAAAAGAGGAAATAAAAACACCCTTGTGAAACATGTTCTCTCTGTACTAGGAGAAAAGAAACATTTTTTGACAGGGAATCAAAGCTGAGAGAATCTGGTCCAAACAGGTGCTGTTAAAGCAATTCTTATCTTCCTGTAGCTTCCCTGTATATTTCGGTTACTTTTCCACACTTGACTCTCTTTTTTGACCTGGAATGAAAGTATTTCAGTTTTGCCACTTCTCTGGTCCTGTATTTCCTTATGAGGGCTTCCATATCACACAAAACTTACATAAATTTGATGTATTTTCTCCTGTTAATGTGCCTTGTTAAGTGTTAGTTGCTCAGTCGTGTTCGACTTTTTGTGACTCCATGAACTGTAGCCCATCAGGCTCCTCAGTCCATGGAATTCTCTAGACAAGAATACTGGAGTGGGTTGCCATTCCCTTCTCCAGGGGATCTTCCCAACCCAGGGATTGAACCCAGGTCTCCTGCATTGCAGGTGGATTCTTTACCATCTGAGCCACCAGGGAAACCTTATGTCAGTTTAATTTTCAGGTTCAGAGGAAAAGCCCTGAGACAGAAGAGGTAAAATTCTGTGTCCCTACAGGATGCCACCTGCCAGCACTCCTGTTTCTCAGGAGAAGCCAGGACCTGGAGGTCTTCTGAGGTGCTGGGGTGGAAGCTGGAAGCAACTGCTTTGGCCAAGATGAAGAGCCCTGTGGGGGTGTCAACAGGGATAGGAAGCAAACCAGAAGGAGCACAGGTCCTGGAAAGACATGTGCCTGCACCCTTCTCCTGCCTTCTGGTCTTCTTTGCACATGCTGTTAGGAAGTCAGGCCCTCCAGACGGAGAGCAAACAAGCCTCCATCTCAAACAGTCCATCGCAGAAGCAAAATTGAAAACAGCCCATCTAGTCAGGTATGGTTCTGTATTCCTAACACCAACCCAGCTAGGCCATTTTGCAAATTGCACTTTTCATTTGGGACCAGAGACTATTTTCTGTGAAGGCATTCACAGCATAGCACCCTTGCAGCTTGGAGGTAGAAATGCCATTTCCAAAACTGCCCAATGTGGAAATTGCCACATGCACAATGACGCCTTGCCACAGTGACCCCTGGCCGAAAGCAAACATCAGATGCAGTCATCAGACATCATCTTCTATAAGACTTGGTCACGTTGGAAGTGTGACAAGGTGAAGAAACATGAGGTGAGATATATCTTCATAACCAGGTAACACTCCTTAATGGCAGGGCTCATGAATTCTCCAGGCAAACATACTGGAATAGGTTGCCATGTGCTCCTCCAGGGATCTTCCCAACTCAGGGATCGAACTTGACTCTCCCGCATTTCCTGCAGTGCTTTACAGCTGAGCCACTTAGAAAGCCCTACACATATGGAGCACAATATACACACTCAGAACCAGCTGTTGAATTGAAGGCGTTTCTTTTTTTTTTTTTTTTAATAAAGGAGAAGCAAAGCACAAAATGAATAATCCAGGAAGAGGTAATGCAAGCTACCCTTTAATATCTATATGACTTTCAACATCACTATCTCCTGCTTTTGACGTACACACAGTAATAGAATGGTGCACCTCATTTTAGCTTTTTAAAAAAATTCTAATTTTTAAATTTCTTATATTTTGGACATGCCATGGCATATGGGATCTTAGTTCCTCCACCAGGGATAGAACCCAGGTCCCCTGCAGTGGAAGTGTGGAGCTTTAACCACTAGACCTCCAAGGAAGTCTCAGGAGCCCTCGATTTTAAAGCTGAGGAAACTGAGTCTCTTCAAAGTGGGTTTACTGATTCTAAGGGATATGCAAATTTCAGAAGCTAGAGTTAGATTACTTTGTGAAAACAGATGATCAAAATTCCCATTCCCATCTGCATTACATGAAGTCTTAGTTTCTCCGTACCTCCACCGGCACTAGTTGTTATCAATCTTTTTTATTTTTTTATCTTGCAGTCAATTGCATAGGAAATAAAATGATATTTTATTTTGATTTTTGTTTTCCTGACAACTGAATATCCTTTTAGATGCTTACTGGTTATTTATATTTCCTCTTTTATTACTCTTTATGACTTTTGTCTATTTCTCTGTAAGGCTGTTTATATTTTTTTCTAAGAATTCTTTACCTATTAAGGATTTTAACACTCTGATACCCAACAATTTGTCTTTTAGTCAAATTTAATGTCCATCCAAAATTCCCACCCACATATTATACAAGTATTATCCTAAAATTTAATGTGATTATTTTCTTTTTTTAACTGTAGATTATTAATCCATGTGTACTTTGTTTTTCTGCTTTGGTGTGAGACAGACATTCCTCATGATTGATTACAGTTATATCAACTTAGTTCATTAAATAAATTACTATTTTTATTATTTTTCCACTGAGCTAAAATGTGGCATTAAACTCACATTAAGTTCCCAACTATACACAGGTACTTTAATGAACTTTGACTCAGTGGGGGAACTTTCTGATGTACTTAGACCATTTTATAACATTAATTAAAGGGAATCACCGAATAAGAAAGGATGTTATTTCTACCGAACCTCTCTCTGCAACTGTAGATTCATTTTAAAGTAGATAAGAACCCTAAGTTGGTGCCTTTGGTTTTGGAATTGTGAAACACAGAGTAGATTTTTAATAATGAAACAACTAGAGCAGACAATTAATGACAATAAACACTTCTTCACAATGGAAAGTGAAAGTCACTCAGTTGTGTTTAACTCTTTGCAACCCTATGGACTATAGAGTCCATGGAATTCTCCAGGCCAGAATACTGGAGTAGGTAGGCTTTCCCTTCTCCAGGGGATCTTCCCAACTCAGGAATCGAACCAGGATCTCCTGCATTGTAGGCAGATTTTTTACCAACTGAGCTATCAGGGAAGCCCACATAATGGAAAGAGAACAATTAAATTGAGCATCAGACATTATCCAAAAGTTTTGGGGTTTGTTTGTAACACTGTGGGAAGTCATCCTCAAAACTGGAAATATATATATATACACACACACAAAAGTTCTTTGGGTGATATTTTATAGCATCTGGGATAGTTCACAATGCAAGTGACACATAAACCAACTCACACTTGCTTGAACACTGATATGTATATGTATAGACTCACATAAAAAGTTCAAGAGTTATCCCCCTTTAGAAATGGTTTAATCCAGTGATCCACATAATATTACCTAGCCCTAAGCTGTCTCCATCTCTGGGATCTTCTTTCATCTATGTTGCAACCACTCTTGGGTCCAAATGATAGTAGAATGCCTACAAGCAACTACAAATCTAAATCTACTTTCTCACAGGTTTAATTTCATCAGAAATGACAACAGTGTCTCTTTATAGTAACTTCCCCAAACTGCCCATGTCTGCATAATCTCCACAGCCAAAAGAGTAGACTCAATCTACTTCCCAGACCTCTGTTATATGCCTGTTTCTAGATGAGTCAGTACGACCGGTTCTAGGTTACAAACTACATCTCTGTGGCTGGAGATGAAATCCATGAGAACTATTTGGACTGAGGGTAGAGGTGTGACCTCAAAAGGAAAATTTAGTGTTTTGCTATGTCTTATTTGAAGAAATAAAAAGGTAAAATACTGAGAAACTGAAATACAAATATTAACCATATGCATCATCTCTGTATCTTACTAATCCCCTAAGAATCTCAATATATACAGGATCCCGAGAGTGGAAAATTGTCTAGAAAAAGGTCAAGAAGTGACAAGGTTGCCTGAACTCTGAAGACTTCCTATTCCCCTTGCCTAGCTTCTTACACAGATTTGGAAGCTTGGCAAGCAGCTGGAATCCTTTAGGAAGATTAGAGGATGGAGACTGAAAGTGTCATAGATAATTATTAGATAATGATCAGGATGGGGAGCATTTAGTGTCACTGGGAAGATCAAGGAAATTTCTGTAAAGAGATAGTGTGTCAGGGGTAGTCAGGGAGGCTCCCATTAAAATATGGCATATGCTGAAAAGCTGCTTCAGATGTTGAATATATGCAGCAGAGAGCATCTAGCCCCCTTCTTCTGCTCTAACCTTCCTCCAAATGAGCATCCCTAGTACCTCAACACTGAAATTGGTGAGCAGGAGGGCTGTGCAGTAGATACAAGACACCCAGGCAGCAGAGACACTAATGAAAAATACATTGCAGATAAGAGAGTTTATTTTCTACAAATCTGCATCACTGGAGGAAAAAAGAAAAGTCAAGTTTCCCAGCTCTAAATATTGCCACATTTTCTTTCCTTTTTTTTTTTTTTTTTTTGAAAGACTGTACCCTCAAGAAATGTTTCTTCTTTGATTTCAGGCCTACTAATTGCCTTTGGATACTATTTCATCTTCCATCCTTCCTATCAAGGAGGCCATGGCAGCCCTGGGAGCTTCCTGGAATGTCTAGATTTGGCTCTAAGCTGGAACTTCCAATTGCCCTTCAAAATTATGGGCAGGAAGACCTGGGATCACTGCCAAAGGACTTAGGACTCTGATGCTCACTCAGCACATACCTCTGAGGGGCTGAAAGTGAAGGGTCAGGAGCAGGTGACAGGCTGTCTCTCCTCACTGTCCCAAAGCTACTCTCCTTCATTCTGGCCAAGATATATCAAGCCCGGAAGAATCCCTTGTACACAGTGTGATGAGAACTCAGGAGATAATTGTTGAACTCTGAATGAACGGACTATTAATATTAAATGAGTATTATCAATGTCGATCTGGTGTCACATTTAGTGGGCATCTATTGAATAAATGATGCATTTTTAAACAGCTCATCCCCTTTATCTCTCCTGAAGCATTTAGTGTTCATAAGTTTAGTGTCACTCTCTGATTCAATGCTAAACACTAGGTAAGAACCTTGTCTTTAACAGGTATGCTCATCTAGGATATATCTCAGTTCCAAGTCCACATTTTCATCACTGATAATGATTTCTGGTTTATGTCACAGCAGCTTCATGAAAGTCAAGTTACCTTCCCTAGAGAATGCAAATATCTTCCTGAGTCTGACCACAAAAAATGAGGCTAAGGTCTAATTATTATTAGGAACTTTCTTTAAAATAAAAAAAAAAGAGGGCAGAGTACATTTCCTTTTTATGAGTTCTTATATGATTTATCTCAATGCTGTGGTCATCCTTGATCCACAAGGGAATGGTTTCTGAAAAGATGTGGATTCATTATTATCCAAAATGTCTTTGGAAATGCTTACAGCAGTTTAAAACCAAGCTTTGTGTGGCAGGATTCAGCAGTTATAGCCCAACTTTTCTTATACTAGTGGAAATAATTGGAAAAATGTAACTCAAGATTAAAGTTTAGGAAACAGAACTAAATAATGCCTACCATTTACTATGGAAGGGTTCTCTGTGAATCAAATATGGTACTGAGCACTTATGCATGTTTTTTCATTTAATGTCCAAAGTAGCTCTGTTAGGTTAAATTATATTTTCTCCATTTTACAGAGGAGGGGAAACCACAGCCCATAGAGATAAAATAATTAGAGCAAGAGAAAGTATGTAAATCCTAGTAAGTGTGGGTGCTTAGTCGTGTCCAACTCTTTGCAACACCATGGACTGTAGCCCACCAGGCTCCTCTGTCCATGGAATTCTGCAAGCAAGAATACTGGATGGGGTTGCCATTTCCTACTCCAGGGGGTCTTCCTAATCCCGGGACTGAACTTGCACGTCTTGCATTTCATGTATTGGCAGGTGGATTCTTGACCACTGAGGCACCTGGGAAGCCCAAAACTCACTGTAAGCAACTTCAAAGGCCCAAATCATCACAGGACATCAGGCGCCTCCCAGGGACCTGACACTGATTAATATTGTGAAAAGTGTACCTTCAAATGGCCAAATACCTTAGAGTATCAGCCATATGACAGGGAAAGGACAAAGGAGAGATTTCCACAGCCAAATACAGAAGAACTTGGTAACATATCCTTTCCCCAACTTTAAGAAAACCAAGTCATATTCTAGCTTGTGGTCATCATGGTTAGTACCAGAGTAATGCTCAGACAAAATGGCATTTCAAAGAAGTCAACGGGATTGTTTATTCTCCAATCATGCAAATCCAGTTGCTCTGTACTTCAGAATAACTGAAATATTTCAGTTATTCTATCTCCATGTGACCCAGTTTCATCAAACAAACTTGTAGCATTCCAAGATTGCACCTGATTGTACACGTAGTTACCAGAAACAATAAGGGGATGATGGTCAAATTAACACGGCCAAGTTGGATGACAAAAAGTTTTACAGACTTGCTATATCTATCATTACAGAGTTGTGGCTTCTCAGAATAGAAACATGTCAGATGCAGAATAGTCAAGTCCAGAAATCCTTGTCAAATTGCACATCCTCTAGTAACTTCAAAAGTAATAGAAAAATTAAACTGAGGATAAGAATTTCAGACTATATACAGTAAGTACACAACAATCACAATCATTTGAATTAATCCTTACATCTAGCTTAGCAGATGTTCAAAAGTAAGATATCTTTCAAAAAATTAAAAACGAATTTCAGTTCCCTTCAACAACTTCAGTCTTTGAGGGTGCCAGCCTGTCTGCCCAAGAACAGATAAAATGAAGTGATATGAAGTCAGTTGCCCACTGTAAAAAGCAAGCTGAAATAAAATATAAAGCCTATGAAAGGGTAAGCAAATTTCACTTCCACCAGCTCAGTGGATCTCAGTCCTGGATAAACATTAGATTCTCCTAGGAGACTAAATAAATCCTGAAGCCCAGGTCACAGCCAAGGCCAATCACATCAGAATTTCCAGGGATAGGATACAGGCACTAGATTATCTCTTATAGTTTATTTAGTTACCTTCCTGGTAATTGCAAAAGGCAGCCAAGATTGAAAACTGCTGTGTTAGGGACAATGGGAGAAGAGGCCAATATCAGATCTTCCTCTGGGGCTGCACTTCGGTAACTGGAAATGGGTTGCCATTTTCTTCTCCAGGGGATCTTCCCGATGCAAGGGTCGAACTTGCATCTCCTGCATTGGTGGGAGGTTTTTTTTTGTTTTGTTTTTGTTTTTTTTTTAAATAACATTAAGCCACCAGGGAAACTCTTAGTTTACCTACCAGATGCAAAAACTGTACACCTTACCTCAAGAAGCTTGTACTCTGTTATAGAATGGGATTCGTAACCACAAATAACTGATTACGACCACAAGTGAAGATTACGACCACAAGTGAAGAAGGAAGTCACATTTGTGTCTCCAAGCAGCAAACCACGGTGGGGATACAAAGGAAAGACACATTCCTGTCGTAGATGATCAACAGACTACTCAACCACATTCCTGGATGAGACAGTGTCTAGGGAAAGGTGTTCCCAGGGTAGGAACTGTGTAAGCAAAAGCCAGAAGTGCAGAAGCAGAAGACACATTTTAGGAAGGGGTGGAGCCTGAGTGATGTCAGGAGAATTAGATTGGGTAGTTCAAGAATATTTTCTGTCTCAGATGCCCAAGCAGTTCTGTGATTCCCAGTATTTGCCTCGAGGATTCCTGTTGCCTGGCAATTACTGTCAGACACTACAGTGATCACTTAACACACATCTTTCCCCAAAACGGAATCGTTGAAAGCACAATTTTGTAGAGACATCCTGCTGCACAGAACCTGATGAGGTCAACAGAGCTATCCCTCAGGCCTGTCTAGGTCTTTATTAAGCTCATAAAAGAGAGATTTCACAAAGCAGAAAGCTCATTTTTAGTTTACAGATTTATGAAGGGAGCCTGTCTGACTGCTGAAAATGTCAATCAACTCCCGTCTTCAGAAATAAGCTGAAATGAGAGGGCAGTCGGCATTTACAAGGTTGTAACCCACCTTGGAAAACGGAGCAGAGGCTGCAATGGAATGAAAACCTCACAATGAAAGTGAACCTGCAGTAACAGCTTAAGTAATTAATTTATTCTTCAAAATATGCATCACATTTCACAACTATAATTTCACAGGCTGCCCTTTATAAAAAGATTTTGACAGGCCTGACAGTTATTTGCTCAAAGCCTTATGATATTTCCCAAGAAGAATTCTTAAATATAAACCCATCAGTATTTGGGGTAAAGATAGCTTTGTAGGGTTTATAGTAAGTGCAGTTACCCAAGGGTATGTACATAAATCACACATCTGAAGGGTTCTCATGGTTTCATTCATCACTTGTTGAATGTTCTGGGTTGCTCAGATGCTAAGATACTTTTATTCCTGCCTCTGATTACCTATATCCAATTTTAAAAAGTGACGACTCATTAATCAGTCTCTAAAATCACTGTACAAGCTGACACCGACTAGAATTTCCATTAAATCAGACGACAGAAGGGGGACCAATATGTATACTCATTATCCACATAATCACTGGTGTGAAAGCAGTGCTGAGTACTAATTTTCTATTAAGTGGGCCCATTTGGTGACTGGTGAAATATTCCTCTACTACCAGGAAGCTAAATGTCTAAGAAAATGCACAAGAAGAAAGCCCCTAAATACCATAAGGATGTCATTCTTGCTGTTTGTTAAGTGAGGACAATCTGAAGTCAGAATTCCTGGATTTAGTTACCGTTTTGACTGTGGTGGTCTCTGTATGAACTTGAGCCAGTGGTTCAGGTGATTTGAATTTCTTCATCTGTAACAGTAAGAGCACTTATCCCACAGATTGTTCTGAGCATGAGATTGATTAAGATACACAGAGCAACTGACCCATTACCAGGCAGAAGGCACAAGGTAAATCCTTGGTAAGTAACCACCATCACTTACCAATCCTTGGTAAGTAAAAAATAATAATTTTTTATCCATGAAAGGTCACCTCCACACCTCAAAGTATTTCTATATAGGGATGGGGCCTTGGTTTGAAATGTTAGACTGCTTCCCAGGAAATGGGAAGGATAAATCTTTAAAATATATATGATAAATATGTGTGTATGTATATATAACTAAATACATGCATATATATGTGTGTTTGTGTATGTATAGTATACTGTTAGTTGCTCAGTCATGTCTGACTCTGACCCCATGGACTGTAGCCTGCCAGGCTCCTCTGTCTATGGAATCCTCCAGGCAAGAATACTGGAGTGGGCTCCCATTTCCTTTTCCAGGGGACCTTCCCAACCCAGAGATCAAACCCAGGTCTCCTGAGTCTCTTGCATTGCTGGCAGATTCTTTACTGTCTGAGTTACCAGGGAAGTCCCTTGTGTATATATGCATATACATGCAAATATGACTAATATATGTATAAACACCTACATACACAATCATGTCTGATGGACAGATAAGACTTAAAAGAGAGAGATCTTCATAACAATTCATCAATTTTCCTCAATTAGAAACACTTAGAAAAATGTAGACATTCAACTAACAGTGGCATAGTAAGTGTGTGTGTGTGTGTGTGTGTGTGTGTATGTGTGTGTGCACACACATGCATGTGTGTGTTGAAGGAAAAGAAAATATTACTAACACTTGTTAGGGAGAGAGGATGGAAAGAGCAGTGTTAGGGAAGGTTGTAAGAAAGGAAGAGAGAGTGATTTAGACATCTCACCATTGAAAACTGACAAAGATGCTTACAACCTGCAGCTAAGAATGCTTTAAAAATGATTAAACTAATAATACTGTTCTTATTAAAGATACAGCTGAACAAACACCTGATAATTAAAGCACACAAAAATGATTAAAAGGCTTTGGCCATAACTGTTTGTCAAATGACAACTTCACCTAATGCTCATACCCTGTCCTGGCAATTGGCTAGGGATATGCCCTCCCAACTGCTCAACATTCTCCAGAAACCCAAAATTAATTGTCAAAGCAGAGCAACGGCCTTGCGCATAAAGCTGAGATTATGCAGGAGACACAGGTCAATGTTAGAAGAGCCAATGACTGTACGTCTAACATCCAGCTTCTAGCACAACCATTAGGGTTGCTTATGGATTTCCCAATATTGGGTCTTCAAGTGCCTCAGCCAATGACATAACTAGAGAGACTGTGATATAACCAGGAAAGCAAAATTTGGATTCTTCAAACCAAAGGCTTGCTGGACAGACTTGAGTCCTTTGGTAATGTTCACTATACATTGTATAATTGTAGACACTGCCTCCCAAATCATGGCCCCTCTTTCAGTAGAACAGAAGGATGTTTCTCTGAGCACTGCCCTTTAACACAGAGAAGCAAGGACTGCCTTCAGGTACAGCCCTGAAGAATAAGGCTGAGTTAGGGTCTCAACTCTGTTCTTTCCGAAGTCAGTTACTAAACTCACAGAATCTCAGATCCTTCATCTGTATACTGGGGATAATGGTACTGATCTATCAAGGCTGTTGTGAGGATGAGAAATGATGCATAGTATATCAGGAACAATTATAGGTAACCAAGAGATAGTAGGCAACATTACTAACTTTAAGGTAAATGTCAGTTCAGTTGGTGTAGAACCATTGTAACCTAAACTGTAATATGCAACATGATATAAACATTTTCAGGAACAACACAAATAACTCAATGTTTGGAATGGCTAAATTAGTTGTGAAGTGTCAGTTGCTCAATCATGTCTGACTCTTTGTGACCCCGTGGATGGTAGCCTACCAGGCTCCTCTGTCCATGGAATTTCCTGGGCAAGAATACTGGAGTGGGTTGCATTCCCTTCTTCAGGGAATCTCCCCAAACCAGGATTAAACCCATGTCTCCTACACTGAAGGCAGGTTCTTTACCATCTGAGTCACCAGGGAACCCCTGTACTTCCTGGTAAAACAGATCATGAACTCCTTATTGCCAAATTCAGACTGAAATTGAAGAAAGTAGGGAAAACCACTAGACCATTCAGTATGACCTAAATCAAATCCCTTATGATTATACACTAGAAGTGAGAAACAGATTTAAGGGCCTAGATATGATAGATAGAGTGCCTGATGAACTATGGAATGAGGTTCATGACATTGTACAGGAGACAGGGATCAAGACCATCCCCATGGAAAAGAAATGCAAAAAAGCAAAATGGCCGTCTGGGGAGGCCTTACAAATAGCTGTGAAAAGAAGAGAAGTGAAAAGCAAAGGAGAAAAGGAAAGATATAAGCACCTGAATGCAGAGTTCCAAAGAATAGCAAGAAGAGATAAGAAAGCCTTCTTCAGTGATCAATGCAAAGAAATAGAGGAAAAGAACAGAATGAGAAAGACTAGAGATCTCTTCAAGAAAATTAGAGATACCAAGGGAACATTTCATGCAAAGATGGGCTCCATAAAGGACAGAGATGGTATGGACCTAACAGAAGCAGAAGATATTAAGAAGAAGTGGCAAGAATACACAGAAGAACTGTACAAAAAAGATCTTCATGACCAATATAGTCATGATAGTGTGATCACTCACCTAGAGCCAGACATCCTGGAATGTGAAGTCAAGTGGGCCTTAGAAAGCATCACTACGAACAAAGCTAGTGGAGGTGATGGAATTCCAGTGGAGCTATTTCAAATCCCGAAAGATGATGCAGTGAAAGTGCTGCACTCAATATGCCAGCAAGTTTGGAAAACTCAGCAGTGGCCACAGGACTGGAAAAGGTCAGTTTTCATTCCAATCCCAAAGAAAGGCAATGCCAAAGAATGCTCAAACTACCACACAATTGCACTCATCTCACACGCTAGTAAAGTAATGCTCAAAATTCTCCAAGCCAGGCTTCAGCAATACGTGAACCGTGAACTTCCTGATGTTCAAGCTGGTTTTAGAAAAGGCAGAGAAACCAGAAATCTAATCGCCAACATCTGCTGGATCGTGGAAAAAGCAAGAGAGTTCCAGAAAAACATCTATTTCTGCTTTATTGACTATGCCAAAGCCTTTGACTGTGTGGATCACAATAAACTGTGGAAAATTCTGAAAGAGATGGGAATACCAGACCACCTGACCTGCCTCTTGAGAAATCTGTATGCAGGTCAAGAACTGGACATGGAACAACAGTTAGAACTGGACATGGAACAACAGACTGGTTCCAAATAGGAAAAGGAGTGCAACAAGGCTGTATATTGTCACCCTGCTTATTTAACTTTTATGCAGAGTACATCATGAGAAACGCTGGACTGGAAGAAACACAAGCTGGAATCAAGATTGCCGGAAGAAATATCAATAACCTTAGATATGCAGATGACACCACCCTTATGGCAGAAAGTGAAGAGAACTAAAAAGCCTCTTGATGAAAGTTAAGGAGGAGAGTGAAAAAGTTGGCTTAAAGCTCAACATTCAGAAAATGAAGATCATGGCATCTAGTCCCATCACTTCATGGGAAATAGATGGGGAAACAGTATCAGACTTTATTTTTGGGGGCTCCAAAATCACTGCAGATGGTGATTGCAGCCATGAAATTAAAAAATGCTTACTCCTTGGAAGAAAAGTTATGACCAACCTAGATAGCATATTCAAAAGCAGAGACATTACTTTGCCGACTAAGGTCCGTCTAGTCAAGGCTATGGTTTTTCCTGTGGTCATGTATGGATGTGAGAGTCGGACTGTGAAGAGGGCTGAGCACCGAAGAATTGATGCTTTTGAACTGTGGTGTTGGAGAAGACTCTTGAGAGTCCCTTGGACTGCAAGGAGATCCAACCAGTCCATTCTGAAGATCAGCCCTGGGATTTCTTTGGAAGGACTGCTGCTAAAGCTGAAACTCCAGTACTTTGTCCACCTCATGTGAAGAGTTGACTCATTGGAAAAGACTCTGATGCTGGGAGGGATTGGGGGCAGGAGGAGAAGGGGACGACAGAGGATGAGATGGCTGGATGGCATCACGGACTCGATGGATGTGAGTTTGAGTGAACTCCGGGAGTTGGTGATGGACAGGGAGGCCTGGCATGCTGCAATTCATGGGGTCGCAAAGAGTCGGACATGACTGAGTGACTTAACTGAACTGAACTGAGAGGCCTGGTTGTGGGGAAGGGGGAGAGGTTCAACTAATGAGCTGTGATTCAATAAGCACTGGGATTTTCAGGTCACTGGGGTAGGTTCAGAGAAGGCCATGGCAACCCACTCCGGTACTCTTGCCTGGAAAATCCCATGGATGGAGGAGCCTGCTAGGCTGCAGTCCATGGGGTTGCGAAGAGTCAGGCACTACTGAGCGACTTCACTTTCACTTTTCACTTTCATGCATCAGAGAAGGAAATGGTAACCCACTAGAATATTCTTGCCTGGAGAATCCCAGGGACAGAGGAGCCTAGTGGGCTGCCATCTATGGGGTCACACAGAGTTGGATACGACTGAAGCGACTTAGCAGCAGCAGCAGAGGTAGGTTTAGAAAATTATAATATATCTTTCTCAGAGAGAAAAAGGGAGAAATAGCAATTGATTTACATCTTTTCACGTGTGATTTTTTTTTTTTTTTCCTGCAGAAAGAAGCTAATCATCAGAAAAATTTCAAATCGTGTACCTCTGAGGAAAAAAAATCACACAGCAATGCCTGGATGCTGTGGTCATGGTCTGGATTCTACACTTTCAGGTTGGTACTGGGAAATTCTTCGCTATAATTTGGACCTCAGAAAAAATCTCCATTATTTTTATTACCTGAGTTAATAAATAGAATCTCTAGTCTTAAATACATATGGAAAAATGTGGCTTTTTTTAAGTTAGTACTAGAGATGAAATGTTTTAAACTTGGCTTTAAAAAGTAATAAAACTCCACATTTTAATTATATCTTATTTCTACTCAGTTGTCAGGAAGAGGTAAAATGGAAAATTTAGAGAAAATGATGCAATACAAGCATATGGTCTGAACAGTGATCAGTTTTCCTAGGAATTAATAAATTCCACTATGAACCTATAAGACCCTGACCCCTCTTTTGTGAAAGCTACATGTCACAGCTGTGAATGCCACTGTCCCTAGTTACAAGAACATTATTACTCTTGCTTGATTCAATTTGAGCATCTTGAGCATTTCAGAGGGGACATAAAAGAATAGACTCTTAAACTTAGGATGGATAACATCAGAAGCATTCCATCACATAGACTGGCTGTCTTTTACAAAGAATGAGCACTCCAAAATATGATTTTTCTCTTGGCTATACTGCAGGGCAGGGAAAGAAAATTTACTTTTTGTTTATCTTTTACTATTATGCCACTTCTTATTGTCAGCATCTTCCTCTTAGGATCTTCCCACCTTCTTTAAATTACTCTAGTCCAAGAAAGTAGTTGTTAGGATTACATCTAAAATAAGACAAATTTGGCCTGAGTGATGGACTGAGAAGATTTCCTACAGGTAAAGCTTATGAAATTGATTAAAGGGACTGGGGAGAGAGATGAAGAACATTTTGAAAGGTATTTTCAGTTTCATGGTTAAATGTTGAAGAGAAAATTGCCTGGTAAGTGAAATGTAATGAGTGGAAAGGGCTAAATACCTCCCTCCCCAGCAGATGAATGGACCATAGACAAGCAGCAAGCATAGATAGACAGACACTCTCATCTGGAGCTTACAGTGGACCTCGGCCAATTTCCAGACAGTCAGACACAGCATCCCTTTCCAGGGTTCCCAAGGGCAATCTCATATGCCACTGCCCAGAGCCTCTTCCTCAGCAGGATGACACTCTACCCTCATCCCTGCAGCACAGATTGGTCAGGTCCCTGGCAGACCTGAGGAAGCCCTGCTCAGATCAGCTGAATTTCGAGCCGCTCGGAGCGGTTTGTTTATGGGTGGTGGTGACAGGCAAACCACAGTGTCCCCTCCTTCAGTCTAACAGGGTGAGTTGAAAGATTCGGCTGTCAGACCAGCGTGAGGCCTCATTTTTCTTCCCTGCTGCGTAGGGTGCCCCTCGCTGCAGCCAACATTTGATTGTGATTAATTTGTCAGGGATGGCTGTACAATGGAAATGGAGAAATGGATTGCCAATTACAGCTGGTCTTTTCTGACTGCTTGGCAGACGAGGGCCTTGCTGCAGGGCTGACAGCCCTAGAGCACAGCAGATGTAGACTGGGAGGGAAGGAACCCATTTTCAAGTGAGTTTTAAAGATGAGGAAGGGGTCAAGGTGACTTATTTTTTTAATTTACTTGGTGACGCCTGGCCTGGCATTTTTGGCAAGCACCATAGGAAGGAAAGCTACTCTGAGATTTGCTTTTTATTCTGTTGATTTAAAATACTTTATTCTTCTGATTTCAGTCTTAACAGCACAAATGAAAGGTGTGAAAGAGTCCATTCCATATTTCACCCTGAAAATGCCCCAAAGGAAGCAGTATCTCCGATGCCCTCTGAAATGTTTCCAGCATGCTAATAATGGTGGACACATGGCAAGCATGCCATCACTTTTTCCCTTTTAGTTCCAAAAGACAATATGCAATTGCATGTTGATAATGATCACACAATAATTTGTGACTTACCTTCTCATGGAAGAGATAACCCTCTGTAACTTAAAAATTGTCCCAAGGGAACAAAAAAAAGTTGCACAGTTGTGTCTGACTCTTTGAGATCCCATGGACTGTAGTCTGCCTGGCTCCTCTGTCCATGGGATTCTCCAGGTAAGAGTACTGGAGTTGGTTGCCATTTCCTTCTCCAGGGGATCTTCCCAATCCAGTGATCAAAGCCAGGTCTCCTGCATTGTGGGCAGATTCTGAGCCACTAGGAAAGTCAGTAAATGAGGAAATGTCTTTAGTTGTCAAGCCCAATGGATCTCATAATCATATATGCTTTCAGATGGTGAATGAAATGGACTCAATCACACTTGTAGAAAATTGTCACCAAACTGACATCAACACTTATAATTCTAAGGATCTCATTGTACCTCAGAAACACTTGAACTACAATTTGTGAAGGGTCGTACTATTAATTTATTCTCACATTATATGATTTGCTCATTTGAAGGGGCAGGGGGAGGCAAAATGGATCTTGTTTCTGTGGAAAAATCTCAGTGTCACTGTCTTGTAAAGAACAGATGAAAAAATGAACACAATTATTCAGTGACAAGAAGATTAAAAAAGAAAACCTTACCCTAAAATTTCCTAGTAGCTATAATAAAACTGCTTGAGATATAGATGCACACGTACTACTTTTCTCACATCCATACAAAAGAGCACAGACACACACAATAAGTGATATATTTTCTATTATCTATTATAATATATATGTGTCTCTATATATACACACATAGAGAAATATATAAGTATTATGAAATAGAAACAATAATATTGGAAAAGTATTACCTTGAAGTTACCAATTTGAGAGAAATTTTAAAAGCTAGGAACTGTTTATGAAAGAAATGAGAAATAAGTAAATAGATGGTTGTTTAAAGTCATGTATATCCCTAGAATCTTTCAGTAATAATACTTTTACTTAAATCAGTACACATACATAGGTATACATATGTAATTATACTTTTTTATATTAAAATATATACTTCTCCTTCCATAACTTAAGCATATAAGGACTTTATTATATGTATATGCACATACACATATCCACATGTTTATACCCAGAGGCATATCTGTATGCACACACATATACTATGAAGTGCATGTGCTCTATAGTACATACGTATCTATGTATATGTATGTGGTCTATGCATGTGTATGTGTGATATTTATGCATGTACACAAACATATATAGAAAGAGATGGTTTAACATACAAATGTTGTGTGTTTGAAATGTAGCAAGCTCACTAGAAGTAAGTCAGGGAGAATTTTTAAAACTGTCTTGAAATGGGAAGGCCTTCCTAAGTTGGAAGCTATCAATATGAAGAAAAAGACTGATACATTGGTTATATTTATAGGCTTTATATTCAGTGAAATTTTATTTTATTTTTTTGAAAATGCACAAGGAAGTCAATAATGGCTGCCTCTCAAGAGCAATATTAGCAGTTTTACCTGAGGAGAGATTTTTTTCTTAACTTGATGACCTTTTATACTGCTTTATTGTTTTTTTTTTTTTTTGTTTTGTTTTTTGCTTTGTGCACGTATTACTTTAATGGTAGAAGCACAACATTTAAAATGTCCCTGAATCTCCCATTCTCTTTGGTAACATTAATGCAATATAAGTGTTCAGATACTCTAGCCATATTTTTTCACTAATCCTCTAAAGCCTGGGGTGGTGATCATAAATCTTCCAATAAGTTATTAGCCAAAGCAAAGTGGGGATTGGTGTGATTCACTTCATTGTCATGGGCATTCATTTGCCATGTTCCAACCAGAAATACTAGACATGGAACATGTTCCATGTTCCATATTAGATATACTAGACTAGTGAAAGGCAAAGGAGAAAAGGAAAGATATACCCATTGGAATGCAGAGTTCCAAAGAATAGCAAAGAGAGGTAAGAAAGCTTTCCTCAGTGATCAGTGCAAAGAAATAGAGGAAAACAACAGAATAGAAAAGACTAGAGATTGCCTCAAGAAAATTAGAGATACCAAGGGAACATTTCATGCAAAGATGGGCTCAATAAAGGACAGAAATGGTATGGACCGAACAGAAGCAGAAGACATTAAGAAAAGGTTGAAAGAATACACAGAAAAACTATACAAAAAAGATCTTCACCACCCAGATAATCATGATTGTGTGATCACTCACCTAGAGCCAGACATCCTGGAATGCTGCCGGGAACCAGCGTGAGGAACTCCACCCATGACAAAGGTCATGAGGAAGGAGGCTTGGCATATGCAAAGGCATGATCAAGCCTCAGAAAACCCCCTGTTCCCAAGCATCTACCCCCAAAACCAGAGTCTACCTACTTTACTGTTTCATGCTCTCACCTATACGGGGGGCTGACCCCCATTACCTCTCTCGGAGAAAGAGTTAGCTTACAGCTCCAAGTCAATAAAAATTCCTGGGCGTGACAAGAGTGTTTCAACTTACAACTCCTCTGAAGGTTATCTAGCCCGCCTGTATAGGCTCGTCTGGCCACATGTGATTGTTTACAGCCTCCCAACCTGAGAGGCACGAGATGTTTTAGACTTACTAAAGGCAAATTCCTTTGGGAAGTTGGAAATTATTAGTATAGTGGGTTAGTTGGGAATTATATTGGTGAAGGGTTTTTCATTTGTTGTGCCAATAATTGCTGCTAATTCCCTTGCCCTGGGTGGGACAAGGGTGTCTCAGGTCAAACCTCTCTGCTGACAGACTAGCTTGTGTGACAGGATTATCCATACTCCTGCCACATGATTGTTTACTACCTCTCAACCATAAACAGCACAGAGAGTTTGGAGTATTTTGAGAGTCTTAATTAGCATAGGGCTTTTCTCATTGTTGAGTCAATGATTGCTGCCAGGCCTCCATATCCTTAGGCACATGGGAATATATTAATCAATGTATTTGGAATATAGAAAAGGAAATATAGTAGTTTTTAAGGTTAGCAATACTAGACTTTTTCAGTTAATGAATTTTCTCTTTTGTAATAGATCACTGTACTTTGTTATAAATCACTGTGTCCTTGCTATGTAAAAATGTAACTTTATCACTATCTTAAGACTAAATAGATCTTAAGGGGAACATTGTTGAAGGGTTTTCATTTGTTGGGCTGATGTTTGCTGCTAAATCTCCATATTCCCTGCCCTTATAATGAATATAACTAGCATACAACCCACCCTATAGGAATGCAACTTTATTTGGAGAGTGGTGCCTGGTTTAAGAAAAAACACCCTTGGAAAAAATAAGGTTTTTGGTTATCAGAAAGAAAGGGTTGTAAAATGTCAGCAGGCCTCATGGCCAGAAGATGATGTAAAACCCCTAATATCTTTTTTTATGTGAAGCACCTGATTTTGATAAAGGTCAGGACTGCTGACCCCCACATGACTCTGTATTCATCCCTATGTGTAACAAAAGGTATATAAGAAAACTCAAAAATAAAGAAATAGGATCAGTTTCCGGAAAGACTGATTCCCCCATGTCGTTCTTTCTTGCTCCCCATTTTTCTGGCTGAATTCCCATCTGGAGCATGGGTGCTCGCCATGTCTACTTACTTGTCCTGGCTTTCAAGCCCATGCAAGAAGAAGCCCGAGGAGGGGCACCTTCCGATATTCAAGTGGCACCAGTGGCCCAACATAGATGGTGCAAATTCCTTGTCTTGGAATTTTATTGGTATCCCACGTAAACCAAGTTATTCAGCGTCTTTTTCTCTCCTACTATTGTCTGGCTGAATTCCCATCTGGTGAATGGGTACCCACCAAACCTACTAATTTTGCCTGAGCTTCTAAGATTGGACCAGGGGGGGCCTCAGTGCCTCCTCTCCTTCAGGAGAATGGAAAGGCATCTGCGGCCTACGTAGGTGGTGATTGGTATTCCATGTAAACCAAGTTATTCAGCCTCTTTTTCTCTGCTAATTTTCTAATCCCTCTCTATCTGTAATTAAATAAGTTATTTCCAAGGACGCCGACTCCGTCCCCAACTTCGAATCACCCTGGATCCACCGGGGCTGGACCCCGGCAGAATGTAAAGTCAACTGGGCCTTAGGAAGCATTACTATGAACAAAGCTAGTGGAGGTGATGGAATTCCAGTTGAGCGTTTAAAATCCTAAGAGATGATGTTGTGAAAGTGCTGCACTCAATATGCCAGCAAACTTGGAAAACTCAGCAGTGGCCACGGGACTGGAAAAGGTCAGTTTTCATTCCAATCCCAAAGAAAGGCAATGCCAAAGAATGCTCAAACTACCACACAATTGCACTCATCTCACACCCTACAAAGTAATGCTCAAAATTCTCCAAGCCAGGCTTCAACCGTAAACTTCCAGATGTTCAGGCTGGATTTAGAAAAGGCAGAGGAAACAGAGATCAAATTGTCAACATCTGTTGGATCATTGGAAGAGACACGTGTACCCCAATGTTCATCACAGCACTGTTTATAATAGCCAGGACATGGAAGCAACCTAGATGTCCATCAGCAGATGAATGGATAAGAAAGCTGTGGTACATATACACAATGGAGTATTACTCAGCCATTAAAAGAATACATTTGAATCAGTTCTAATGAGGTGGATGAAACTAGAGCCTATTATACAGAGTGAAGTAAGCCAGAAAGAAAAGCACCAATACAGTATACTAATGCATATATATGGAATTTAGAAAGATGGTAACAATAACCCTGTATGTGAGGTAGCAAAAGAGACACAGATGTATAGAACAGTCTTTTGGACTCTGTGGGAGAGGGAGAGGGTGGGATGATTTGGGAGAATGGCATTGAAACATATATAATATAAGAAACAAATCACCAGTCCAGGTTCTATGCAGCATACAGGATGCTTTGGGCTGGTGCACTGGGATGACCCAGAGTGATGGTACAGGAAGGGAGGTGGGAGGGGGGTTCAGGATGGGGAACACGTGTACACTCGTGGCAGATTCATGTTGATGTATGGCAAAACCAATACAATATTGTAAAGTAATTAGCCTCAAATTTAAATAAATAAATTTAAATTAAAAAAAAAGAAAAAGCAAGAGAGTTCCAAAAAACTTTACTTATGCTTTATTGTACTGTGCCAAAGCGTTTGAGTCTGTGGATCACAACAAACTCTGGAAAATTCTTAAAGAGATGGGAATACCAGACCACCTGATCTGCCTCTTGAAAAATCTATATGCAGGTCAGGAAGCAACAATCAGAACTGGACATAGAATAACAGACTGGTTCTAAATAGGGAAAGGAATATGTCAAGGCTGTATATTGGCACCTTGCTTATTTAACTTATATTCAGAGTACATCATGAGAAATGCTGGGCCGGATGAAGCACAAGCTGGAATTAAGATTGCCAGGAGAAATATCAATAACCTCAGATATGCAGATGACACCACCCTTATGGCAGAAAGTAAAGAACTAAAGAGCCTCTTGATGAGAGTGAAAGAGGAGAGTGAAAAAGGGCTTAAAAGCCAACATTCAGAAAACTAAGATCATGGCATCCAGTCCCATCACTTCATGGCAAATAGATGGGGAAAAAGTGGAAACAGTGACTGACTTTATTTTGGGGGGCTTCAAAATCACTGCAGATAGTGACTGCTGCACTTAAATGAAATTAAAAGATGCTTTCTCCTTGGAAGAAAAGTTATGACCAACCTAGATAGCATATTCAAAATCAGAGACATAATTTGCCAACAAAGGTCCATCTAGTCAAGGCTATGGTTTTTGCAGTAGTCATGTATGGATGTGAGAGTTGGACTATAAAGAAAGCTGAGCACTGAAGAATTAATGCTTTTGAACTGTGCTGTTGGAGACAACTCTTGAGAGTCCCTTGGACTGCAAGGAGATGCAACCAGTCCATCCTAAAAGAAATATCAGTCCTGAATATTCATTGGAAGGACTGTTGCTGAAACTGGAACTCAAATACTTTGGCCACCTGATATGAAGAACTGACTCACAGGAAAAGACCTTGATGCTGGGAAAGATTGAAGGTGGGAAAAGAAGGGGCCAACAGGGTATGAGATGGTTGGACAGCATCACTGACTCAATGGACATGAGTTTGAGTAAACTTTGGGCGTTGGTGATGGACAGGGAGGCCTGGCATGCTACAGTCCATGGGGTCACAAAGAGTCGGATATGACTGAGCAACTGAACTGAACTGATTCTAGACATTGAGGGGACAGGTATGCCCACTGGTAACTGATAATCTAGACACTAGTGAACTGCTGTGTTTGGAAGTAGGGATGAAAATATGAATTAGTGCATCTAATGACTGACTTTTTAGGCAAATTCTGAGGGTCAGCAACCTGTCATTAGACAGTTGACTTATCTGCTCTGAGTAATCCTACAATCTTAGGGATGATCCTTTAAGGGGAATGATGACCATCTGCATAAATGTTACCCAAGGATAAGCACAAGAAGGATCAACACAAACAACAAATCCTGGCTCTTTATAATAATATTAATAGAAAAACACTCATTTGGTTACATGTATTTTAAGAAAAGAAGGAAAAAATTGCTAGAAGGAGACATAAAGACTCTAACTTATTATGCCGTCCATGTTCAAGATCTGTTATTTCCTGTTTGATTTTTTTGGTACTTATAATTCATATTCTCAATGAGAAAATATTATACATTTTAATTCTGTTGTGTGGAAACCTCAAGGAGATTTGATTTATAGCAAATATAGAGCATAGAGCTTTTTTTTTTTTTCCAAAATGCATGCATTCATTTAACAAGAATTTAGTCTCAAACACTTGTCAGACACTGTGCTGGGAGCTAGGGACTTAGGGATGAGCAAAACCAGACGCTAACACTGATAAAATAAAACCCCCATAAGCATAAGCTGCAGCTGTAATGAGGACTGTGAAAGAGAGTCACATAGTGCCACGAGTGCTGGTGATAGGAAGGTTTGGTCTGATCGAGGAGTCAGGGAAAGCACCCCTGCTTGTGCTGGTTAGCTAGCTGAAGACAGGGAGGTAGGTGTTCTCCAGACCCTGGACACACACAGCAGAGCAGAGGCCTGGGGGAAAAGACTGAAAGGCAGGCACTGGAACGGGGAACAGAGATCCAGGCAAAGCCAGGCACCCAATGAGGCCAGAAGACTCCAAGACCATGCTGATATTTTTATCTTCATCCCAAGAGAATTTGCTTGGAATTCTGGACTGGGTTCCCAGAAATACTTCTCTACTACAGGGACTTCTCCTGTCTTCCACCACCCAAGCAGTCAGAACGGTAATTCTGTACCTCTTCGTTATTAGCAGTGAGTTACAATCCTAGCAGGGTATCCAGGGAAAAGGAGTTGGAGGTGGCAGAATAGAAACCTAAGAGTTCTAGGGCTGGGAACTGGAGGATGGATAAGGTCATGGCTTCTTATTAAGGAAAACCCTTGGGCTTTTCATTTTCAGCTTTACTGAGATATAACTGGCATGTAACACTTTGTAAGTTTAAGGTGTACAACCAAGTTACTTTATATATGTATGTAATGCAAAATGATTACCACAATCAGGCTAAATAACATACCCATCACCTCACAGAGTTATAACTGTGCATGTGTGTGGTGAGGACTTTTAAATATCCAATAAGGTGCTGTTAACATAATTGCCAGACTCTTATTGTTAATATAGCCCCAGAATTTATTCACTTTATAACTGGAAGGTTGTACTCTTTGACCACTTACACCTATTTCCCTAAGCCACCAACCTCTTCCCCTGGCAAAAATTAACCTGTTCTCTGTTTCACTGAGTTTGTTTTTTTAGATTCCACCAATAAGTGAGATCAGATAGTCTTCCTCTGTCTGACTTATTTTACTTAGCATAGTAGTCTCAAGGTCTACTCAGGCTGAAAGAAATGACAGGATTTTCTTCTTTTTATGACTGAATAACATACCATTATAAATTTAAACTTTCTTTACCTGATCATGCATTGATGGACACATATTATTTCCATGTTCGGCTATTGTAAATAATGCATTAATGAACACAGAGGTGCTTATATTTCTTTGAGATAGTACTTTTATTTACTTCAAGTGTATACCCAGAAGCAGAATTCCTGGCTCATACTGTAGTTCTTAATGTTTTGAGGAGTCTCCATACTGCTTTCCTTAGTGGGTGCACCACTCTAAATTCCCAGCAATAATGCACAATGATTCTCTTTTCTCTGCTTTCTTATCAACACCTGTTATCTTTTTGTCTTTTTGATAATAGCCATTATAACAACCTGAGGTTAACTTCACTGTGGTTTTGATTTGTGTTTTGCTGATGATTAATGATATTGAGCACCTCTTAATATAACTGTTGGCCATTTCTATGTATGTATTTTTATGCCAGTGCCATACTGTTTTGATTATTATAGCTTTGCAATATAGTCTGAAATCAGGAAATGTGAGTCTTTCTTTTTCAACATTTCTTCAGCTATTCAGAATTTTTTGCAGTTTCACACAAATGTTATTATTTTTTCTATTCCTGTAAAATGCTTTTGGCATCCTGATAGGGATTACACTTAATTTACAGATTTTGGGGGGCAGTATGAACATTTTAGCAATATTAATTCTTCCAATCAGTGAACATGAGATGCCTTTCAATTTATTTGTGTCTTCTTCAATTCTTTAAAGAATCTTATAGTATTCAGTGTTCAGTCATTTCACCTCCTTGGTGGGATTTATTCCTATTAAATAAGTATAAAGTTTATCTTTGTGATGTTACTGTAAATGGGATTGTTTTATTTATTTCTTTTTCAGATAATTTATTGTTAGTATACAGAAACACAACATATTTTTGTATAGTGATACTGTATCTTACAACTTTACTAAATCCATTTACTAGGTATAGTGAATTTGGCAATAAGCAGTACATGATCTGAGCCATAGTCAGCTCCCAATCTTGTTTTTGCTGACTGTATTGAGCTTCTGTATCTTTGGCTGCAAAGAATGTAATCAGTCTGATTTCAATATTGACCATCTGGTGATGTCCATGTGTAGAGTCTTCTCTTGTGTTTGCTATGACCAGTGCATTCTCTTGGCAAAACTATGTTAGCCTTTGACCTGTTTTGTTTTTACTACAAGGCCAAATTTGCCTGTTATTCCAGGTGTTTCTAGACTTCCTACTTTTGCATTCCAGTCCCCTATAATGAAAAGGACATCTTTTGGGGGTGTTATTTCTAGAAGGTCTTGTAGGTCTTCATAGAACCATTCAACTTCACCTTCTTCAGCATTACTGGTTGGGGCATAGACTTGGATTACTGTGATATTGAATGGTTTGCCGAGATCATTCGGTCATTTTTGAGATTGCATCTAAATACTGCATTTCAGACTCTTTTATTGACTATGATATTGACTACTCCATTTCTTCTAAGGGATTCTTGCCCACAGTAGTAGATAAAATGGTCATCTGAGTTAAATTCACCCATTCCAAATTAACATTCGTTGGATCATTGAAAAAGCAAGGGAGTTCCAGGAAAACATCTAATTCTGCTTTACTGACTACACCAAAGCCTTTGACTGTGTGGATCACAACAAACTGTGGAAAATTCTTAAAGACATGGGAATACCACACAACCTTACCTGCCTCCTGAGAAATCTGTATGCAGGTCAAGAAGCAAGAGTTAGAACTGTACATGGAAAAACAGATCAGTTCCAAATCAGGAAAGGATTTCATCATGGCTGTAAATTGGCACCCTGCTTATTTAACTTATATGCAGAATACATCATAAGAAATGCTGAGATGGATGAAGCACACTCTAGAATCAAGATTGCCAGGAGAAATATCAATAACCTCAGATATGCAGATGACACCTCCCTTATGGCAGAAAATGAAGAAGCACTAAAGAGCCTCTTGATGAGGGTGAAAGAGGAGAGTTAAAAAGTTGGCTTAAAACTCCACATTCAGGAAACTAAGATCATGGCATCTGGTCCCATCACTTCATGGCAAATAGATGCAGAAACAATGGAAAAATGACTGACTTTATTTTGGGGGGCTCCAAAATCACTGCAGATGGTGACTGCAACCATGAAATTAAAAGGCACTTGTTCCTTGGAAGAAAAGTTATGACCAACCTAGATAGCATATTAAAACGCAGAGACATCACTTTGCCAACAAAGGTCTGTCTAGTCAAAGCTATGCTTTTGCAGTAGTCATGTATGGATGTGAGGTTTGGACTGTGAAGAAAGCTGAGTGCCAAAGAATTGATGCTTTTGAACTGTGGTGTTGGAGAAGACTCTTGAGAGTCCCTTGGCCTGCAAAGAGATCCAACCAATCCATCCAAAAGGAAATCAGTCCTGAATATTCAGTGGGAGGACTGATGCTGAAGCTGAAATTCCGATACTTTGGCCACCTGATGCAAAGAACTGACTCCTTGGAAAAAGACCCTGATGCTGGGAAAGATTGAAGGCAGGAGGAGAAGGGGATGACAGAGGATGAGATGGTTGGACTGCATCACCCACTGGATGGACATGAATTTGAGTAAACTCTGGGAGTTGGTGATGGATAGGGAAGCCTGGCGTGCTGCAGTCCATGGGGTCACAAAGAGTCAGACATGACTGAATGACTGAACTGAACGGAGCTATAATGAAATTGTGTGGTATCCTGCAACTTTACTAGATCCATTTACTAGTGATAACAATTTTGTTTTTGTTTTTTTTTGTTTTTTTTTTTGTTGTTGTTGTTTGGTGTAGTGTTTAGGATTTTCTATGTAATCTGTGAATGGACAATTTTACTTCTCTATTCTCAATTTGGATATCTGTTAATCCTTTTTTTGTCTGATTGTTCTGGCTAGAACTTCCAGTATGATGCTGAATATGAGTAGTGAAAGTAGACACCTTGTTTTGTTTCTGATCTTAGAGGAAAATCTTTCAAACTTTCACAGCTGAATATGATGTTAGGCTTCCACATATAGCATATGTTCACATATAGCATAGGCTTTCACATATGTAGGGCTTATCACATATAGCTTTTATTATGTTGAAGCATGCTCCTTCTGTACTCTATTTGTTGAGTTTTTATCATGAATGAATGTTGAATCTTGTCAAATGCTTTTTCTGCACCAGTTGACATGACTATGTTATATTTTATCTTTCCTTCTATTAATGTGATGTATCACATTTACTGATTTGCAAATGTTGAACCATCCCTGCATCCCAAGGATGAATCTCACTTGATTATGTTACATGCTCTTTTTAATGAGTTTCTAATTTCATCTGCTAGCATTCTGCTGAGAATTTTTGCACTTATATTTGTCAGGGAAATTGGCCTGTATATTTCTTTTCTTATAGCATCCTTAACTGACTTTGGTACCAGGGTAACACAGGTCTTGTAAAATGAATTTGGGAGTGTTTCTCCTCTTCAATTTTCTGGAAGAGTTTGAGAAATATTGGAGTTCATTCTTTAAATATTTGGTAGAATTCACTAGTGAAACCATCTGGCTGAGAGTGTTTTTCTTGTTGTTGTTGTTGTTGAGAAGTTTTGATTGCTGATTCAACTCCACAGGTTTTTTTTTTTTAATTTATTCATAATTTAGTTTTGGTAGAATGTATGTTTCTAAGAGTTTATCCATTTATTCTATGTTTGCAATTGTTGATGTACAGTTTTTCACACTAGTCTCATGATCTTTTGTATTTCTGTGGTATCAGTTGTAATGTCTCCTCTTTCATTTGTAATTTTATTTATTTGGGGTCCTTTTTTTCTCCCTGGTTACTCCTGCTCAAAGATTGCCAATCTTGTTTTACCTCATCAAAGAACTGAGTCTTGGTTTTGCTAATCTTCTCTGCTGTTGGTCTAATCTTTATTATTTCTTTTCTTCTACTAACTTTGTGCTTGTGTGTGTGTGTGTGTGTTTTCTTTTTAGGTCCTTGAAGTGTAAAGTTTCTAAGTGGACAATGTGTGTGATACATATAGAGAGTAATTTTCACAGTTACTTTTTTCAGAGACATTGTTAAGAGCTCTACATCCATTGTTATTGTTGTTTAGTCACTAAGTTGTGTCCAATTCTTTTGTGACCCTATGGACCATAGCCCCTCAGGCTCCTTAGACCATGGGATTTCCCAGGCAAAAATACTGGAGTGTGTTGCTGTTTCCTTCTCCAGGGGTTTTTCCCAACCCAGGGAAAGAATCCACATCTCCTGTGTCTCCTGCACTGGCAAGCAGATTCTTTACCACTGTTCCACCTGGGCACCGATTTGACCCCAGGGTTGGAGATATCCCCTGGAGAAGGAAATGATAACCCACCCCAGCATTCTTGCCTGGAAAATCTCATGGACAGAGGAGTCTGGCAGGCTACAGTCCATGGCATCACAAAGAGCCAGACACTACTGAGAAGGCATGCATGCATGCATGCACACACGAGACGTAAAGTTAGGTGTTGTTTATCTAAGATGTTTCTTTATCCTTTATGCTCCATTTATTGCTTAAAAAAAACTTCCTTTTGCTGTATCCTTCAAGCTTTGATATGTCTTTCTATTTTCGTTTGTCTCAAGCTTTTTTTCTTCCTTTTGATTTCTTCTTTGTTTTTCATGAACGTGTAGTTTAATTTCCCTGTATTTGTAAAATATCCAGCTTTCTTCCTGTTATCAATTTCTAGTTTCATTCTATTGTGCTCAGAAAAAAAACACTTGATATAGTTCCCATCTTCTAGAATTTTTTGAGGTTTGTACCATGGTATTACATATGTCCTATTCTAGAATGTGTTCTCTGTGCATTTGACAGGAATGTGTGTTATGTTGCTGTTGGATGGAAAGTTCTCTATATGTTTTTTTAGGTCCCTTTGGTCTATAGTGTCCTAAAAATATCCCTGGGTTCCACACGGTCCTAGGCTAACCTCCACTCAACTCCTTTGTTTTCTTTAAAGGTCATGAAGGACAGAGCCACCATCTCTTACCATCCATCATTTCCCCAGTAGGTTCATTCCTACCTAACTCCACTGCAGAATGCACAACAGTTTCAACTATCTTATCTCTTTTTTTTTCTAATGCTTGTGGTAAGTACACAGTTTCCTGGGTTTCCTGAGAATCAGTGCCATTTGCAAACAAGAAAATACACTGAGATATAAAAGATCAAGATCGGTTTCTTCCACATGGAAGTTTCATTGGGCACTGCACTTCTGCCTTGGAAGGCAAGCTGCATAAAGATTGTGATGGTAGGAAATGCTATGGAGGCTGGGAAAGTGATCGAGGTTGCCCTTGGTCTGGCAGGGGGTTGGAGGGAACTTGATAGGAAAATTATTAGGAAAATCCCCATATTTCCACTTTACTTCCCACTAGAAACAATTCTGACACTATTGCTCTATTTAAGATAAGCAATGCATTGTCTCAAGTGAGAAGCAGAAGTAGTTGGTAGTGAAAGGGATGGGAACAAACATGATGTAAAGAACAGGAAAGAAAAGGATGTTCTTGAACACAAAGTGGTCTGCACATCCTAGCCAATCCTGTAGCCATTCTTCTTCTGCCTGAGAATGACTGTGCCATGAAATTATCAATCCACTTGCTCTAGCTCCTTGGCATTTCTGTATCATCTTGTTACACTTCTCCTTCACCAATTCCTCATGTCCACCGGTACTTCTTACCTTATCCCATGGCTGGACAGGCAGTGTGGTGTAAGATCTGTTGGAAGAAAGGCTAGACTAGGATACCTCCTAAACACCCGTATGTCTTCATGCATACACACACACAGACATACATACAACACACTATTCTTGGATTACAATATGCCTGTAACATGTGCAGATACCTTAAAAAAGCATTTGAAGTCAAATATTTTTACATTTCTCAGATCCTTGATGTATACGCCTATTTTTTCCTAGCAGTGAGGTCTATTTTCATTGTTTTATGAAGGATGAAAAAAGCTGATGAGTCCTCATTTCCTTCAATATACAACATGGGAAAACAACACTCTGTGCACTTGTCTTTCTTTTTCACTATGGATCTATAGATGAATGGATTAAAACATTTGCAAAACTGAAAAAAGAATATTGAGAGGCAAAAATTTAGAATGGTTGCCATTCCCCATGGCAGTGCCAGCAGATGTTTTCAGCTTGCTACAGGATTCAGAATTTGTGGAAGCTCATGAGCTGCTGGTGATCACGTTCATAGGTTCCTGTAATTATATGCAAGAGCTGGCATTTGTAAGTTTGGTCAAATGCCTGGCTTGTAAACTGGAGCATTGGCAGTGTGCCATAGGAACAATAAACCACAGAATGGGCACCTTCCTAAGGGTTAATTTTACACGAAGATTTATTGGAAGAGGTTTATATAATTAACAGGTAACTAATTTAGAGTTTTTATTTACAGAAATAGATTATATTTATGCTTTAGATAGAGTAAAATGTGAGATTTCAACTAAAAATAAAAAATCCTCACTTGCATAGGTGAAGCCCTGGGACCTCAAGGATACAGATGCATCAAACTTTATCTTTAAAGGGGCTTTGATAATATAATGGAAGAAGAACTGATATGATACAAAGAGAGTTGAATGTGCAGTTACTTCCTACATTATCTCAGTCTTTACAAGTTACTGATAGTAAATCCAATGGCCTGGGGTAGCATGATTCTTATTAAAAGGATTTGGCTGGGAACAAGCTTAGGCAGAAGAAAAGGACGGGGTTGGAGCAGGGTCACATAGGAAGCATAGGAGTCATGGCACTTACTGGGGTGTCCTTGGGGCTCAGTCCTAAAAGAGCCACAGTTCAACATTTTACTTTCCTTCTAATAGCAGAAGTGGACATGCAACAACAGACTGGGGCCAAACAGGAAAAGGAGTACGTCAAGGCTGCACTGTCACCCTACTTGTTTAACTTATATGCAGAGTACATCATGAGAAATGCTGGGCTGGATGAAGCACAAGCTGGAATCAAGGTTGCCGGGAGAAATATCAATAACCTCAGATATGCAGATGACACTGCCCTTATGGCAGAAAGTGAAGAGGAACTCAAAAGCCTCTTGATGAAAGTGAAAGAGGAGAGTGAAAAAGTTGGCTTAAAGCTCAACATTCAGAAAACGAAGATCATGGCATCTGGTCCCATCACTTCATGGGAAATAGATGGGGAAACAGTGGAAACAGTGTCAGACTTTATATTTTGGGCTCCAGAATCACTGCAGATGGTGACTGCAGCCATGAAATTAAAAGACACTTACTCCTTGGAAGAAAAGTTATGACCAACCTAGATAGCATATTGAAAAGCAGAGACATTACTTTGCCAACTAAGGTCCATCTAGTCAAGGCTATGGTTTTTCCTGTGGTCATGTATGGATGTGAGAGTTGGACTGTGAAGAAAGCTGAGCACCAAAGAATTGATGTTTTTGAACTTTGGTGTTGGAGAAGACTCTTGAGAGTCCCTTGGACTGCAAGGAGATCCAACTAGTCCATTCTAAAGGAGATCAGTCCTGGGTGTTCTTTGGAAGGAATGATGCTAAAGCTGAAACTCCAGAACTTTGGCCACCTCATGCACAGAGTTCTCATTGGAAAAGACTCTGATGCTGGAAGGGATTGGGGGCAGGAGGAGAAGGGGATGACAGAGGATGAGATGGCAGGATGGCATCACTGACTCGATGGATGTGAGTTTGAGTGAACTCCGGGAGTTAGTGATGATCAGGGAGGCCTGGCGTGCTGCAATTCATGGGGTTGCAAAGAGTTGGACACAACTGAGCAACTGAACTGAACTGAACTGATGCATCTATTTAGTCCCTACCTAATAATGAGGCTCTGAACAAAGCTAGTAGAGGTGATAGAATTCTAGTGGAGAGATTTAAAATGCTAAAATATGATGCTGTTAAAATATTGCACTTCATATATCAACAAATTTGAAAAACTCAGCAGTGGATACAGGACTGGAAAAGGTCAGTTATCATTCCAATCCCAAAGAAGGGCAATGCCAAAGAATGTTCAAACTATTGTACAATTGTGCCCATTTCACATGCTAGCAAGGCTATGCCCAAAATCCTTCAAGCTAGGCTCTAGCAGTACATGAACCGAGAACTTCCAGCTGGGTTTAGAAAATGCAGAGGAAACAGAGTTCAAATTGCCAACATTCATTGGATCATAGAGAAAGCAAAGAAGTCCAGAAAAACACCTACTTCTGTTTCATTGATTATGCTAAATCTTCTGACTATGTGGATCACAACAAACTGTGGGAATTTCTTAAAAAGAAGGGAATACCAGACCACCTTATCTGTCTTTTGAGAAACCTGTATGTGGGTCAAAAATCAACAATTAGAACCTTATATGGAACAATGGACTGGTTCAAAACTGAGAAAGGAGTGCAACAAGGCTATATATTGTCACCCTATTTATTTAACTTCTATGCAGAGTACATCATGCAAAATGCAGGGCTGGATGAATCACAAGCTAGAATCAAGACTGCCAGGATAAATGTCACCAACCTCAGACATGCAAATGATACCACTCTAATGCCAAAAAGTGAAGTGGAACTAAAGAGCCTCTTGATGTGGGTGAAAGAGGAGAGTGAAAAACCTGGCTTAAAACTCAACATTCAATAAAACTAAGATTGTGGCATCTCATCCCAACACTTCATGGCAAATAGAAGGGGGAAAAGTGGAAGCAGTGACAGATTTTATTTTCTTGGGCTCCAAAATCATTGCAGATGGTGACTACAGCCATGAAATTAAAAGACACTTGCTCCTTGGAAGGAAAGCTATGACAATCCTAGACAGAGTTCTAAAAAGCAGACATCACTTTGCTGACAAGGGTCCGTATAGTCAAAACTATGGTTTTTCCAGTGGTCATGTGTGGATGTGAGAGTTGGAATATAAGGAAGGCTAAGAACCAAAGAATTTATGCTTTCAAAGAGTGGTGCTGGAGAATACTCTGAAGAATCCCTCGGACAGAAAGGAGATCAAACCAGTCAATCCTAAAGGAAATTAACCCTGAATATTCATCTTGGTGGATCAGATGGTAAAGAATCTGCCTGTAATATGGGAGACCCAGGTTAGTTCCCTAGGTTGGGAAGCTCCCCTGGAGAAGGGAATGGCTATACACTCTGGTATTTTTGTCTGGAAAATTCCATGGATAGAGGAGTCTGGAATGTTACAGTCCATGTTGTTACAAAGAGTTGGACACAACTGAGCAACTTTCACACTTTTTTTTTGGAAAGACTGATGCTGAAGCTGAAGCTCCAATACTTTGGCCACCTGATGTGAAGAGCCAACTCATTGGAAAAGATCCTGATGCTGGGAAAGATTGAAGGCCAAAGGAGAAGTGGATGGCAGAAGATGACATTGTTAGATAGTATCACCAACTCAGTGGACATTAATCTGACCCACCAGGGTCCAGCCCCGGTTGGATCCAGGGTATCCAAAGCAGGGACGGCGAGGCGAGAGAGATATATAGATAGAGAGAGAGAGATATGAAAGAATTTCCAGTTAAGAGAATAGAGGAGAGAAAGAGGCTGATATTCCTTGGCTTATGCAGAAAGCCAATAAAGTCTCAGACAAGAGACTTGCTCTGTTCATGTAGGCTGCAGGCGCCCTCTCGAATAGCGGAAGGTGCCCCCACCTTGGGCACCTTCTCGAGTGGGTCTTAGAAGCCGAGGCAAAAAAGTGAACGCAGAGAGCCTATTCACTCCAAGGGATCAGCCTGAAAAAGAGAGGGAGGGAGAGGGAGAAAGAGAGAGAGAAAGAAAGAAAGAATTGACACGGGAGAGGCTAAGCTTGTGCAAAACCCCCATAACTTTATTTTCAAAAGGTGCTTATATACCCTAAGTTTTACATAATGGAAGATGCAGAGTCATGCAGGGGCAGCAGTCCTGACCCTTATCGATACCAGGCTTTCTTTCTGCATACCTTTCCATATACAAAAGGTCTCAGGTGATTTACATTATCTTCTGGTCAGGAGGCCTGTTAATATTTTATGGCTTTTTTCCTTGATAAATGTTAATCAACCAAAAAACTCATTTTCCCTTGAAGTGTTTTTTCTTAAATCTGCATCACCCTCAAAGTACTAAATAAGTTACATACTTATAGCACAAAGGTGCAGTGGGTTATAACAAAGAAAATACTTAAAGATTTAATGTTGCTACTTGTTTTTTCTATATACCAACTATATTAATTAATGAATGCACTCCTGGGTACACAACAAATAAAGGATATGAAAACCTGGCAGCAAGTATTGGCTCAACAATGAAACCCTTAACCAGTTCTATTCTAATGATTTTTAACTCCTCAAAAGGCTACATTCCTAGAATGTTTTAAGCTCCCTATGCCTCTCACTGTTGGGAGGCTGTAAACAATCATATGTGTAGTTGAAAAGGTCTGGATAAACCTGTCAGGCAAGTTAGAAAGCTATCAGAGGGGTTTGAATTGAAACACTCGTATTATGCCCAGGAGACTTATTAACCAAAGCTCTAAGTTGATTTTCTTCAGAGAAAGGTGGTCGGGGATAGCCCCCTGTTAATGTCAGAGGAGTTGGTGAAAGTCATAAAATAGTAAGATAGACAGACTCTGGTTTTTGGGGTAGATGTTCGAGCAGGTCTAGGGGATCTCTTGAGCCCTGATACACCTTGCCCACCAGGTCTCTCTGCATGACCTTGTCATGGGTGGGATCTCCCATGCTGGCTCCTGGCACTGATCCAACTCTGGGAGAGTGAAGGACAGGGGAGCCTACTATTCTGCAGTCCTTGGGGTTGCAAAGAGTCTGACATGACTTTGTGACTCAACAACAATAACAGTAAATGAGGAAGATTTGAAAGAAAAGTGAAAGTGAAAGAAAACTTTTCTTTTTTTACTGAACATCAAAGAGATTAACTAAATGAATCATCCTGGATTGTAATCTCATATCCTCCTGATTCCTCATCCTTATATTTGCTTCTTTGCCTTGTTAGTGGAATGGGAATCTGATCTTAGTCTCATATGGACTATTTCTGTATGATAAGGCAAATCACTTAATAACTCAGGGTCTCATTTTTCCCACTCAGAAAAATAAGGAGCTAGACAAGTATGATATACCAAATGGCTTTTAACTCCAAGAGCCTATGGTCTTAGAAATTAAAAAAAAAAGAAAAATGTGCAAAATGTTTAGGTACTTCTGGCAAGACAAAGCAAGCATCAATTGGGCCTTTTCACTCTTTAAGCCAACTTGCAGGATAATGGTTGTCTACTCCTCAAGGTTTCCCATGAGGAAAGCATTTGAATGTTGCTTTACAGAACTTAATTTAGTTTTGACCATCAGAATATGCTGTCTTACAATGTGACATTTCACTTTTGAAGCCACAAATAACTGTCATTATTTTTGCCTGTCTTATTTGCCTGTATATAAATTATATATACATATAGGAAACTTGCTGGTAATATCATGGCAGACTTTCTATATCACACCTACCCATAACCACTGTAGCCTAATGATTAAAAAATAAGTCAACTTGCTTCATCAGTTTCAAGTTTCAAGTTCACAACACTTTATCTAAACATTTTGTTAAATGTTATCATCCTTAGGGTTTAGATAAACTGTTGTGAACTTGAAACTGATGAAGCAAGTTGACATTTTTTAATCATTAGGCTACAGTGGTTATGGGTATGTGTGATATAGAAAGTCTGCCATGATATTACCAGCAAGTTTCATTTCCATGTGGCTGAACTCATGAGGCTTAACCATAGGACCACCTCAGAGAGGGCAAAGAGACAACCACTGGCCTTCAGAGAAGCAGCATGAAGAACTCAATAGGCAGTAAGGTGGTTCAGACAATAAGCCTTCTTCCTGGTGTCATTCAGTCTAAGTAAACCTTAATACAATGAATTACTTAAAAATAAATTTAATTAGTAAAAAAAAAGTAAATTACTTGTTCAATAGTATAGATACTCTTCTAGAGTCTAGGTGATAGGAGTGAATAACACTCAAAGCTCCTATCCTTGAGGAACTCAGACTCTAGTGGGAGAATAATACTCATAACAATAATAAAATTACTATTAAACAATAAAAATAATACTAATTGAAAAAATGTTTATCTTTATGTCAATTCAATCTTTGTGGACCCCATGGACTGTGGCCTGCCAGAATCTTTTGTCCGTGGAATTATCCCAGCAAGAATACTGGAGTGGATTGCCATTACCTCCTCCAGGGAATCTTCCTGATCCATCTCTTGCATTGACAGGTGGATTCTTTACCAAGGAACCATCTGGGAAACCCATTATCTTTATGTATCTGGTACCATTTTAATGTATTATCTCAGTCAGTTCAGTTGCTCTGTTGTGTCTGATTCTTTATGACCTCATGGACTGCAGCACACCAGGCTGCTTCCCTGTCCATCACCAACACCCAGAGCTTGCTCAAACTTATGTCCAGCGAGTTGATGATGCCATTCAACCATCTCATCCTCTGTCATTCCCTTCTCCTCCTGCCTTCAATCTTTCCCAGCATCAGGGTCTTTTCCAAGAGTCAGTTCTTTGCATCAGGTAGCCAAAGTATTGGAACTTCAGCTTCAGCATCAGTCCTTCCAATGAATATTCAGGACTGATCTCCTTTAGGATGGACTGGTTTGATCTTGCAGTTCAAGGAACTCTCAGAGTCTTCTCCAATACCACAGTTCAAAAGCATCCATTCTTTGGTACTCAGCTTTCTTTATGGTCAAACTCTCACATCCATACATCTAATTTAATTCTTCCCAGGAGTCACAGTGGTAAAGAATCCACCTGCCAATGCAGGAGACATGGGGTCAATCCCTGGGCTGAGAGGATCCTCTGGAGTAGGAAATGGCAACCTGCTCCAGTATTCTTGCCTGAAGAATTCCATGGACAGAAGAGCTGGCAGGCTACAATCTATGGGGTTGCAAAAAGCAGGGCATGACTGAGCGACAGAACACAACAATTTAATCTTGGAACAACCCCACGTTATTGGCATTGTTATTCCCATTTGACAACTGAAGTTACTGAAACCCAGAGAAAGTAATTTGCCTGGACACACAGTTATGACAGACTCAGAATTTTAACCTAGGCCTGTGTGATCCTGAAACCTGGATCCACAGCCACTTTGATATATGCCTCCTACTCCAGATCCGTTTGTACTCTAAGTGAGCTCCGAGGCAGAGATAACTCAAAGAATGATCACACACAGTGATGCAGACCATGCTCCAAGAAATGTTTATCATCCTCCAGGCAGCAGGACAGCAGAATCATGATAAAAGGTAGCCATTGAAGGGGCTTGAGAAAAAGTGGGCAGCCAAAGAATTAAATGTTTCAGGATGATTAAAAATACTAGATGATTAAAAATAAACTCAAAATATATAAAAGACCTAAATGTATAATGTCAGATATTATAAAACTAGAGGAAAATATAGGCAGAATACTCTTTGACATAAGTCGCAGAAATATTATTTTGGATCTCTCCCCTAAAGCAAAGGAAGCAAGCAAAAATAAACAAATGGGACTTAAGTAAATGTAAAAAGCTTCTTCACAGAAAATGAAATCATTGACAAAACAAAAAGACAGCCTACTGAATTGGAGAAAATATTTGCAAATGACATTCCTGATATGGGGTTAACATCCAATGTACATAAACAGCCATTTTCCCAAAGAGGAAATGCAGATATCCAATAGGCACATGAAAAGATGCACAACACAAATAGTGATCAGAGAAAAGTAAATCAAAGCCACAGTGATATAACACTTCACACCTGTCAGAATTTCTATCAAAAACTAAAAGGAGAACTACCAGGTGATGTAGCAATTCTACTCCTGCGTATATATCTGAAAAAAACCAAAAACATTAATTTGAAAAGATACAGGCATCCCAGTGCTCATAGCATTATTTACAACTGCAAGGTATGGAAGCAATCTAAGTCTCCATCAACAGATGAATAGATAAAGAAGATGTGATACACACACACACACACACACACACAATGGAAATTTAGGCATTTGTGGCAACCTAAATTGACTTGGAGGGCATTTGCTAAGTGAAATGAGTCAGGCAGAGAAAGGCAGATACTGTATGATATCACTTATATGTGGAATCGAGATAAAAAATAGTGAACAGGACAGAAAAGAAGCAGACCCACATATTTAGAGAAAACTAGTGGTTACCAGTGAAAGTGAAAGTTTCACTTTTTACTTTCATGGATTGGAGAAGGAAATGGCAACCCACTCCAGGGTTCTTGCCTGGAGAATCCCAGGGATGGGGAAGCCTGGTAGGCTGCCGTCTATGGGGCTGAACAGTCGGACACGACTGAAGCAACTTAGCAGCAGCAGCAATAGTGTTTACCAGTGGGGAGAGGAAACTGGGTAGTGGGGAATAGGGGTTATTAGGATATGATACCATGTGCGATCAATGCAAAGAAATAGAGGCAAACAACAGAATGGGAAACACTAGAGATCTCGTCAAGAAAATTAGAGATACCAAGGGAACATTTCATGAAAAGATGGTCTCGATAAAGGACAGAAATGGTATGGACATAACAGAAGCAGAAGATATTAAGAAGAGGTGGCAAGAATACACAGAAGAACTGTACAAAAAAGATCTTCATGACCAAGATAGTCATGATAGTGTGATCACTCACCTAGAGCCAGACATCCTGGAATGTGAGGTCAAGTGGGCCTTAGAAAGCATCGCTATGAACAAAGCTAGTGGAAGTGATGGAATTCCAGTTGAGCTATTTCAAATCCTGAAAGATGATGCTGTGAAAGTGGTACACTCAATATGCCAGCAAATTTGGAAAACTCAGCAGTGGCCACAGGACTGGAAAAGGTCAGTTTTCATTCCAATCCTAAAGAAAGGCAATGCCAAAGAATGCTCAAACTACCACACAATTGCACTCATCTCACACGCTAGTAAAGTAATGCTCAAAATTCTCCAAGCCAGGCTTCAGCAATACGTGAACCGTGAACTTCCAGATGTTCAAGCTAGTTTTAGAAAAGGCAGAGGGACCAGAGATCAAATTGCCAACATTCGCTGGATCATGGAAAAAGCAAGAGAGTTCCAGAAAAACATCTATTTCTGCTTTATTGACTATGCCAAAGCCTTGACTGTGTGGATCACAATAAACTGTGGAAAATTATTCAAGAAATGGGAATACCAGACCACCTGACCTGCCTCTTGAGAATCCTATATGCAGGTCAGGAAGCAACAGTTAGAACTGGACATGGAACAACAAACTGGTTCCAAATAGGAAAAGGAGTGCAACAAGGCTGTATTGTCACCCTACTTATTTAACTTCTATGCAGAGTACATCATGAGAAACGCTAGACTGGAAGAAGCACAAGCTGGAATCAAGATAGCTGGGAGAAATCTCAATAACCTCAGATATGCAGATGACACCACCCTTATGGCAGAAAGTGAAGAGGAACTCAAAAGCCTCTTGATGAAAGTGAAAGTGGAGAGTGAAGAAGTTGGCTTAAAGCTCAACATTCAGAAAATGAAGATCATGGCATCTGGTCCCATCACTTCATGGGAAATAGATGGGGAAACAGTGTCAGACTTTATTTTCTGGGGCTCCAAAATCACTGCAGATGGTAACTGCAGCCATGAAATTAAAAGACACTTACTCCTTGGAAGCAAAGTTATGACCAACCTAGATAGTATATTCAAAAGCAGAGACATTACTTTGCCAACAAAGGTCCATCTAGTCGAGGCTATGGTTTTTCCAGTGGTCATGTATGGATGTGAGAGTTGGACTGTGAAGAAAGCTGAGCACCGATGAACTGATGCATTTGAACTGTGGTGTTGGAAAAGACTCTTGAGAGTCCCTTGGACTGCAAGGAGATCCAACCAGTCCATTCTAAATGATACCAGTCCTGGGTGTTCTTTTGAAGAAATGATGCTGAAGCTGAAGCTCCAATACTTTGGCCACCTCATGAGAAGAGTTGACTCATTGGAAAAGATTCTGATGCTGGGAGGGATTGGGGGCAGGAGGAGAAGGGGACGACAGAAGATGAGATGGCTGGATGGCATCACCAACTTGATGGACATCAGTCTGAGTGAACTCTGGGTGTTGGTGATGGACAGGGAGGCCTGGCATGCTGCGATTAATGGGGTCGCAGAGTCAGACACGACTGAGCGACTGAACTAACTAACTAACCATGCGAGTGAAACTTTTGAAAATTGTAAAGCACTACAGAATATAAAGAATCTCTTATTTAATTAGAAGTTTAAAAAAACTAGATAACACCACTATATAAGTTATAATTTATACATTTAAATATATAATTATACTTAAGTAATTGCCTATAAGCATTACTCATGATAGTCAAAAAGTAATACCAAATACATATATCCATGAACTGACAAATGGATAAACAAAATGGGGTACATTCATATACCAGAATATTAATAAAAAGGAATAAATTACTGATGCATGCTACAACATGGATGGAGTTTGAAAGTATTATGCTAGAAGGTAGTCACAAAAGATAGTCACAAAAGGTAGTCACAAAAGATACCTTGGTATAGATACCAAGAGTAGATTATTATTTGCCTAAAGTTGGGGAAGAGGGGCTATGGAATAACATCTTATATGGAGTCTCTTCAGGGGATGGTGCACATTTATTAAAATCAGATGATGATGGTTACATAGCTTTGTGAATCTACTAAAATCATCTTGAAAGGAAGGGTTTTATATCATGTAAACTATCTTTTAATAGAAATGCTTAAAATGAACTGCAAATAAAAGATTGGGCTCTGTTATTATTAACTGACTCTTCTGTTAGCCTCTCAGAAGTCTAAGTGAAATCACTCCTTTCAATACGTAAGAAAATAGAAATGAGGATGTGATTGATCTCAATGTCTATTGAATCCAGAGTCTGGTTTCCTAACATTGGATTTCCCATTATACATTCATTCATTCATTCATGTATAATGCCATTCTTTTCTCTAAATTTATTTATTTTTTAATTGAAGGATAATTGCTGTATAGAATTTTATTGTTTTCTGTCAAACCTCAACATGAATCAGCCATAGGTACACATATATCCCCTCCCTTTTGAACCTCCCTCCCAGCTCCCTCCCCATCTCACCCCTCTGGATTGATACAGAGCCCCTGTTTGAGTTTCCGGAGCCTACAGCAAATTCCCATTGGCTATCTGTTTTACGTATGGTAATGCAAGTTTCCATGTTACTCTCCCCATACATCTCACCCTCTCCTCCCCTCTCCCCATGTCCATAAGTCTATTGTCTATGTCTCTTTCTCCATTGCTGTCCTGCAAATAAATTATTCAGTACCATTTTTCTAGATTCCATATATATATACGTTAGTATACAATATTTATGTTTCTCTTTCTGACTTACTTCACTCTGTACAATAGCCTCTAGGTTCATCCACCTCATTAGGTTTACAACAAAACTGAGAGGAAAGTACAGAGATTTCTCAGATACTCCTACCTAGCTCCAGACATGTGGGGCCTTCCCCATTGTCAACATCAGACACTAGAGTGATACATTTGTTACAAAAGATGAACTTACAATGATACATCATAATTACTCAAAGTCCACAGTTTACCTTAGGGTCCCCTTTTCGCATTCTTACATTCTGCAGGTTTGGACTAGAGTGTAATGACACCCATGAATCACTGTAGTATCAACAAGTATTTTCACTGCCCTAAAAATCTTCTGTGCTCTGCCTATTTCTCTCTCTTGCAACTCAAACCCTGGCAAACATTGATCTTTTTTTTTTATTGTATCTGTAGTTATCTACTTTTCTAGACAGTGGTATAGTTGGAATCATATAGTATGATTCCAATATGAGGCCAGAAGACCAGCTTCTTCACTTAGGAATACAAATTTGAAATTTTCCTGTGTTCTTCCATGGTTTGATTGCTCATTTCTTTTTAGCAAATACTATTACACTTTTTAGTGAATAATATTTTTCTGTCTTAATCTGCTACAGTTTATTTACCTATTCACTGACAGAACGGCATTTTGACTGCTTCCAAATTTTGGCAATTATGAACAAAGCTGCTCTAAACAGGTGTGCATGTTTTAGTGTGGAGAGAAATTTTCATCACCTTTGCATAAATACCAAGGAACACAACTGCTGGATCACATGGTAAGACTATATTTTAAAAAGAAACTATAGTAAGAAACCTTACAAGAAACTATAGAATTATCTTCCACCGTGGCTATACCATTTTGCATGCCCATCAGCAATGAGAGTTTCTATTGCTCCACACCCTCACCAGCATTTGATGTCATCAATGTTCCAGATTTGGGCCATTTTAATAGGAGTGTGGTAGTATTTCAGGGTTATTTTAATTTGCAATTCCCTGATGACATATGATTCAGAATATATTTCCATATGTTTATTTGCCATCTGTGTATCTTCTTTTATGAAAAGTCTATTAAGGTTTCTGTCCTACTTTTTCATTGGGTTGTTCACTTTTATTGTTGAGTTTTAAAAATACTTTGTATATTTGGAATAACAATCCATTATAAAATGCATCTTTTAGAAATATTTTCTCCCAGTCTGTGGCTTGTCTTTTAATTCTCTTGACTTTGCCAGTCATAGAGCACATGTTTTCAATTTTAATTAAGTCCAAATTGTGAAAATTTTCCTTCTGGATCATATCTTTGGTGTAGTATTTATAAAGGCATCACCATACTCAAGGTTATCTAGGTTTTCATCTATATTGTCTTCTAGGACTTTTGTAGTTTTGTAATTTACATTTAGGCCTATGATCTATTTTGGGTTCATTTGGGAGAAGGGTGTAAGATCTGTGTCTAAATTGTTATTATTTTTTTGTATGTGCATATCCAGTTTTTCAAGCAACATTTGACTACATTTACATGGGTCTGTCTCTAGGATCTCTATTCTATGGATCTATTTTTTCACCAATTCCACACTGTCTTGATTATTATAGCTTTAAATAATTCTTGAAGTTAGGTACTGTTAGTCCTTCAACTTTGCTCTTTTCCTTCAATACTGTGTTGGCTAGTCTAGGTCTTTTTCCTCTCCATATAAACTTTAGAATCAACTTGCCAATATTTATAAAATAACTTTCTGTGATTTAAATTGGAATCACATTGAACCTATACATCAAGTTGGGAAGAGATGATGTCTTTGGAATATTGCATCTTCCTATCCATGAGTGTGGAATGTTTCTTTATGTATTTATTTGTATAAATTGAAGCATTTATACTAACCATTACTCTACAGTCTTGCTATAATTGCCTATTAGTTCCAGGATGATTTTTTTTTTTTTTGGTCAGTTCTTTTTGATTTTCTACAAAGATGATCATGTTGTTTCAAGATAAAGACAGCTTTATGTCTTCCTTCCCAATCTATATGCCTTTTATTTCCTCTTCATAGCAAGGACTTACACTATGATGCTGAAAAGAAGTGGTGAGAGGGAATATCCTTGACTTGCACTTGATCTTAATGAGAAAGCTTTGAGTTTCTCACCATTAAGTATGGCATTAGCTATAGGTTTTTGTAGATAGTCTTTGTCAAGTTGTGGAAGTTAGCTACTAGCCCTAGTAGTTTACTAAGGGTTTTTTTTTTTTTTAATCATAAATGTGTGTTGGATCTTGTCAAAAGCTATTTCTGAATTCATTGATAATTGCATGCTGTTTCTTTCATAGTCTGGTGATGTAACAGATTAACTTCATTTAACCAGGCTTGCGTATCTAAGTTTCACTTATCATGGAGTATAATTCTTTTTTTTAATTTGATTTGCTAATACTTTTGAGGATCTAATTAATTTGTAGTTGTTAATTAAGAAAATATTTATTAAGAACCACTCTACATCCAGCTCTGGAAGCACAGAACTTAGAGCCCAGTTGCATAAGCTGTTTCAACAGAATAAAAGTCTTGAGTAAATAGAAAATTAGTTTTATCAACAATTTAGTTGCTTAGAGAGATTCTGGGAATGTTTAGGTGAATCTACATCCATTTAATGGGCTTCCCTGGTGGCTCAGAGGTTAAAGTGCCTGCCTCCAATGCAGAAGACCCAGGTTCAATCCCGGGGTCAGGAAGATCCCCTGGAGAAGGAAATGGCAACCCACTCCAGTATTCTTGCCTGGAAAATCCCATGGACGGAGAAGCCTCATTTTGAAATAAATTCTGGGTGACAAATAGACAACATGTAAGGTAATTTCATGTTGATATTATTAATTTCAATTTAACTTTCAATCACCTGCAGGAAACTGTTCCTATTGACCATAGCTGAAAAGAGAGATGAGGTATAAAAAAAATGGATTTTTTTCAGTTCTTAAGAGTCTAAGGAAACTTACTTTGACTGCTAAGGAGGTTTAGATTCATATTCATATTATCATTCTCTCTCTGTCTCTTTCTTTCTGTCTGTCCTTCTTCCTCTCTCAACATCTGTCTGTTGGTTATATTTTCACCCTACTATGATCAGACTCTTCTCTAAAGTCACATTTCTCTAAGGTTTTTTGGTACACAAGATGCTGATCTATATCTGCTCAGGATCTCTGATATGTTTAAAGATGGATATAGCCTCAGGAGCTTAAGGTGTTACAGAAACAAACTATAATTGATTCCTCCAAGGGTTTCTATGGAAATGGGCAAGAATTAGGAATGTAAAGAATGATGCAATTATTTATTCATTCTCAATATATTGATTTTAGTTTCCACTGATATGTCTGCAAATTTTGGAAGAAGTACAGTACAAAAAACACAATTGATAAGATCTAAAGGTCTAAATATACTGGCTGACAGCTAATAATAAGTCACTGTACTGATGCCTTAGGAATTCCATACTTTCAAATTTTTCAGGATTTGGGATTATAAAGGCATCTTAATAAAGTAGATACTATCAAAACCATTAACTATTCTTACCAAATAGAGACTATAAACATTCAAATATTTACTGATTCTGAGTAGAATCAAACCACTCCATAACTAATTTACCTATGAGTGACCTGTCTGATTTAATTTGGTCTTCTTTTCCCCTTGAGTGATGATATCCAGAAGGTCATTATGATTTAATGCTTTCTTCTTGCCACATGAAAGAACTGTAGTCAAACACATGGAATTCAAGTTATACTAATTTCCAATCTCTTTTGCAGTTAGGTTGGTCATGAGACCAATTTCTCTCCAAGAAAAGAGAAAGAAAGATAGAAGTGAAAAGTGCTACTGTGAATCCAGGGACTGTAGAATAGGGTGCGTGCCCATCCTACTTGTTTATTTTCCTAGAACCAAGAAAGATAACTACCCGAGAACAATGCCTAATGAAAGGCAGAACAGCTACTTAATACCATAACAGATTAATGGCACCTTGAATGATAGCGTGGAACAAATCCTCCCTAACCAGAATGCTCTCTTAGGAATTATTAGCATAGAAATAAATCAGCATCTATATACACCAAGACACTCTATTTTGGAATCTCATTGTTACAGAAGCTTAGCTTTACCCTAACTAATATGGTCTCATCCAGATGCATCTCAGGATGACTTTTTAAAAATAGAATCATTGACTAAAAAGGATTTGACATGAAAATCATTGTCCTAAAGAGCTAAATATACTTGACTTCTCTAAGAGCTGTCAGAATTATTTTTAAATTCCTTTCTAAAGAGAGCTGAGCTATGTTTATTTAAAGTCACTCTTTAGATACAAGTATGTATAAGGAGCAAATAAAAAGGAGTGTCATTCAGACTGGATGAGAATAATGAGCAAGCACATGGAAATTATTCTACTGATCAAATGGAAAATGTGACCCATTCTTAGGAAAGTCTTCAGGGAGAGCATCTTATTAGTGCTCCCATTTTTAACATGGCTGAAAGGTATCCCCAGGGTTCCTACTAAATGGATAGACTTTGTAATTTACTGAAGTGGTTTCCCTGTTTCCTTAAAAGGCTTACTTTTATTACTTCTATAAGAAAAGCCATTTTTAACATGTAAAGTAATAATAAATGGCAGCTTCTAAGGATGAGGTGGCTTGGAATTCATTTCTGCTTTCTAGTCCTGAGACAAAATTTTACTTTGACATAGTTGCAAGGGGGTACATAGTCAGACCTCAGGAACAATGATAAAGTTGTAATTTTTATTACTTTTTGAAACACTTAATCTTTTAATTAAGTCCTAAAATTGTTCAATTTGAACAGAACACCAGGGAGAATGACACTGGTTTCCTCAGTACCACAAAGCTAGGTTTCCAGGATTTTCATTTCCTTCGGTAGATCCCCTGAGGGAATCCTGCCCGTGGGTCTCACTGTTATTTTTAGGTAAACTGAACTGGCATATTTTGTTGCTGGATGATTGAAACTATTTTTCAGAGCAAAAGTAGAAGCTTTGGTTTCTTCATTTATGTCTTTTTTTATTATTATTAAAGACTCCACAGTATGAGAGAGTAAAAGAGGAGTTTGTACCACATTTTGTGGGATGAATGCATAAATGTGTACATGTTTGAGTGAATTTTCTAGAACTGTCTATTCAGATGATAAGGCCTCAGAGGATTAGAAACAATTTAATAGGGATAATTGAGTTATCTGTTAAACTTCCTCCAGTGCTTCCTAAGAATCAGTTCATGAAATATTATTCAAATGTGATAGAATTAAGATGAGTGCAGCCCCAGCACTGCATTTTCCCAAAGGGAAGCAAGTTACCCTGACTCCAATGTTACTTTGCTTTGAGGGCCAGCAATTAACTCAAGGATTACCAAGAACAGTAACACTTCCTAGAGTGGGAATTATGTGTCCAGGACAAAAAAACACAGGCTATCATAGGAGGCAATTTATGAGAGAGAGTAAGAGTCACCCTTAGCCCACCTAAAAGAAAGTTTTCAAAGCAAATGGAAATATCAAAGGGAAAAGAAGAAAGCGAGGAAGGAGGGGAGCTGTCAGGGGGGGATGAAAGGGAGGGACACACATTTTTGTCAATTTTGCTCTGGTTTCCAAATGTATTACATAAGATAAGTCTTCCCGCAAGCCCTGAATTGTCCAGCCATGGTTGTCACACCCTCTGAAATCTGTCAGCATTTAGAGCTGACAGAGGGCATGCCCTTTAGCATTGCCTTTGGAGAATGCCCTGGTTTCTTTCCAAGTCATGTCTGTGAATGTAGACAGATGTAGTGATAAAAAATATTTGCCAAGTAGATATAAGGTTAGCGAAACATCGTGTCGATCTCCTTTTTTACCACTTAAAAGCAGAAGAGCAAACTCGAATGCAAATGAGGGATTCAATTAGCAAGTTGTGCTCTGGCAGCATGTCATGGAAAGCAGAGGGAGACCAGGTGATTTGATAGAAACAGACCTTCCACGTTGATAACAGAAGTCGTATGAATAAATATGGGAGCTGCTTTCACTAAATTATGCTGCGCTTAAAGTTTTTCACCAGATTTTCAGTCAATAACTCAATGTCTGAAATTCCTTCCTTTCTAAAAACACCATCTTGTACCTGGAAAGGAAGATTCAAGTCTTTTTTTTTTTTTTCTTTTCTCCACAGAGACTATTTTCTCAATTACTCAAAGGATATACTTTTCCACCTGGACTTCATTTCTGTTAACTATATTGACTCTCATAAAATGGATAAAAATTATTTTCGCTGCCCACTTCTCAGTAAAAATTCCATTGCTATGGATCATGTCTAGCCTCTTGTGTTAAACTTATTAGCACCAGAGTATCCAAGTTGGGCTCAAAGGGCAGAAGGCAGGCACAGGATCTGAAATGTCCATCAGGGAAGCTCAAATCTATCCCTCTGAGACAGGCTTAGCGGCCAGTTCAAACCTTTAAATAGGATCTGGGAGTTTAGAGCCCCTGGAAGCCTCATCTGGATCTGTTTTTCCAAAACTAACACAAGTCTTGTTCAGTGTTTTACCAAATGTGGCTTTTCATCCTGAGTGTAAGCAGGCGGCCTGGTGCCCCGTGGAACCAGCCTGGAAGCATTACATGGAGGGCAGCAATGGCACTGGCTGAAAATCAAAGTGGAAAAGTCTAGCTCCTCATCCAGGGAAACTTCAAAGAAGCAGGGCCTGCTCCCATTAGGTTTTTCTCTTAAATCAGGTTGAATCACATGGTAGAGAGTTGTCAGTCTGTGTCTTGCAAAAAGAGGCAGCTGGCTTCGTCTCCAAAAGGTTGGGGATTGGGGAGAGGGTAAAAGAGGAAAGGTTTCTGCCAGGGTCTCCAGTGGTTCAAAGTCTGGATCCTCCAGACATGCTTTGAATGTGGAGATTATGTCTAGGTTTCCACAAACTGGGGATGCTTACTGTTGAAATTGTCCTGTATGAGATCACCTTGGAAATTAAATAACTCAAACCCTTCCAAAGAAGGCTCTACCATAGTTAGTAATTTTGTTCTAATAGAAGAATTAGAGTTACATTGAGTTTGGGGGCCATAAACCTAAAAGTGAAGGTTACTCCAAAGCAAACGGGTGTCTGAGAAATTACAGTGGATGGGGTGGTGGGTTGCGACTAGGGCATGTCGGGAAAAGTCAGGATGGGGTCTAAGAGCAGTGAGTACCTCCCTGAGATACCATCATTCAATGGGCCATGATAAACAGCAAAGATTTTTTTGCTGTTGTTGTTTTTAAGTGAAATAGAGTGCTGTATTTGTCTTTGTTTTCTTTCCTTTAAAAATAAAATTATTGGAGTAGAGTTGATTTATAGTATTGTGTTAGTTTCAGGTGTACCAGTAAAGTGAATCAGTTATATAAATACAACCCCCTCCAAAAAACCACAATATTTTGTGTGTTTTTTTGGAGGGGGTTGTATTTGTGTAACTTTTCTTCCAAGGAGTAAGCATCTTTTAATTTCATGGCTGCAGTCACTGTCTGCAGTGATTTTGGAGCCCCCAAAAATAAAGTCTGACACTGTTTTTACTGTTTCCCCATCTATTTCTCATGAAGTGATGGGACCAGATGCCATGATCTTCCTTTTCTGAATATTGAGCTTTAAGACAACTTTTTCACTCTCCTCTTTCACTTTCATCAAGAGGCTTTACTCCTTGGAAGAAAAGTTATGACCAACCTAGATAGTATATTCAAAAGCAGAGACATTGCTTTGCTGACTAAGGTCCATCTAGTCAAGGCTATGGTTTTTCCTATGGTCATGTATGGATGTGAGAGTTGGACTGTGAAGAAGGCTGAGCACCGAAGAATTGATGCTTTTGAACTGTGGTGTTGGAGAAGACTCTTGAGAGTCCCTTGGACCACAAGGAGATCCAACCAGTCCATTCTGAAGGAGATCAACCCTGGGATTTCTTTGGAAGGAATGATGCTAAAGCTGAAGCTCCAGCACTTTGGCCACCTCATGCAAAGAATTGACTCATTGGAAAAGACTCTGATTCTGGGAGGGATTGGGGGCAGGAGGAGAAGGGGACGACTGAGGATGAGATGGCTGGATGGCATCACGGACTCGATGGATGTGAGTCTGAGTGAACTCTGGGAGTTGGTGATGGACAGGGAGGCCTGGCGTGCTGCGATTCATGGGGTCGCAAAGAGTCGGACACGACTGAGCGACTGAACTGAACTGAACTGTATTTGTGTATATACACACACAGATTGCTTAGTTTCTAACTAAACAAGTTCTTGAGTTTTCATTTTTCTTTGTGAAGATGGACACTGCTATGCCCAAAGATATCATTCCCAGTTTGAGAATGCTTTTTAAAAGCAAATTTGTTTCTCTTAAAATAGAGATGTTTGTCCACTTAATAAAATACCAACTAGGTAGTTTCTCTACTTGTTATTTTGCCAATCAATAATTCTGCTTCTAGTATCATTGGTTAGTCATCAATTAGAGTTATAAATATCATTGTCGGAATTGAGCTGCAGTATTTCCTGAGCTTCTCCAGGAGATACCATGCTAGATACTAGATGTGTGTAGCATATGCACAAGTGAATCCCTACTCACGAGAAAGCTCCAGATAGGCTACAAACATAGGGTAGATTTTTAAAAATCTATGGAACAATATGAACTGACAATTATTAATTGTCCAGATTACAACTGCTGAAAAGTTTCAAAGATGTAATGTCCATCAAGAGTTGGAATATTCAAGGAAGACATCTCATAGATCAAGCTTCAACCTATACAAGTGTGTGTGGTGTGTTTTTGTTTTGTTTGTTTTGCTTTTAATTTTCTTTTTATTTTTAGCTGTGGATCACTTTCTTCAAATAAAGTATTTCAAATGCCAATAAGTAAAGGTAAAAGTAAAATTGATCTAGATAATAGAGGAACCAGACTAAGTTCTGAAAAAGAGCAAGAAAACCACTGATCCATAAAATGTGAGTACTTAGGAGAAAAGCAAGGACGGATTAGAAAGCTACAGTTTCACAATTATATGACACAATTTCCAAGTTTACAAAATGCTAAATAGTTCAGAAAGTAAAGAGACCTGGAGTAATCTAAATGTTACTAAAGATCTCATGACGCTGAAAGTAAGTCTGGGTCTAAAGCTCAAGTGCAACTAATGAAAGACAACACGGCACCTGACTTGCAGGTTTCAGCTTCACTTTGAAATTTACTCCAACACTAGACAGGAAAAGAGATGAGTAGGCAGGACTTGAAAATCCCTTTCTTTGACCTGGCGCTGTGAAAACTGACTGAATTCGTGTGGCGGCAGCCTCTAAGCCAGCGACTGTGACTCCCTCTCAGTGCCCTTCTCAAGTCTTCAGTATTGCCTGCCACCAACACAGAGCAGTGCTGCTCTAGTCACTATACCCTGAGCCACGTTGCTCTAAGGAGAGAGATCCCTGTCCTTCAGGGATCACAGTTCAGCAAGGGCCACGTTAACTTTGGTTCCGTTTTTACCGCCCTTTCTCGAGCCTTTCCTTTTAGTGTTCGTGCTCATCTTCCTTTACTTTTCTGTTTCTTTCCCCACCACCGCTCCCTTTAGCATATTAGCTGTTAAATTCAGCTTCCAAAGGTCTTTGAACACTACCATCAGATTCGCAGAGGTAAAACAGACATCGACAATATGACATACTATTGTCTGGGGCCTTGGGGTTTGTTTGTTTTGTTCTGTTTTGGTCAAGGAAAATCAAGACCATCATGTGAGAATATCCTCAAAATCAGAACCATTTCTGTGGTGGAGTCTGATTTGCCTTTAGACAAGGTGACATGAAGATCTGGGTAAAAGGTTGCATGTAATGCTTCTTTTAAGCAAATATATCAGTGAGTTATAACTGGGCACCTGTGAAGCAGAAAGAGTGGCAGTGATGGAGTGATGGTGCAGATGGTCCAGCCTTAGCTCACCAGCCCAGTGTCCACTGCATTTCCCCAAAGATAGGCTGTAGTGGAATCCAGAGCAGGAGGGTTGGCGGGGGAGAGCGGGGAGAAGCATGCCTTCGACTTTTAAATAATCTCACCAAATCTTTTCCCATTTAATTTAATTCAGGTCTACATTTTCCACTTTATTTTCACTGAAACCTTAAAAAACAAAACAAAACACCCTGGGGACTTCCCTAGCGGTCCAGTGGTTAAGAATCTGCCTTGCACTGCAGAGAATGTGAGTTCAGTCCCCGGCTGAGGAACTAAGATTCCACATGCCGCAGGGCATCCGAGTCCAAGTGCTACAACTAGAGAGACCATGTGCCTCAAAGATCCCATATGATGCGACTAAAACCAGATGCAGCCAAATACATATTAAAAAGTACCACCTTAAGAGGAAGAAGTCTCCTGCCTTTGACAACACTTTAGCTATCCTTTCCCTGTAGTAACAAATTTAAACTAGTTCTTTACATCTGCATGTATTTTATTTTTCACTTAAAAGTCTCCACGTGAGAAGTTTGAGCTCAGAAAAGTCATAATCTTATTTGCTTGGCCAGAAAAGTCTAAAATTACAAACTCTGTTTTACCTGAATATTGTGAAACAGATTTATTAATGAGCTGAGGAAAAAAGTATATGAAATACCATTGTAGGTGAAAGAATATTTAGAGAATTTTAGGCTGATGCAAACAAGAGGTTATAAAAAACATTTTGCTTCCATCTCTAAGTAAAGCAGCTGCTACTTAAAACAATCTGTTGATACTAGAAAAATAAAATCCTCCTCTAATCAAAAATGTGTGTTTATATTAACAATCACATCTTTTAAATTAAATATATAGATATATGCATGTGTGTGCATTTTAATGCTTCTATAATTTTGTAATTCACAACAAAAAATGGTAATGTTAGATTTTATATGTATTATGACTCATCAATGGCACCCCACTCCAGTATTCTTGCCTGGAAAATCCCATGGACGGAGGAGCCTGGTGGGCTGCAGTCCATGGGATCACAGAGAGTCAGACACGACTGAGCGACTTCCCTTTCACTTATTCACTTTCATGCATTGGAGAAGGAAATGGCAATCCACTCCAGTGTTCTTGCCTGGAGAATCCCAGGGACGGGGGAGCCTGGTGGGCTGCCGTCTATGGGGTCACACAGAGTCGGACATGACTGAAGTGACTTAGCAGCAGCAACAGAAAAATATGACTTAATTAACGAAAACACTATTAGAGGTCAGATCATAGGAGAGTAAATATTTTTACATAACCAAAAACATTAAGCCACAGTGCACCTAATTATTGCACCTGGTATGCAATACAACTAAATTCAGTAACACCCAAAATATGCAAATAGCCTCTTTAGATTCCTCAAAGAAGTTTGACCTGCATTTGAGTCTCTTTAAAAGACAGCAAACTACATCCATCAGAGAACCTCTGATGTTTCCTGTTAACCTTGACTTTAACAACAAAACAAAGAAAGGTAAACATTACCAAAAGATAGGTCACTTACCATAAATGCCTGTTGAGATACAGGGAAACGCCTGTGAATAAACCACAAAAAACAGAATAAATTTTAAAGGCCTGGCTCTCCCCAAACCCAACAACATCTATTTCAACATCTATTTTGCTTGATAATAGGATGCCCTCTACTCACATACTCTGAGCTCTGAACTCTACTCAGGTGAAGTAGGAGACATTGTGAAAATGGTATATTTGATTAAATTTTCTTTACCAGCAATTATTCCAGCTCACAAAAGGCAAGGGTCAAATTACCAAGAATCTTGGGAACCAGTTGTTAAACATAGTTACAAGGAATTATATCACATAAGCCTACAATGAACTAAGTTATATCGAAAAGAAATAATCATTCATCTTCAAGGCCTAAGTATTTGCCACATTTTACTATTACCTTTGCTATTGAGATGACCATGTCTATTATATGTGTCTGGTGGAAATACAGTATACCAGTATGGTATGCTACTGGGCATTCTCTCCCAGCTCTGTATTAAGTGACATCGTGTTGGTGGCATAAAATCTGAAAATACCAATCAACATTTATCTGTGTCAACTGAAACCACAGGTTGGCTATGGAAATAAAATTTTGATAAAATTTAACAGAAGGATTCTGTAAGAATCAATTGGATATACAGAATTTCTAACAAAGGGCATCGCATATTCTATTCAAGAAGGAACATTTAGAACCTTACATGAACAACTGACTGTTTCACAATTGGTAAAGTAGTATGACAAGGCTGTATGTTGTCATCCTGTTCATTTAACTTATATGCAGAGTATATCATGTGAAATGCAGGGCTGGATGAATCACAGCTGGAATCAAGATTGCTGGGAGAAATGCCAACAACCTCAGATAAGCAGAGACATCACTTGCTGACAACGGTTCCTGTAGCTATGGTTTTTCCAGTAGTTATGTATGGATGTGAGAGTGAGACCATAGGAAGGCTGAGTTCCTAAGAATTGATGCTTTTGAAATGTGGTGCTGGAGAAGACTCTTGAGAGCTCCTTGGACTGGAATGACATCTAAAGGAAATCAACCCTGAATATTCATAGGATGGACTGATGCTGAAGCTGAAGCTTCAATAGTTTGACCACCTGACGTAAAGAGCTAATTCATTGGAAAAGACCCTGATGATGGCAAAGATTGAAGGCAGGAGGAGAAGAGGGCAGCAGAGGATGAGATTGTTAGACAGCATCACTGACTCAACAGACATGAACTTGAGTGAACTCCGGCAGATCATGAAGGACAGGGAAGCCTGGCGGGCTGCAGTTCATACAGTTGCAAAGAGTGGGGAACAGCTTAGCAACTGAACAGCATATTCTATTCTAATATTTAAGTTGTGTGCTATACATTCTTTGTATCAGTGAAGCTTAAAAATAAACTTATAGAAGTAACATATTAAATTTTTGGACTTCCCAGGTGGCGCTAGTGGTAAGGAACCTACCTGCCAACGCAGGAGAGTAAAAGCCTAGGGAGGAAGAAGATCCCCTGGAGAAGGCCATGGAAACTCACTCCAGTATACTTGACTGGAGAATCCCCATGGACAGAGGAGCCTGGCGGGCTGCAGTCAGTAAGATCACACAAATCGGACATGATGAAAGTGACTTAGCATGCACACTAATTTTTTTAGTCATTTTTTAAAAACAATTGCTGGCAAACCACTGATTATACCAGACGCTATGGATTGAATGCTCATATCCACCCAAATGTAGAAGCTGAAACTCTAACGCGATGGTATTTGGAGGTGGAACCCTTGGGAGTTAATTAGGTCATGACAGTTGAGCCTCCATGATGGGATTAGAATTCTTAAAAAAGAAGAATAGAACAAGCATGCTCTGCTCTCCACCAGGTGAAAACACAGTGAGAAGATGGCCATCTGCAAACTAGGGGGTGTGCCTGCATTGAACACCCATCAGCTGGCATCCTGACCTTTGACTTCTCAGCTGTGAGAAATGAACGCCTGCAGTTTAAGCCATCTAGTAATTTGTTGCTGCTGCTGCTGCTAAATCACTCCAGTCGTGTCCGACTCTGTGCGATCCCATAGACGGCAACCCACCAGGCTCCCCCATCCCTGGGATTCTCCAGGCAAGAACACTGGAGTGGGGTGCTATTTCTTTCTCCAATGCATGAAAGTGAAAAGTGAAAGTGAAGTCACTCAGTCATGTCCGACTCTTAGCGACCCCACGGACTGCAGCCCACCAGGCTCCTCCGTCCATGGGATTTTCCAGGCAAGAGTACTGGAGTGGGGTGCCATTGCCTTCTCCAGTAGTTTGTTACAGCAGCCCAATAAAAGACATTGTACCTTATTTAGCAATATTTAGAGTTATACCAAAAGAGTTAATGAATAAATGTAAATAGAGTGAAGTCAAAATCAAGCTTTCTAATAACAGAAGGGGATCTGAGAATGGTGATGTTCTCCTGCCAATGTATCTATATGTAAATCTGCTCCAGCTGCTGTCATCTTTGTCTTTTCCCAGGAAAAATGCAGATTATAACATTTAACATATAGAAGTATGCTGCAGGAATTCATGACATGATTCTTTAAAAAACGACTGATGTTGCACTAGAAATTCAAAAAACTGCAGCTGCTGTTGACTGTAATAACTAATATGATGGCTGAGCTTAATCATAATGAAATGTTTAAGCCTTTTTAATTTATGTCTTAGGGTTAAATGTGTATTGCATTTTATTTTCCTTAACATTTTATTTTTATTTTTAATATAAATTTATTTATTTTAATTGGAGGTTAATTACTTTACAATATTGTATTTGTTTAGCCATACATCAACATGAATCTGCCACAGGTATACACGTGTTCCCCTTCCTGAACCCCCCTCCCTCCTCCCTCCCAATACCATCCCTCTGGGTCGTCCCAGTGCACCAGCCCCAAGCATCCAGTATCATGCATTGAACATGGATTGGCAATTCGTTTCTTATATGATATTATACACATTTCAATGCCATTCTCCAAAATCAGGACTGGAAAAGGTCAGTTTTCATTCCAATCCTAAAGAAAGGCAATGCCAAAGAATGCTCAAACTACCGCACAATTGCACTCATCTCACATGCTAGTAAAGTAATGCGCAAAATTCTCCAAGCTAGGTTTCAGCAATACGTGAACCATGAACTCCCTGATGTTCAAGCTGGTTTTAGAAAAAGCTCAGGAATCAGAGATCAAATTGCCAACATCTGCTGGATCATGGAAAAAGCAAGAGAGTTCCAGAAAAACATCTATTTCTGCTTTATTGACTATGCCAAAGCTTTGTGTGGATCACAATAAACTGTGGAAAATTCTGAAAGAGATGGGAATACCAGACCACCTGACCTGCCTCTTGAGAAATCTGTATGGAGGTCAGGAAGCAACAGTTAGAACTGGACATGGAACAACAGACTGGTACCAAATAGGAAAAGGAGTACGTCAAGGCTGTATATTGTCACCCTGCTTATTTAACTTCTATGCAGAGTACATCATGAGAAACGCTGGACTGGAAGAAACACAAGCTGGAATCAAGATTGCCGGGAGAAATCTCAATAACCTCAGATATGCAGATGACACCACCCTTATGGCAGAAAGTGAAGAGGAGCTAAAAAGCCTCTTGATGAAAGTGAAAGAGGAGAACGAAAAAGTTGGCTTAAAGCTCAACATTCAGAAAATGAAGATCATGGTATCTGGTCCCATCACTTCATGGGAAATAGATGGGGAAACAGTAGAAACAGTGTCAGACTTTATTTTTTTGGGCTCCAAAATCACTGCAGATGGTGACTGCAGCCATGAAATTAAAAGACACTTACTCCTTGGAAGAAAAGTTATGACCAACCTAGATAGTATATTCAAAAGCAGAGACATTACTTTGCCAACTAAAGTCCGTCTAGTCAAAGGCTATGGTTTTTCCTGTGGTCATGTATGGATGTGAGAGTTAGACTGTGAAGAAGGCTGAGCACCGAAGAATTGATGCTTTTGAACTGTGGTGTTGGAGAAGACTCTTGAGAGTCCCTTGGACTGCAAGGAGATCCAACCAGTCCATTCTGAAAATCAACCCTGGGATTTCTTTGGAAGGACTGATGCTAAAGCTGAAGCTTCAGTACTTTAGCCACCTCACACGAAGAGTTGACTCATTGGAAAAGACTCTGATGCTGGGAGGGATGGGGGCAGGAGGAGAAGGGGACGACTGAGGATAAGATGGCTGGATGGTATCACGGACTTGATGGACGTGGGTCTGAGTGAACTCTGCGAGTTGGTGATGGACAGGGAGGCCTGGCATGCTGCAATTCATGGGTTTGCAAAGAGTCGGACACGACTGAGCGATTGAACTGAACTGAACTCAACTCAACTCAACTGAACTGAACTCCCAAATCATCCCACCCTCTCCCTCTCCCACAGAGTCCAAAAGACTGTTCTATATATCTGTCTTTTACATACATCTTTTGCTGTCTCGCATACAGGGTTATCATTACCATCTTTCTAAATTCCATATATATGTGTTAGTATACTGTATTGGTGTTCTTCTTTCTGGCTTACTTCACTCTGTATCATAGGCTCCAGTTTCATCCACCTCATTAGAACTGATTCACATGAATTCTTTTTGATGGCTGAGTAATACTCCATTGTGTATATGTACCACAGCTTTCTTATCCATTCATCTGCTGATGGATATCTAGGTTGCTTCCATGTCCTGGCTATTATAAACAGTGCTGCGATGAACATTGGGGTACACATGTCTCTTTCAATTCTGGTTTTCTCGGTGTGTATGCCCAGCAGTGGGATTGCTAGGTCATAAGGCAGTTCTATTTCCAGTTTTTTAAGGAATCTCCACACTGTTCTCCATAGTGGCTGTACTAGTTTGCATTCCCACCAACAGTGTAAGAGGGTTCCCTCTTCTCCACACCCTCTCCAGCATTTATTGCTTGTAGACTTTTGGATCACAGCCATTCTGACTGGCGTCAAATGGTACCTCATTGTGGTTTTGATTTGCATTTCTCTGATAATGAGTGATGTTGAGCATCTTTTTATGTGTTTGTTAGCCATCTGTATGTCTTCTTTGGAGAAATGTCTATTTAGTTCTTTGGCCCATTTTTTGATTGGGTCATTTATTTTTCTGGAATTGATCTGCAGGAGTTGCTTGTATATTTTTGAGATTAGTTGTTTGTCAGTTGCTTCATTTGCTATTATTTTCTCCCATCCTGAAGGCTGTCTTTTCACCTTGCTTATAGTTTCCTTTGTTGTGCAGAAGCTTTTAAGTTTAATTAGGTCCCATTTGTTTATTTTTATTTTTATTTCCAATATTCTGGGAGGTGGGTCAAAGAGGATCCTGCTGTGATTTATGTCAGAGAGTGTTTTGTCTATGTTCTCCTCTAGGAGTTTTGTAGTTTCTGGTCTTATGTGTAGATCTTTAATCCATTTTGAGTTTATTTTTGTGTATGGTGTTATAAAGTGTTCTAGTTTCATTCTTTTACAAGTGGTTGACCAGTTTTCCCAGCACCACTTGTTAAAGAGATTGTCTTTACTCCATTGTATATTCTTGCCTCCTTTGTCAAAGATACGGTGTCCATAGGTGTGTGGATTTATCTCTGGGCTTTCTATTTTGTTCCATTGATCTATATTTCTGTCTTTGTGCCAGTACCATACTGTGGCTTTGTAGTAGAGCCTGAAGTCAGGAAGGTTGACTCCTCCAGTTCCATTCTTGTTTCTCAAGATTGCTTTGGCTATTCGAGGTTTTTTGTATTTCCATACAAATTGTGAAATTACTTGTTCTAGCTCTGTGAAAAATACCATTGGTAGCTTGATAGGGATTGCATTGAATCTGTAGATTTCTTTGGGTAGTATCCTCATTTTCACTGTATTGATTCTTCTGATCCACGAACATGGTATATTCCTCCATCTATTAGTGTCCTCTGTGATTTCTTTCACCAGTGTTTTATAGTTTTCTCTATATAGGTCTTTAGTTTCTTTAGATAGATATATTCCTAAGTATTTATTCTTTTCGTTGCAATGGTGAATGATTGTTTCCTTAATTTCTCTTTCTATTTTCTCATTATTAGTGTATAGGAATTCAAGGGATTTCTGTGTGTTGATTTTATATGCTGCAACTTTACTATATTCACTGATTAGCTCTAGTAATTTTCTGGTGGAGATTTTAAAAGAATGTATATTTATTCCTTTTGCTTGGATCTTCTATTTAAAGTCACAATTTACATGATTTGTTTTGGACACGGTAATATTAATAATTGACTCTTGAGCTTAGTTATAGGTCTATGAAACACTTTTTCCCTTTCATTTCACTAGTAAATGCTACTAGCTTCTAATAAAAAAAAAGGACAGTTTCTGGGATGGAGTAGAAACTATTTTTAAAATGAATTGAATAATTATTTGATTCCTTGAATTCTTGTTGCTGCTGCTGCTGCTAAGTTGCTTCAGTCGTTGAGACGCCAGTAAATCTGAAGGATTTTCTTGAACTACTCAATCCATCCCGTGAACCTCAACCATGAAAAGATAGGACGGAGCAATATCTCCTGAAAATATTGTAGTTTTTTTTTTTACAGGCATTCACCAGGTTTCTCCATAGGCATGTAAATCAACTGCATGCTTACTATAAGTCATTTGTTGCTAATAGTAAGGACTTGACACTCAGGAATGGCCTGCTTAGAAGTACAAATTAGAAAATTAGAGAGGATTCAGAGTCATCCCTATCACTTGTGCCATGCCTACTCATGTTTCATTGTGCTTTTAAATGTGGTGGAAAGAGATGAGTTTATAGCTGATGCCCCAGGTATTCCATGGAAACAAACTGAACACATAAACATTATCCATCTTGTGCTCCATGCAGACAGAGAAAAGTTTGAGAATGGTTGTATCAAGCCATCAAGCAGAAACTACTAGCTACTAGAATGGTTTCCACAAGCCAGTCTGCTAGAAATCCCAACTGGACACTCTTTCCATTCAACATGTCGGAGAGTTTAGTTAACTGCTTGGAGCATCTGTTTCCTCATCAGTAGATGGAAACTCAAAGTTCTCCTGAGGGGTTTGTGGAAAGATGAGGAGGAATGAAGAACACATAGCCTTGTGTCTGATGAGGGGCACTATCTCAGCTAATGGTGATTCTTCTGTTGGCCACTCTAATGACCACCAGGCTCTGCTTTAAGCAGGGAATCTATTGTCCTAGGGGCTTCCCTGGGGGCTCAGATGGTAAAGAATCCACCTGAAATACAAGAGACCCCGGTTCAATCCCAGGATCAGAAAGATCCCTGGAGAAGAGAATGGCTACCCACTCCAGTACTCTTGCCTGGAGAATCCCATGGACAGAGGAGCCTGGAGGGCTACAGTCCATGGGGTCGCAAAGAGTCAGACACAACTGAAATGACCGAGAACACACACAGGCACTGTTGTGCTAGCGCAGGGCTTCCTGACCTTGGCACTGTTGATATCTGGGACCAGACAGTGCTTTGTTGCTCGGGGCTGCCTTGAGCATGGTGAGATGCACAGCAGCTTCCCTGTGCTCTTCAGCCACTGCTAGGAGTAGGCTCCCAGTCTTGACAATCAAAAACATTTCCAGGCATTGTCACATTTCTGCAGAGGGTGAAATCACCCCTGGCTGAGGACTACTGCCCTAGAATCTAGCACCTAGACCCTAGCAGGGCTGTCCTCAGACAGCCTTCAACTGTTAACCTTTTCAGGGATGGTCTCAGGTGCAGAGACCCTCCTCACTGGGGCCATGCCCTGGCCCATAGTCAGTGCAGAGTATAAAGGCCTTGGCTCATCTTGGCTCAAGTTAGTGTAGGACCCTGCAACACCACAGCCACCACCAAGCCACACAGCAGCTCACCCCTTTCCCCCTGCCCCGTCTTGTTACCCCCCTCCCCTGTCTTCTCCAGGGGCTGATCCCCAGGCACAGCTCAGTAAACGTTCTGCACCCTGAACTCTGTCTCAGAGTCAGCCTCTGGGGGAACTGATCTGACTTCACTCCCTCTGCTTCCCTCTTATGTCCAGTATTACCAGTCATTCTCCCATCAGATTCAGCAGAAGAGAGAGCACACCAGAGCACTAACGGCGACTTTCATTTGCCTCACTCCCAGCTCTTTCTCAGAATCAATCACACAACTTAATAATTGAGTCTGAATGTACCAACTGTCTTGTCTGTTTTATCAAGGACAAATAGCTTCATCTGAAAATGACATTGTTGCTTTCAAAGTGAAGGTACACAGTTGTGTAATGGAGGATGGTGTTGATAATCTTATTGTATTAAACATAAAGGCAATGATAAAGCAGAGATGGGATTGTAATATCATGGAAAAACTCATTGTATGTAAAGCAACTTTGCATACAATTCATCTATATAAATTTCCTAATTGATCACTTTTTATCATGAGAAAAAGAGAGGAACAGAGAAAGAAAAGAGGGAGCAAAGTGAGCTCAAGTAAAGGGTTTCACAGGACATTTGTTCTTTGCCATACTAAATTTCTGATGGGGCCACCAGAAGTGAACAACATAGGATTACTTTATTTCAAAGTTATATTTAATATAACCACCTCCCACAAAAATCCTCTCCTGTGGAAGAATGATAGATTGCATTATACCAAAACCCCGGCAGTTTAGCCTGGTTTATTTTAAAGTGCATGTAATTCTGCAGTCACCTGTAGAACTTGGGGAATTGACATCATCAGCCCACTTTGTAAGGCTCCAGACTCCCCTTCCAGCAGGCAAGCCCCAGGAGCAAGGACATCTCCATGCTAATCATGGCAGAACCTACAGCGACCAGAAACTTCAGAGCACTTGACTGCCAGCCAGTTTTTTTTTTTTTTTCTTTTTCCCAAATCAGCATGTACTTCCCTCTTGTGGGAAAAATATTCATTTAACTTGGAGAGTGAGAGAGGATTTTTCTTTTGTAAAATTATAGATTTCCACCTGGAAAATACTTCTTTAGCCCAGCACGTTGGTTTCAAGTACATTTGTAGAAACACAAAAATACTCAAGGCTATAGACTATGCTTCCCATCCTCTTGAATGCCTGTTTCCACTTCTCCCATTTCTGTCTCAATAACTTGAGGGCAAATAAAGAAACACCCCTTAACCTTTGTTTTGACCCTAATGGTGCCTCAAACTCAATGCAGTGAGCCCTTAGCCAGCATTATAACCATCGTGTGCTTTCCTTTGATCTTTGATTCATACAAAGTGGGAATTTCTTCCTCTCCTCTTTAAAGGTCACTACCATCTACCCACTGCTTATACAGCAGCCTTGTGATCTAAGTAGGTCTGACTCCACCCTCAGTTCCACAGGAAGGTGATGACTGAAGAAGGTAAGTAGCACACACCTCCTTTAGTCACAAGGATGGAGAGATGGGGAGTTGTAGAATCACTGAGCCAATGGTATAAATTAACTATAAATTAACTGTAAAGTGCTCTCAACCTCTGGAATCTTTCAGTTGCTTAGTCAACACTTTCCTCATCGCTTAGTCAGTTTTAGTTAGGTACAAGCTAATTTGCAAGCATTATTTGCAAGCAAAAGCATGCTACCTAATACACCTTTCATTTAAATGTCTACAATTATATATCACTGTTCACTGACTTGAGGAAGCTGTCAACTGTAAGAAACACCATTAGGTTGTTGTACTTTGTGTGCCGTGAAACAAGAAGAAGCTCTGTAACAGTGAAAATACACTTTCCTACCACTTAGGATTTTTATTCTATACCTACTGAAATGACAATTTTGGATTTATTTAAAGTGTTTCTTAAGTCATAACTTGCTCAGATAAAAAGGAGAAAAACTGGTTACAATTTCCTCAAACTTTCCTCATGTGAAGAGTCTGGTACTTCTGAATGACTTTTTGAAACAGAATTCTAGACATGAGCTTCCCATAGTTTTATCCTTGTGCTCTCAACATGATATTGACTCTGGCCATCACAAGTGCTCCACTGCTGACTCAGAACTTTCCTTCTAGGCCCATGACACCCTCTCTGAAACTTTGAAGCTGGCTCCTTCTTTGTTGATGTTTTCAGACAACATCAAAGACACATGCCTCCTTAAATGGCCCCTAACTGGTCAGGCAGCTGAAGGTCAAGACTGGCCAGTCAATGCCTTGGGGAAGACAACAAGCGTATGCATGTACAGCAACAAGACCTTACTGTAAGTAGGCTTGACTGTAAACAATCCGGGCTATAATAGGCATCCTACTTTCAAAGAAGTTAGAATATGAGAAAAAGCACATCAGTGAAACTTAGGGTACCACTCTTTGTCTTTAGATGTCTGGTTATCAGCCTAGTAGGTGGTACCAAAATACTCTTAACCCCAGGATGAAGCATACTTGGGTATTTCTCAAACTGATATACCTCACTGTAGGAGTATGCAAGATATTTTGGTATACAGCAAACAGTCACTGTTCATTCCAATGTAATATCAATATGTTATTTTTATATGCTGCATTAACGAGCCACGTGTATGCCCCTCAGGGCCTCAGTTTCTCTAACTATGAAAGGAGCAGAGTTGGACTAGATGGATCAGCTCAGTGATTACATTCTGGAATGCTATGAAACAGCCTCTTTTGCCTCTCTAAAGCTCAGGATAAAGGTGCTGAAGAGCCAGGCAATTTTACAGCATCCTGAATTCTTCAGTGTTTAAACATGGGTGGTGGTAACATAGCAACAACAGCTGTCATTCTTGAATTATAGCAGTCTGCTCCTTATCTGTGGTTTTGCTTTTCTCAGTTTCACTGACCCCTGGTCAACTGCAGTCTGAAATTATTAAACGGAAAATTCCTGAAGTAAACAATGCACAAATTTTAAATTGTGCTCCATTCTGAGCAGCGTGGTGAAAGCCAGCGCCACCTCACTCCATCCTGCCTGGGGCATGAATCCTCCATGTACCCTACCTGCCAGTCACTCAGTAACTGCCTCAGTCATCAGCGACGCAGTACTGCTGTGTCGCGGTGCTTGTGTTCAAGTAACACTTCCTTCTCTTAATGACGGTCCCAAAGCCCAAAGGCAGTGGTGTCAGCAATTTGGATATGCCAAAGAGAGGCAGTGCTTTCCTTAGGTGAGAGGTGAAAACTCTCGGCTCAAAAAAGAAAGGAAAACAAACAAACAAACAAATCTGTGCTACTCTTGCCATCACACTTCAAACTGCAAAAGTTACAGCCATTGTGTGTGATAAGCGCTTAGAGAACATGGAAAAGGCACCAAATTTGTACAATAAGACTTTCTGAGAAAGAGAGAGACTGTATTCAAATAACTTTTATTATAGTATATTGTTACAGTTGTTCTATTTTATTATTAATTATTGTTGCTAATGTCTTATGTGTTTGTGCGTGTGTATGTGTGGGGGAAACAGCTCAGTCACTCAGTCCTGCCCGACTCTTTGGGACTCCATGGATTGCAATCCACCAGGATACTGGAGTGGGTTGCCATTTCCTACTCCAGGGGATTTTCCAGACCCAGAGATCCAACCCACAACTCCTGAGTCTCCTGCACTGGGAGGTGGATTCTTTGCCACTGAGCCATCTGGAAAGCCCTGTTAATCTCTTACTGTACCTAATTTATCAACTAAACTTAATCATAGGTATCTATGTCAGGAAAAAAATACAGTATATATAGGGTTGAGTACTATCCATATTTTTGGCATCCACTGGGGGTCTCAGAATGTATGCCCCACAGATAAAGGGGATCACTGTGTTCCAGTGTGCTAAGCATGGGCTAAAAACTCTATGCAGAAAATCTGATTCATTCTCATGAACAATCCTGTGATAAAGAACCTATCACTCTCTTTTCATAAACATGGAAGAGAGAAAGCTAAGAAAGTGAATTCCCTCCGGGTCACAGAAATTTATTTTGTGTAAGATATCTACTTTATGTAAGGCATAACTGATCGTTTACCCTTCACACTTGTTAACTACACAAAGAATTTATAAGTAATTCTCAAAAGGCTGAAAGAAGACAGGCACGGGGAGATACAGTGGGAATCTTCTTCTACAGCCACAGCTCGCTCTTCCTCAGATTCAGCTAGAAAAGCCTCCCCTCAGGCCGTCACAGACAATAGTATGGTGACCATCACACCACTCCATTCATTTAGATTTTGAAGCCTGAGATTGTATCTTTTTCCTGATCTCAAACCCTTAGTCCCTTCAAATCACTTTTTAATAAACCATGAAGTCATGTTTTATGGGGCCTTCAATTGCCCCAAGATCTGGCTCCAGGCTTCCCCTCTGCCCTCCTTTCCTCCCACTTGTACTTGTGCTCACAGAGTTCCAGCCGCACTGGTCTCCTTCAGTTCTTCAAACACGGAGATCATGATCCTAAGTCAGGGCTTTGGACTAGCCGTCTCCTGTCTGGAGCTCTTCTTTGTAAGTTACTGATCAGATACCGCCTCCTCAGGGAGGCTCCTTCAGGCCTCTTCCCTCAGGCTGCTGGGTCTCCATGACTCTTCTGCCACCTGACAGACAGGTGCTTGCTTGCTCTTTGCCTCCTCAACCTTGGTCTCCCCACTGGCAGGCAGAATCTCGGTGGATCTTTGTCTTCCTTATGATTGCATCAGTTGCAGCTAGAATGAGGCCTGGCATTCAATAAATATCTTTTGAATGGATGAATGAATGAATAATTGAGTTATATGGCCACACAAACGTTTTTTTTTTTTTTTCCCTACAGAAATTGGAGCATATGTTGTGTTTTTTCTTCTGAGACTATCTTTCTTCATGTTCTAGGTGTTGGAGATCTTTCACTGTCCGTGTACAGTAATATAATGTCTACATAATATTCTAGGCATGGTTACACTATGTTTACTTAACATGTAGGTTGTTTCTAAATATTGCTGTAATAACCCTTCCATAAGCATTCTTGACTATGCCTTTATGTAGCTAACATATTCTGGCAGGATATATTTCTAGAAATAACATTAATTTGTTTAAATGAACAAATTGACCTAAATGAAAAAGTTTAAAATTTTGAAAATACAGTCCTTCCACGACCCTCCTCACATACCTACATCCATAAATGCCCAAGTCATTTGCATAAAATATGTAGTATTTGCATATATCCTATACATACCTTCCCATGCATTTTAAATCATCTCTAGATTACTTATAATATCCAATACAATGTAAATGTGATGTTAATAGTTGTAAATACAATGTAAATGATATGTAAATAGTTGCCATTACAGGGCAAATAGAAGTTTCACTTTTTAGAACATTCTGGAATTTTTAAAATATATTTTTTATCTGTAGTAGGTTGAATCTGCGAATAGGAAAGTAGATAGCTACAGAGGGCTGACTGTACTGACAAACTGCTCCCCTTAAAATATTTTTTCAATGTAAAATCTCTTCAACAGTAAAGACAATAATTCTACTCCCCCCTTATCCCCATTACATGGGTGAATAGAGCAAAAGAATGCTGTCTCTTTAACAAATTACCGGAAAATGCAAACATTACCAGGGCATTCCCTTCCATAAAGCTAGATAACCTGAAGGCCAAGGTCATTTAAAGGAGCCCGTGAATGACATCAGGTGGAAATGGCCAGGGTTGGAGCGCATGGCAGAGGCTCCCCAGGCACCGTGATTATAAGCAATAACTTTGTTTTTGTTTTCTTCATTATACCTTGGAAATAGCTGTCATAAAGTCATTTATTGCCAGCTGCTTTCGTGTTTATAACTACAACTCCACACAATATAAAACAAACTATTACACAGCCATGAATAGGAGCAGTCCTCTTGTAAACTTTATATTTTCCAAGAAGACAGATGGGTTACTTCCACCATGAATTTATATGGATCTAAAATGTCAGAACCAGCAAAGGGAAAAAAACCTGCCTTTTGCCTGAGCCTGCTCGAGTGACTGGTAGGAATGTTTTACTAGAAACTCTATGTATATGAAAATGAGAACTAGTCCCCATAAACCCACTGAACCCAAAAGAATGTGCATTCTGTTCCCAAATGTCTACATCTGTAAACTCCTTTTACACAGAACCAAAGGGAAGAAACAAAGGTTAAAACCGAAAAAGGAAAAAAAAAAAACAAACAAACAAAGATCCTTTCCATATTAATAGCAAACCAGTGGTGCAATATGGAAACTGCTACTGAAACAAAATATTCCTAAAAGGATTCTTTTTTCCCATAAACTTGACCACCTCTAATTTTGAAAGTATCTGTCCCCATGTCTTTCTCAAAATTAAATATATGTACCAGGCTCATTCTACACCCCTGGCAAGACGAGGGGAGGCTGAGGGGATGGCCTTAGGTGCCCCTTTCTTGGGTGGAGCTGGGGAAGCTGGGATTACTGACCATCACCTCAGATCCCCTGAGAAGTAAATTACCCTCTTGAGACTGAAAGGCCGATAGCCATTGTGGGCCAGACTCTTTCTGCACAGAGGGGCCTTCCTGGCCAAAGGAGGGGCCAGGATGACAAGGAAATCCCCTGTGCATATAGTACTGAGGGACCAGTGTGCTGCGGGAAAGAGCCCAGGGCTGTAGGCAGAGCTTTGGAAGACTTAGGGTCCCGGAGCTTCCCTCAGTGTGCTGGAAGGGACACCACCATCCTTCACCAGAGGCAGGCATCCATACACAGCAACGGCTGTCATGGGGATGCCCTTGGTCAGCTGGGCCCTCTGCCAGTGCACTCAGAGCACAAGGAGTTGGGGATCAGGCACCTCCAGGGCACCCCCTAACTGATATTGGCTCAGTTATGGGTGTGGAGGCGTCCCACTCCTGCATCCTTGCCCTGGAAGGGACAAAGCAGAGCTGTAAGCTGCATTATCTGGCAAGCATCACTGGGGGACTTTGCCATCACCTAGGACTAAGCCTGAGTTCCACTCTCCTCTTCTGATCTCAGTCTTCACATTTCGCACCTGGGATTTTCCTAACAGACCCCTTCCCCCAGATCCTCACCCCAGAGTCTGCTTTTGGGAACCACTGCAGACATTTATTATCGTCATTAAGCTGGATGTGGCTGCAGAAGAACTTTTACAGTGAAATGAACCTGCAAGGTGATTTTGGGGAGAAGCTCAGAGGAAACAGAGCCCATGGTCACTTCTGTTCAGTCTTGGTGAGAGGAAGAAGAAAAAGCAGGTGAATTCTTTAAAGAAGCAAGAAGGAAGAAAGAACATTCTTAACACCATGAGTAACATGAACAGAGACCTGGCTCAAAGCCAAGGAGGAGCTGCCAGGGTGTACAAAAGGAAGGGATTCAGAGAATGACCATTCAGGGATGAGGCAGTGGTCCTGGGACTTTCTGTCTTCCACGCTGAGGGCAAGGCTCCATAAAGAATGTGCACCAATGGGATGGGGAGGGAGGTGGGAGGGGGATTCAGGATGGAGAACACATGTAGAGTCATGGCTGATTAGTGTCAATGTATGGCAAAATCCACTACAAAATTGTAAAGTAATTAGCCTCCAATTAAATTAATCAAAAAATAAAGTAAAGCTATTAATTGAAAAATAAAAAGAATGCGCACCACATAAATAGTAGATAAACCCAAGTAGAAGTTATCATCTACTCATGTGAAAGGGAAAGTGTTAGTCACGTCTGACTCTTTGTGACTCCATGGACTGTAGACCGCCAGGCTCCTCAGTCCATGGGATTCTTCAGGCAAGAATACTGGAGCAGCTTGCCTTGCCCTCCTCCAGGGGATCTTCCCAACCCAGGGATACAACCTGGGTCTCTTGCATTGCAGGCAGACTCTTTACCATCTGAGCCACCAGGGAAGTCCAGCTACTCAGGGGTTGGAGTCAATCCTTGACTTCCTTAATGATAAGTTGTATCTCTACATCTTTCTTAGGAATAAAGTTGAAGATTTGACTTCCAAAGGAAACATTTAAGAAAATCTATTAATAGCAAACAACCACAAAACAAGAAACACAGATGACCTCATCGAGGAGCAGCCCCAAAGCCTTGACACGATGGGGTGGTGAGGCGGTATTTTCTAACAGTCTATGCATGGATTGGGCACAATGGATATCGTAACTCAACCACTTCTGCCAAACCCATGTCTCCATGCTTCTTCCAAGAATCCCTAATGATCTGTTAACAAACCACACAGCCGTGAGAAGGGAGGGAGATAATACACAGTCAACAATATTTCCTGAAACATCATGGAAAGAAACAGATGCCGGGGTGTCCAGGAGCATCCACTATCAGCTTCTCCTCCGCGACTTAAGCAAAGAGACAGAAATAAAGACGCCATCTAATAAATGCTAAATCTTCCTGGATGTTTTTACATGACCTTTGCTCTCAAAAGAAGCCTGAGAGGAGGCATTATTATTATTATCTCCAGAGAGAGTGAGGACACTCCCCAAAGTTATACTATGGCTAAGAGGAAAAGCTCAGACAGTTCTGATCTTCTGGCTGAAAATTCTAAGCACCTTCCACTGCAGAACAGAGTCCATGAGGTCAGTGGAGAAGGAGGAGGCGAAGACAGAAGAATCCACCTTAAAGCACCCCTGGTTGTTGAGGAAGGACTGGTTAGAGACGAGAATTCTTTTTCCACATCAACACAGGATGAAAACCCTCCTGGGCACTAGCTACCAGATCTCAACAGTATTAAATCTGCCATCTAATTAAAGATTAGTGTCACGGTGTCCCTGAAGATTAGGACATTTTGAGAACCACCGTGTTATTTTATTCTATTCCCACCACTGCACCAGACAAGCATAGCCCAGGCTGCACCCTTCTTGTGACCAGCAGACTCCTTCCCTGGGATGCACTGATGTCCTCCCGTGTGCGTCCGTCACAGACCGTATCATTAGAGAGGGAGCAGACTGCTAGATTACCAACACATATGTGGGTTTTCTGCCTGCAGGATTTCTTGAAACCTCTGTTCAATCTCTTAAAATGTCAGCATGTTCTCTTCACAGATTGGGCAATTCCACTTCAGCCCCTCTACAATTTCAAGGTATGAACTTGAAAACATTACACAGAAAAAGAGATGTGTTTCCACAGGTACCTTTAAAGTCAATTCTTTGTGCAAACACCTGACTCCCTTTCCTATGTATGAGAGTTAGGTGAGATTCTCTTGACAGTTGCTTGGGGCCTAACCTACAGTGTGGTTTGCAAAGAATAAGGACTTTAAATAAAATGAGTTATGATTATGCAGCTTGAGTCAATATGTAAAGGTAATACATTCTTCTTTCCTTAGTCACAAAGGAAGACATTAATCAAGCCTAATGCATGCTTTATATTTAACAAGGGAATTAATTAGGGGATAATGACTAAGAAAGAGGTGTCTACAGAACACACGCTATAGGAATGACTAAAGAAAAAGAAAGAAAGGAAAAGAAAAAAGGAAATTGACTGTAGTCATACTTCCCAAGTTTAGGAATTGATATTCATGGCCTGAAAATGGCTGTGGTTTTTGGACCATCAATAACAGTGAAGACTTTTATCAGCTAGAGTCTATTATGGAAATGAGCAAAAATAACAGGACAAGAAGCAGCCAGTCTGCAGGGAGATGTCTGACAACTTAGGCCCCAGGAGGTGGGTTATTTGTAGACATTTCCTGGTGATCACCACATTAATCCAACCAGAATTATCTGAGAACAAGGAAGGAAGCAGGCACCTGGCCTTTCATTGTACACATGAAGGTTCAGTGTTGGCTCCTGTACCAGGAGATGAGGAAGCCAAGTTTTGCAGAATGTGACATACCTGTGATTTACTAAAAAATAGTCAAGACTAAATTCTGTTCTACTCTCAGGGAATGCGTAGGCATTGGGTCATCATTACTGTTACAGAGGCAATGAGGAGGTCATACGTGATGGATGGATAGATGCATGGATGGATGGAAGGGCTGAGGGTGGCAGACGGAAGAACAGACAGATAAAAGAATGGAGGGAATCATTTTGGATGTAGAGGTGGATACTCTCAAGCTGCCACTAGCTCTGGTAGACTTTGACTTCACCAAAAGTTTAATCTAACAAAGTGAATGACTTAATTTTTAACCACAATGTTATAAACACATCTTTCCTAAGGATAAACAAAATAAAAGCCATCCATAACAGGTTGTAACCCTGTCTCAGATAAAACACATTGCCGCCAAGAGTTATATTGCTTTCAAGTGTGTGAAAGAATTTCTTCCCACCACTTTCCCTCTCCTTCAGTGTTACTGTTTCTTTTCTTTTTTTTGGGGGGGGGGGCGGTGTTGAAAGTGGAATGCATCCTCAACGTGGAAAATGAGAGTTTCATCAGTAACAGATGTCACTTGGTGTAACTGAGCAATCGTTTTGAGGACATAGCAAGAAGCCAAAGATTCTGTATTAGGGATTTATTTCTCCCGAGTTACAAAGAGCTGTCCAAGGTTCCTCTACTCCATGAAAAGCAGTAGTTTCACAACCAGCATTTCACCACGTGATCTCTAGTGCATATCTAATTGCGGAAACTATAAATGATACCTTTTTGGCACACATCACACTCCTGGCATTCAGTGTTCCTGTTAGAAGCACAGATCTCTCAGAGGTGTACTGTTCTGGCAGTGATCTGTTCCCAGTGGCCCACACATTGCTCCTGTCTCCACCGTTGTTGATAGGCTTGCCCAGGATCCATATGAAATTCTCCCAGGATGAAGAGTTCGCCGGTTCAGAAAGTACATGGACCAGTGATTCTCAAATGTCAACATATGTGTATCCACTCGCAAGAGCATCTTGCCGAAATGAAAATTTGGATACAGTCGACCTGGAGCAGGCTGAGATTATGCGTGTCTAACAGCCTCCCAGGTGATGCTAAGATGGCGGGTCTGGTCACAAGTAACTACACCATAGTACCCCTTCAAGTCCTACTTTCCAAGGTGACATTGCATGAGTTGCAACCTGAGGAAAACCGGGAAGAAATCACTGGTTCCACTTAATACGGGAGTACCTGAAATGGCAGATCTTCCGAAGCGCCGCAGAAGGCAGCAATAAACCAGGGAAGGGCCAGACGATGAAGCCCCTGCTCCTCCGCAACCCCTTGTATTTTCCCACAAAACTGCTCTCTTCAAACACCCAACTCCTTTCATCCTGATAAACACACTTGCCCTTCTGCTCACTGGATAGAATGTCAACATGAGTGTCCATTATTTCCAGGTGGGACTATTTTGTTGTTGTTGTTGTTTGTTTACTTCCATCTATCCATGTCACTACTATATTTTAGACACACAGTCAAAGCATTACAGTTTGGACTAGGATAATCCTCACACATCAGTGTGTAGACACGCCCTTAAGGAGGACCTTTCTTAAAATGCAGATTCTGATTCAGTAGGTCTGGGTTAAGAGCTTAGCTTCTGCATTTTAACAGCTCTCAGATGATACCTATGCTGCTGATCTTGGGACTCTCCTCTGAGGGGCAAGCATTGAGACCATTACTCATGGACTTTCATACTCTGACCCCTCTGCTAATTTTGACACCCAAACCAGTAAAACTCACTATGCTGCAAACAACAGGCAACTTAACTCCAAGTAGCACTCAAAATGAAAAAAAAAAGCAATCTTTTATAATTTAAAATTTTCAGTGACATGTGTAGCTTCACAGGTAAGTCTTGATCCAGCCTCTCAATGATATCTCCAATTATTATAGGAAGTGGCTGCTTGATTTAGGCTAATTTGCTGGTGTGAATCCAATGCGTGTACACATGTAGCAGTTGTGAACATCAGTTACCTGATGAAGAGGAAGTCACCTAGTACATGAGGTGCTTTCTTTTCTGCTAAGACAGAAGTTAAGGTATCCCTTCTTGTCAAAATTGCAAGTGGACATTTTCTTGGGTTGAGAGGAATGCCTTGTGGAAAGACATCTGAGATCTGAGACTGTTTCTGCTGTAAAGACTTATGATTTAGTGATGCGAAAAAGTTCCAAACACTTGTTCAAAATTAGAAAGCATGGTAAGGACTAAAAACAACAACAACAACAAAAATGCATGAACATATGAATTTTTTGCATTTAGACTGACTATAAAATTATATTTTTTTATAATTAAAAGAAGTTCCACCTGAACTCATTCCCTGAACTCTCAACCCAATATTTACTTCTCCTCCCCAATCACAGGTAAAAGTTCCCTTTGCACCATTTCCTCCTCTTCTATATCTCTACCTCCATTCTTTCCTGGTTTTGATTTGGTAAAGTGAAGCTATCCTTAATGAGGCACACTGGACCACTCTCATAGGACTGAAGCTCCTAATCAATAGCTTCAGAAAAATTAGGAAGGAGAAGGAAAGACAAAACAATGCTTTCCTTAGCTATGGTGAATTTCCCTTAGTTGGTCACTCTAGTCTTTCTATTCAGAATTCTAAAGTTGTCTGGAATCTTGACCCTCATTTTCTTTTTTTTTTTTTTTTAATGTAGAGCAACACTTCCACAAAAAAAAGTTTTATATTCCTGGAGAAATGTCATGACATTTTACATTCTGCAGTGAATGCACAAGCTCAAAAGATTATGCTGATGTGATGGTGACTCTGCTATCACTTCCAGGAACTGATATATAGAAGAAAAATGCAAATATGTTCACTAAATGGAATCAAGAAAAGGTGCTTGTTTATAATTATAGATCTTAATTCTATTTTCTCCTCTTGAATGATAATATACACTCTTTTCTATACTTATGGTAAGGGATTTTTTAGAAAATTATTAGGAATGCAGATGTGAACATCTTTGGGTATATTTTATTAGGGAGATTTTTAAGTCTGTAATGACTAGCCTATGATATTTTATGAGCTTTCATAAATGGGTCATTTGTCCAGATAAGAAATTTAGTTATAGAATGAACATAGAGTTATATTTGGATCTTAATTACACAGGCCAGAACCACTCGCAAAGTCATTAGACATAATAATTCCTAAGCTTCTTAGAAGAATGGACTGATCAGGGGTGATCTCACTGAGGCCATTTTCTGGTTTTAAGAGGCCTGAAATTCTACTCTCAGAATTCTCAATAATTTAGATGGTGTAGTGTCTGTGCTAAGATCTCAAAGAGCTGTCAATTTCCAGGAGGAAAACAGAGTCTGGGTCTACAGAGGCCCTGCAATTTCTGAAAATTGATGCAGGTATCTGGATAAATCAATAAAATGGAAATCATCTTAGACAAAGGTTTTTTTTTTTTTTTTTTAACCTGCACTGTGCTGATGTTTTGTTCATTTTGATGTTTTAGTTACTACATTATAACTTAATGACAAAACATGGCATGGTCAAGAGGCAGTATATAAAGGGTATTAAGTAACACTAACAAAGTGGGTTGGATTTTCTTCCCTTCTTGATCTTTTCTCACCTTATTTCAGTTTTTTTAATAGTGCAAGTGCAAAACTAAATCCCCTCAAACTTGTTTAACCTCTTCTTCACAGGTCATCAACTGTCTCATTAACACAAATAAAATTATAGGTTTTTTTGAAGCTCCAATTGGTAGCAACCACTAATATTATTCACAGCTCTTTTTCCAAGGCAGTTGTGCCCTTGGGAACACAATGAGGAACGCATTACGGTTGATTCAGCATTTGAATTTTTCAGGCGTTCTTTGTCACCCACCGGACAGGCAGCATTAGGAATGGTGGCAGAGGCAGGGCGGAGAGTGTCGGGAGGTGCTGAGAACCTCCACACGGCCACAGGTGTGCCAAGAGGCACAGGAATACCCACGGTGGTGCCAGCGTAGACATTTCCAAGTGCACTCCCGTCATGCTGTGCGGCACCCAGGATTAACCCCTCTGGACCCATCCTCCTGCACACTGGCATTCCATTTCAGCGCGAGGAGTAGATGGGCTTTATTGGTTAGAAAATGAAAGATGAGCTTGTATGGATAAACACTGATGTTTCCCATTAGGCCATATTTTTTCTCACAGCTCCATATGGAGTCAAAAACTCAACTGTAGTCAAAGCATAAACTCATAAAAAATTTTAGACAAAATGTGAAATGCTAGCTAAGTAATTTGAGGACAGTTCTAATACCAACTTATTAGGCTAAATGTCATTGTGAAGTTAGAGGAAGTTGTGTTTTTCTACAATATCTATTCAAACCCATGTGATCATCATGTTATCCTATACTTTCAAGAAAATTTAATAAGGCATCTGTAGCAGGATGTAGTTTTTAAAAATTTGCCTGAGAAGAAGAACAGGATAAGGGGATATGAAACAGGATTATCAAAATTTTAATTTTTTTTTTTCATTAACAGAAAATATCAGTTCTGGCAAATTTTTAAAGTAAGCCAGTTAACAAAGTAAAAGCAGCAATACTATATGTTAAGATTATTAAGATTCTCTTTACCAAAAATTCAGACTAACAACCATGGGAAATTTCAAATTGCTGACATATTTTTCTAAGAAAGGTGAATCGTGATTTCTAAAGAGTTTCTGTTTTGGAGTATTGTCCAGGTTGAAATTTGGTTTTAAATACCTTTCTTTGTGTGTGTGTGTGTGTGTGTGTGTGTTTGTGTACAGCCTGGAGGCAGTTAGTTCATATGAAGTACCCTAATCAGATTTTCAACCTCCACAGATGGCTCCATCAACCATTTCAACTATCAATATTGAAGCAAAGAGGGTTAGTTAACAATCAAAGGAGATATTAGAAATACTTCTTTATTGGTAAAATGAGAGGCATTCAACATATGTAGTTGGCCAGAGAAGTTGTAAAGGTACCATCACTTTTGCATGAGAGGTGCATGAGAATCATGCAAGTTCAAGCACTTAAAATCTTGGGAGCCAAGCCAATATCCACAGCTCTGTCCAGGGTTACAACGACACCAAGTGAATGAGTCCATGGCCTGATCTGCCTTCAGCACTGGTTACTCAAATGATATTTATCTGTAAGGGATTTGTTGGATGCCTGCAGATGGAGGGGTGTCGCTCAGCTTACAGGGTAAGACTAGATGACCATTTTTGTGACTGCATGCTAATGGGTGTTTGTATGTGTAACAGAATTCACCCTGAGAAGTACTTGTACTGTAACACAGAGTTTGATATAGATATGAGCTATCAGTAGGAAATGTTCCTTTCTTTCTATTTTTCACCCCTACCAGAGGCCAGTGGGCTTCCCAGGTGGCACTAGTGGTAAAGAAACTGTCTGCCAGTGCAGGAGACACAGGTTGGATCTCTGGGTCAGGAAGATTCTCTGGAGAAGAGAATGGCAATCCTCTCCAGTATTGCTGCCTAGAGAATCCCATGGACAGAGGAGCCTGTCAGGCTACTGTCCATAGGGTCGCAAAGAGTTGGACACAACTGAAGTGACGTACCACGCATGTACACTAGAGGCCAGTAATATTTGACAAACGGATTTAATGATTAGTGATAGAGCTAAAGGTTGCAGGCAGAAACAAGGAAACAAAGGTGGAGCAGATGCTGGTGGTACTGACTCGGGAACAGGCAAGTGGTGGCTAGGACTCCCCAAATGCACCCAAGAAGGAAACTTAATGCAGGGAACACATGATTTTTTTCCTTTTCAATCAAGTTACACTATCAGCTCAAAAATTAATGCTACCATACGGTGTACTTCTCCTTGTCAGGATCCATTTAATAGCAGTAAGAACTAGCAAGCTAGAGACACTCAACAGTTCTATTTCTAGTTTGGATGATATTTTGTTTGTTTCACTACATTTAGTCATATCTTTTGACTAAGAATTTTCTTCTGCTTACAAGTGTCTTTACTATTTCCCAATTATTTTTTATTAATCTATTTTCAATCTTTTAGAGAAATAAAAAGAAAGAAGAATGAGGTATTTTTAAAAGAAGAGTGAGAGCAAAAGAGAGGAACAGACCCAGACAGAGACAAAAAATCATAGAGGCCGGATATTAACTGCCCGGGGGGCCAGTGTGAGGAACTCCGCCCATGGCAAAGGTCATGAGGAAGGAGGCTTGGCATACGCAAAGGCATGATCAAGCCTCAGGAAACCCCCTGTTCCCGAGCATCTACCCCAAAACCAGAGTCTGTTTTATGCTCTCACCTACACCTCTGACTTTACGGGGGGCTCTCTCCCATAACTGTTTCTCTCGGAGAAGGAGTAAACGTGCAGCTCCAAGGCAATAAAAATTCCTGGGCGTGACAAGCGTGTTTCAGCTTACGGACTCCTCTGAAGGTTATCTAGCCCAACTGTATAGGTCCGGCCACATGTGATTGTTTACAGCCTCCCAATCTGAGAGGCACGAGATGTTTTAGACTTACTAAAGGCAAATTCTTTTGGGGAGTTGGAAATTATTAGTATAGTGGGTTAGTTGGGAATTATATTGGTGAAGGGTTTTTCATTTGTTGTGTCAATAATTGCTGCTAATTCCCTGCCCTGGGTGTGACAAGGGTGTCTCAGGTCAAACCTCTCTGCTGACAGACTAGCTTGTGTGACAGGATTATCCATATTCCTGCCACTACCCACATGATTGTTTACTACCTCTCAACCATAAACAGCACAGAGAGTTTTGGAGTATTTTGAGAGTCTTAATTAGCATAGGGCTTTTCTCATTGTTGAGTCAATGATTGCCGCCAGGCCTCCATATCCTTAGGCACCTGGAAATATATTAATCAATGTATTTGGAATATAGAAAAGGAAATATAGTAGTTTTTAAGGTTAGCAATACTAGACTTTTTGAGTTAATGAATTTTCTCTTTTGTAATAGATCACTGTACTTTGTTATAAATCACTGTGTCCTTGCTATGTAAAAATGTAACTTTATCACTATCTTAAGACTAAATAGATCTTAAGGGGAATATTGGTGAAAGGATTTTCATTTGTTGGGCTGATGTTTGCTGCTAAATCTCCATATTCCCTGCCCTTATAATGAATATAACTAGCATATAGGAGAAATAAGCATTAACCTTTAAGCATATAGGAGAATTAAGTATTAACCTTTAAGATTAATCATGTTAAACTTGGGTTAAATAAATTCCTTTCTTGATTGTAACTCACTACACCCTCACCCTATAGGAATGCAACTTTATTTGGAGGGTGGTGCCTGGTTTAAGAAAAAACACCCTTGGAAGAAATAAGTTTTTTGGTTATCAGAAAGAAAGGATTATAAAATGTCAGCAGGTCTCATGGCCAGAAGATGTAAAATCCCTAAGACCTTTTTATGTGAACCACCTGATTTTGATAAAGGTCAGGACTGCTGACCCCCGTGTGACTCTGTATTCATCCCTATGTGTAACAAAAGGTATATAAGCAAACCCCAAAATAAAGAAATCGGATCAGTTTCCAGAAAGACTGATTCCCCCATGTCGTTCTTTCTTGCTCCCCGTTTTTCTGGCTGAATTCCCATCTGGAGCATGGATGCTATTGCACGTAAACCAAGTTATTCAGCCTCTTTTTCTCCCCTAATTTTCCTACTACACTATCCGTTTCTAATCTCTCTATATATCTGTAATTAAATATGTATTTTTCCAAGAATGCTGACTCCGTCCCCATCTTCAAATCACCCTGGATCCACCGGGGCTGGACCCCGGCAATTAGCATCCAATTTAATATCCCAAGTTCTGAGGCTGCACTCCAGTTTATTTCCTAAGCTCAACTAGTTATCACTATACATAATTTGGCTGGTAGAAAATTACACTGATGCTGTACCCGTGGCCCCTTAAAGGTCCCTGTTCCTTGCACACCACTGCCTTGTCATCGCAGGCTGCTGAGACTCTCTGGCCAGGATGGAAGAAGAAAGGAAGGTGACAGGAATCAGGCGGGGCGATTCTGAGACGTACTATGTACTCCATGCAATCTGTCAGGGGGTCTCAGGGGCTTGAGTCCTCACTGTCCAGAACAGTAACCTGTTCAATAATGCACCTGCCTTGGCTTCCTGAGACTTCCATTATTATTCCCCAGTCTCCATATCAGTGGGTCTTAGCATTACCTGCAGAATTAACTGCACGTCCTCACCTCCTCACCATGTGAGCTTCTGGGGAAACCCAGACTCACACCTGTGCTAACAGATATGTGCACTCTTCTCAGTGCCCACAGTAAGCACCCAATTTGAACAAGTCATCTTTCTTCTCCCAGAGACATGAACCAATAGCTCTTTCCCTTTATTGCTATCCTTGCATTCTATTGCCACATCCTAGTTTTGCTGCTTGGAAGAATTACAGACTGCAGCCTTGTGACTCCTGGAACTGCATATAATCACTATTCAAAGGGGGAAAAATGCATTGCAAAATTAAAGCCTTCCCCACAATTTGATATACAGAAAACAAAGGCAAGGAAGGACACAAGTGGGAACTTAGGGAAGCTTGATGCCTATCATGGTACAGTAAGTCCCCTAAATACGAATGAGTTCCATTTCAAGAGAGCATTTAGAAGTCTCATTTGTTTGTAAGTCCAACAAAGACAGCCTAGGTAACCAGCTAATACAGTTGGCTACAGAGTACTATACTGTAATAGGTTTACAATAATGTCTACACACACACACATGCACAAAACATAAAAAAAAAGTAAACATTTTAAGTGTTATAGTACAGTACCTTGAAAAGTACAGTATTTCATGCCAGACACACACATGAAGTGACTTACATGACTGTACATGCAAACACGTGTTCACATCTTTGAAAGTTTGCAACTTGAAGGTTTGTATAGGGGACTTACTGTAATTAATCAGGAAAATAACTTATGATATCATTTGATCCTGAATAGAGGTTATATTATGGTTCCCAGGTGGCGCTAGTGGCAAAGAACCTACCTGTCAACGCAGGATGTAAGAGACGTGGGTGCTACACCTGGGTTGGGAAGATCCCCTGGGGGAGGGCAGGCAATCCACTCCAGTATTCTTGCCTGGAGAATCCCATGGACAGAGGAGCCTGGCAGGCTACAGTCCATGGAGTCACAAAGAGAAGGACACAACTGAGGCAACTTAGCACACAGAGAGATTCTATTTTTTCACAAAGGCTCAAAGACCGTCCATTTGTACAGAGTTGATCTATGTCCCCAATCAGAATTGGCTTCCACGGAAGCTTTAAAATAATAATAAAAAATTGATTTTGTTGTAGCTTTATCAGTTGTAAATAAGAAAATTTAGAGAAATGAGGCTAAGTGTATTAATATTGGGATAGTCGACAAGCAAAGATGTTAGAAATAATTCATTATAGGCAAAAATGAGTGGTGTTCAAGATATGTAGTTCGAATTGAAGAAATAAAGATTAGCTGACTGGCTGATCTGATGGCGAGTATTCACTGTGAGACAAAAGAAATTTCCCTAAAGCAGAAAAGATAAAATGACACTATTTTCACACACCGGCTTGTTTCACCTTTTAAGAGATTCTCTCTGGATTTCCTTTGCCAGACATACTCAAGGATAAATAGAAACATGAGTCTCAGACAAATATTTACAAGTCGTGGCACCACAGGGCTCTCTCCTCCCTGTAATGTTTTGTGTATTTATATGGAGACATGCTTGCAGCGGCTGAAAGATGTCGTCTCTGGAGAGGAAGGGCCAGAGGTCATCTTTAATGTGGTTTTATTCCACTGATCTCAGGGGCTGGATAGGAGGGAGAGCTTTCGTTTAGTGCTCTGATTCACTTCTGGCAGTGAGTCCTTGTGATTTGCCCCTTCGTGGTTTTAAGGTCAAAACTAAGATGAGAAGATGTGGCTTGCATGAAGTGGATAACAAGCAGAGACTTAAAAAGCCAAGAACTGTTATAGAAACATGTATTTTTAGTTTGTTAGGTCTGGTTCCAAAAGCTAGTGAATACTACCAAGGCTGTAAGCTATAATCAGATAAACGCCATCAAATACTCTAAGGACTTCAACTGTACAGTGAGACCTGTCACGTGCCTGGACCTGGGACCAGGAGGTTAAGCTGAGGTTTGTCATAAACTCTGCAGCAGAGTGCATTCCCATCTAAATCTTACATTCTCCAAGAGGACACTCTGCTCCTGGCATTGCAGGGGTGATTTTTTTTTTATTATTTTCTTAAAATAAATTTCTACTTTCCCATTCATGAGATCCCTGAAATCTTCCACAATTCCTTCATTGTTCCTGCCTTGCACTGCCTAGGAGTTTAGGGTTTTGTTGTTTGTTTTGATTTTTTTGTTTTTTAATTCAGTGAATTTAAATGGCCACATTGGGGCCAATGTCTTAATGGAATATTTGGAGGTATGACTGCTGTGAAGCTGGATTTGGGGTATCAGACACTGGGCTGAGAGATCTTAGGGTCTTGCTGTTGCTAATTAGCTATGAGACCCTGAGGAAACCACTTGATGTTTTTCTGGGTCTTGTGGAAAATGAGGAAGTTACACTTGCTAGTCCATATAGGTCTTTCCTGACCTGATGGTCTGTGACTCTAGGAGTCACAGCTAACCAGCCTTGAGCATTTACCCCGTTGCTGTGCAGTATTCCAGAAGGAGTGTATGGATCACTCACTTAATTCTCACCACCAGCCTGTAAGGTGGGTACTATTTTTATTATTGACCGCATTTCCTGAATGAGGAAACTGAGGACCAGAGAGGTTCAATGTCTTCTGTGAGGTCACCCAGCCAGTGAGTAGACAAGCAGGAATTGACAAGGCATTCTGCCCTCCTTATCTATTTATTTTTTCTTTTAAAGGTATTTATATATTATTTTGTTTAATTTTTTAAAATTTTATTTAAGTGTAGTTGGTTTACAATGCTGTGTTAATTTCATCTGTACAGCAAAGTGACTCAGTTACACACACACAGACACACACACACAGACACATCTTCTTTCTCAGTCTTTTCCACTGTGCTTTGTCACAGAATATTGACTGTAGCTCCCTGAGCTCTACAGCAGTACCTTATTGTTGACCTGTTAGCAGAGGACACCCTCCCCGCCAGGCTGGCCTGCCTCTCAAGCCACCTCTGACCTTCATGCTACCCCAGGAGTAAAAGGCCCAGAGCTGCATTGTGTCTCAGCAGGTTCCTGCTAAAGCAGACACTGAAACTAGGATTTTGGAAGCAGTTTCCTTTGGGAGATGATTTCAGAAGAGCCCTGAGGTGCCAGTGAGCAAGCCCAGGAAGAGAGGAAAGCCACACACGTATTGTGGCTACACAAATCAGTATTGTTGTTGTTGTTGTGCTAGTCACTTTGTCGTGTCCGACTCTTTGTTGACCCCATGGACTGTAGCCCACCAGGCTCCTCTGTCCATGGGATTCTCCAGGCAAGAATACTGGAGTGGGTTGCCATTTCCTTCTCCAGGGGATCTTCCTGACCCAGGGATCGAAAGCAAGTCTCCTGCATTGCAGGCAGATTCTTTATCATCTGACCTATAGGGAAGGCAAGAGGCTACTAACTGGGCAACCACATTCGTTCCTGCAGGGGGCGCTCTGAGCAAGTACGTGGACCACAGCTTGGCCTTTGCCACTGAGGGTGACTGGGAGAGGGTATTTCCTCCCCCAGGTCCCATCCTAATGCGCTAACTCTCTGAACATCTGGCCGGCCTGCACTCGAGCCAAGAATGACCTTTCAGCCATAGAACGGCCAGGTCAGAGCTGCAGGATGCCTTGAGCAAGCACAGGAACCGGGCTGTCACATCCTGGGTAGGCTGAGCGGCAAGGGCAGGGCATTGACAGCATCTGCCGGACGAGGCCTGGAAGCGCAGCTGCCAGCACGCTGGGGTAGGTCATTTGGCTCTAGACTTTGGCCTGTGAATAGGCTAATCACCTATGCTGACACCTACCTAGGCTCAAGAGTTACTAAGGGGGAAAATAGCCTTGCTCAATCCCCTCCAAGGGTGTCTGCCAACCAGGCTCCTGCCTGGTGGGAGGGAAGAATCCCAACTCAGTCTCTTGTTTGGTTTAATTCAAGATAGGACACATCCCATGATTTATAGAAGGCCCAGGATACTTAATGAGCTTGATCTATGCCTTCAGCTAAGGGCATCTCCTAGTGCTCAGCTGCTATCGATTAAAAATACATGCTGGCTTTGTTTATTCTGGACCATTTGTTTGTCTTCTGTATGAAGGTTCCGTTAGCTATCGGGGAGGTTTTTGAGTTCGGTTGCCAAGACTAGTGAAGTTTGGATAGGTGCAAAATGATACATGCTTGCCCTTTCTGCCCAAGTTGAAGGCATTTACAAAATATTTTAAGCAAAACTTTTCCTCTTTTAATTAAAGAATAAAACCCAGTTTGAGCTCATTACTTTGTAAGATAACATTTTACCAGTAAGAGACATTCCCCAAGGACTCTAATAAAAAGAACAAATATATTCTTATAATATGATTAATCCACATTAAAGATTCTCTTATGAAAGAAGGTCAGTGAGACTCGTTTGGAAGGATTCTTAGCTTGGAGCCAGGAGGTCAAGGGTTGTTACTATTTGACATTTATAGACCTGGCAGCAGCAGATGATGAAGTATTTGAGTGAGCAAACTGGACATGACCTAACAGCCCAATAAAACAATGCTGGCCACTTGCGCTGAGCACCGCAATCATTTAGTCATCTTATCCTCCAATTAGATTGCAGGTGATTCAAATGAAAATGACAACTGTAACATCAGACCACCTCACCGGGTCCTAGGAGGATAAAATGACCAAATTCTGGCAACTTAAGGGAAGAAGGATGCAGCAGTGAATAGACCTCTCAAGGCCGGAAGGGACAAACCTCTTCTTTCAGAACCCATGTTCTCTTGGATAGCCAGACAGTAGATCACTCTTTATATTCTTTCATTGAGCTCATCATCATGGACTCCTTGAACCTCAGCATGTGCCAGACACTGAGAAGTGCTGACCTCATTTGAGTGAGCAAAAGCAGGCAGGCCCCTACTCTCAACAACTTCAAACTCTGCCAGGAAAGGATAATTAGATGAAGGAAGCACACCAGTGTGAAAGTGCAACTTTAAAGTTTAGGGAAAAGGGAAATGTAAGACAAGAGAGTGTGTGGTTGGCAATTTGAGCTGATTATGAAGGTCAGGGTAGAGAGATTTCACTGAGGCAATGACATGAGTGCTAAGATCTGTAAGATGAGGAGGAATTAACTAAACAAGAAGTGTAAAGGAACAGCTTTCCTAGGAAAGGAATGTATGTGCAAAGGCCCTGCACTGGGGAAGGCAACAGGAATTAGAATGGGCTGGAGCTCAGACTCCAAGAGACATATGGCACACTATGAGGGCAGCAAGATTGAATTAGGGGGTTTTGCTCTTACCCTAAAGAGCATTTAAAAGTATCTTCTTTTCACTCCTGGAGGCTGTCCCACATTGCTGGGCTGGTTTTATTGTAAGGTTCCTTTCTGTAGTCTGAGGTGTTTGAGAGCTAAAGGTGTGTGTGTTTAGTTGCTCAGTGGTGTCTGACTCTTTGTGACCCCCTGGACTGTAGCCCATCAGGCTCCTCTGTTCATGGAATTCTCCAGGCAAGAATACTGGAGTGGGTTGCCATTTGCTCCTCCAGGGGATCTTCCTGACCCAGGGATCAAACCTAGGTCTCCTGCATTGGCAGGTGGGTTCTTTACCACTGAGCCACCTGGGAAGCCCTTTGAGGGCTGAGACAAGACTATTTCTCTTTGCCTTTTCTGAACTTAGCATCGTAACCGGCTCAGTCAGTCTCCTCTTAAATTTTTTTGAGATAGAATTGACCATTTAAAAGTGTGGTTGTTAGTATATTCACAAAGTTGTATAAGCATCACCACTACCTAATTCCGTAACACTTCCACCATGCAAAAAAGTCTTCCCATGGAACTTCCCTGATGGTCCAATGACCAAGACTGGACCATGCTCCCAACACAGGGGACCGGATTTTAATGCTCAGTTAGGGAACTAGGTCCCACATGCCACAACTAAGAGTTTGCATGTTGCAACCCAACTCTTTGTGACCCCATGGACTGTAGCCTACCAGGCTCCTTTGTCCATGGGATTTTCCAGGCAAGAATACTGGAGTGGGTTGCCATTTTCTTCTCCAAAAGAACCTGCAGTCCACAACAAAGATCAAAGATCCTTTGTGCCACAACTAAGGCCCAGCACAGCCAAACAATTAAATAAATAAATAATGGTTTTTAAAAGCCCTCCTATTTGTTAGCAGTCTCCCCCCATTCTACTCTCTCCTTGTGTCTGACAACCACTAATCTACGTTCTAACTTTGGATGTGCCCATTATGGACACTTCATGTAAATGCTATCATACAATATGTGGTCTTTTGTGCTTGGATTCCTGAGCTTAGCATAATATTTTTATGGTTCAATCACAGTGTACCATGCATCAATACTTCATTCATTTTTATGATAATGATATTCCATCAGAATAGAATAACATCCCATTGTAGGAATATACCACATTTTGCTTATCTTTTCATCAGGTGGTAGACATTTATGTTGTTTCCACTTTTTGGCTATTATGAACAATGGTGCTATGAAATTCATGTACAAGTTTTTGTATAAATTCCTGTCTTCAATTCTTTCCATTATATGTAGGATTAGAATTGCTGAGTTATATGGTACCTCTGTGTTTAACTTTTTAAGGGAACTTGCACACTGTTTTCCATAGCAACCTGTGCTATTTTGTGTCACTAGTAATATACAAACATTACAGTTTTTCTATATCCTCCCCAACATTTATTATTGTCTGCCATTTTGAGTATAGGCATCCCAGGCCGTGTGAAGTGGCATCTCATTTTGGTTTTGATTTGAATTTTCTTAATGATGCTTAAGCATCTCTCCATGGTCTTAGTAGCCACTTGTGTATCATCGAATAGATGTTTATGCAAGTCATTCACCCATATTTAAAAATTGGATAGTTTGTCTTTTTGTTGTTGAATGGGAGGAATGGACATTAGAACCCTTATCCGTTTTATGAATTGCCAGTATTTAATCCCAATCTATGTTACCTTTTTAACTTCTTGACAGTGTCCTTTGATGCACAAAAGTTTGCAATTTTAATGAGTTCCAATTTATTTATTGCTTATTTTATTGCTTATGCTGATTGGTGCCATATTTTAGAAACTCTTTTCTAATTCAGCATCACAAAGATTCATACCTATGTTTCCTTTCAAGAGTTTTATAGTTTTAGTTCTTATATTTAGGTTTCAAATCTATCTAGAATTCTTTTGTATAGAGTATTAGGCAGGAGCCCAACTTTATTCTTTTGCATATGGATATACAATTGCCCCAGCACCTTTTGTGAAAAGACTATTCCTTTTCCATTGAATTGTCTTGCACTTTTGTGAAAACTTATTTGACCATTGGGCTTCCCAGGTGGTGGTACTGGTAAAGAACCTGACTGCCAGTGCAGGTGATATAAGACTTCGGTTTGATCCCTGGGTCAGGAAGATCCCCTGGAGAAGGGAATGGCTATGCACTCCAGTATCCTTGCCTGGAGAATCCCATGGACAGAGGAGCCTGGTAGGCTATAGCCCATGGGGTCACAGAATTGAACATGACTGAAGTGACTTAGCACGTACTCATGCACATATGGATTATTTCTGGATTCTCAACTGTATTCTGTTTATCCTTATGCCAGTATCACTGACTTGATTACCATAACTTTGCAGTGACTATTAAAACTGGTAAGTCTGAATCCTCCAACTTCATCCTTCTCTTTGAAAAGATTGTTTTGGCTAACTGAGTTATCTTGGTATTTTAAGTGAGCTATAGAAACAGATTTTTCATGTCTAAAAAAGATAGGCAGTTGGAATTTTGATTAGTAATAATACTGAATCTATAAATCACTTTGGGGAGTATTGCCATCTTATCAATATTAGGTCTTCTAATCACTGAACAAGAGATATCTTTACATTTATTAAGTCTTCTTTAATTAATTTTAATAATGTTTTTATAGTTTTTAGGGAAAAAGTCTTACAGTTCCTTGGTTCAGTTTATTTAGAATATTTATTCTTTGGATGCCATTGTATTGGCATTGTTTTCTTAATCCCATTTTCAGATTGTTTTATTAATAGTGCATAGAAATATGTCTGATTTTTGTATATTGATCTTCCATCATGAAATTTTGCTGAATTAATTAGCTCTATTTTTTTTTTTTTTTGGTTTTGGTTTCCATTGTTTTCTTTTTGGCAATTTTTTTAGGATTTTCCATATTCAAAACATACTATATGCAAGTAGAGTATGTTTGTATCTTTCTTTTCCAATCTGAATGAGCCTTTATTTCTTTTTCTTACCTAATTGCCCTGGCTAGAATGTCCTTTACCATGTTGAACAGAAGTGATGAGCATGGATATCTTTTTCTTACTCCTGATCTTTGTGGTTTAGTTGCTAAGTCATGTCTGACTCTTTTGCAACCACATGGAGTGGGTTGTCATTCCTTTCTCCAGGGGATCTTCCCAATCCAGGCATCAAACCCATGTCTCCTGCTTGGCAGGAAGACTCTTTACCATTAGGCCACCAGGGAAACCCACTCTTGATCTTGTGGGATAATTATTCAGTCTTTTCCCATTAAGAAAGATGTTAGCTATAAAATTTTCACAGATGGCCTTTCAATCATTCTTTTTTGAAAAACAAAATAATGAACACTTCTTTTTTTCAACCTTCCAAGAGAGCAAATGAGTTTATTCCTAAAGACTAATACCAATGATTCTTTTTTGCTCATTCAGCTTTCCTGCTAAATTGTACTTTGTCCCAATCAATGTTTTCAAGCATGATTAATAAACAATTCACTAAAATCACTTGGAAACCGGATTTAAAATACAGATTCTTGTGTCTCTCCCCAGAGTATGCTGCCAAAATATCTGAGTGTGCAGCCTAGGTATCTGCATTTTAACAAGTCCCCATGTGATTCCTGAAAAGAGAAAAATAAAAATGAACAATTTTGTTTTCAAATAAATTTGGGAATACTGCCAGAATGCATATTAAAGACTGAGTATGCTGAAAAATGGTTGGATGGCATCACCGTCTCCATGGACATGAATTTGAGTAAGCTCTGGGAGTTGGTGATAGACGGGGAAGCCTGGCGTGCTGCAGTCCATTGGGTTGCAAAGAGGCAGACACAACTAACCGACTGAACTGAACTGATGCTGAAAAAATAAATAAATAAACCCACTTAAACTAGTAAATTTCAAATGTATTTCACTAAGAAAATTTGGGGGGGGGCGTCAAACACCAATTAATCAAGTGGTATATAGCATTAAAATTGCTAGATAATCACTTTTCATAAATCTGGTGGTGGGGGGGAAAACACTTTCCCTATGCTTAAAAGGATCCAAACATCTTTAAAGTCAGCTATCAATGAAAGATGCTCAATAGTAGGAAAGAAATGTGAACAATGGTTGGACCCTGTTCTTTTTGGCAAGACTAAAACTGGCCAAATAACTTGTTCATCAGTGTCTTTACAAGCACTGAGTCTACACAATGTTCTGTGAAATGGAAAAAGGAAGAAGCATTTCTATGGAATAACAACTATGATATAGATATAATAACAGGATGGGAATGATTCAAAAATACCTTCCAGGCCTAATAGCAAAAAGACACGTCCTAGCCTCCTCGGAGCCCTCCTGCTAATGTTCTCCTGTATAGGTGGGTCTGGTTGTCTGCTCTAACCAGCTGCAGAAGCTCCATCAGATTTAGATCCCATTCCTCCAGCACATGCACAGTTGTCCCTTCTCTCTCTTTGTACATCTGCAGATTCCAAACAAGCTCATTTCTGATATCCTTGCTTTATTGGCATGTTAACAGCCTTTCAGATGTCTTTGAATTAGGCAGTAGGCACCTGGTCTTCCTCAGCTAGAAGAGCATAGCCTGAGCACCCTGAAGCCACGGCGAGGGGAGCAACAGAATAGAAGGAACCTGAGGTCCACTTTAGCTTCGCTCGTGAGTCATGTTTGCTGTTTGGATATTTAAGGTGCCATTGCGTTCTCACATAAGGAGTCTCTCTGTAAAGATTCCTAGGATGTTGCCCCAGGGTTTGTGTTACCTAAAGAACCTGGGGTGGGATTGCAGCCAACATTCCACACTTAGGAGCAGGACAGGCCTGTCCCTGAGCCCATACTGAACATGCTCTAGATTCCATGTGGGGTTCTGGTCCATCTTTGAGCCCTCCTCCATGGTCTCTTCCATACACTCCCTTTGAGTCAGTAGGTCTTTCAGGTAAACTCCTGGCACCAGACTTGTAAACAAACTCCCCTCCTAGGGTAGCTTGTGGCAACCACTCTCTGATGACCACTGGCTTTGGCAAACCAGCCACAGGCATGGCCCCAGGTATACCCTGGGCTCAATCTTTGTGCCAACTATTGAATTATTCCTTTCTATTGTTGGTGAGTTGAGAACCTGGGAGAAGGGGCTGGACTTGATGAGTAAAGCCTTAACTGTTAAGGGGTCTTTAATTGAAACTTTTAGAACACAGTTGAGTTCCCTGAATCATTTGTAAGGTAGGGAGAAAAAGTACAAATGAATTACTTTCTGGAAAAAATATATATAATCTATCCCTTCATCTCTCAATGGACATTAGGTTGCTTCCATGTCTTTGCTATTGTAAATAGTACTGCTTTGAATGCTGGGGTATGTGTATCTTTTGAAATTATGGTTTCCTCAGGATATATGCCAAGGAGAGGGATTGCACGGTCATACAGTAGCTCTATTTTCATAGCAGTTTTTTTTTAAGGAAACTTCAAACTTCTCTCCATACTGCCTGTACCAATTTACATTCCCACCAATAGTGTTAAGAGAGGTCCCTTTTTTTCCAAACCCTCTCCAGCACTTATTATTTGTAGACTTTTAAATGATGGCCATTCTGACAGATGTTAAGGCGAAACTTCATTGTATTACAGTTTTGATTTGCATTTCTTTAATAATTAGGGATGTTGTGCATCTTTTCATGTACCTTTTGGCCATCTATACAGATGGATGAATAAAGAAGATGTTGTGTGTAACAACAAAATGTGGAAAATTCTTATAGGGATGGGAATACAAGACTCCCTTACCTGCCTCCTGAGAAAACTGCATGCAGATCAAGAAGCAGCAATTAGAACTGGATATGGAACAATGGACTGGTTCAAAACTGGGAAAGGAGTACGTCAAGGCTGCATAATGTCACCTTGCTTATTTAACTTATATGCAGAGTACATCATGAAAAATGGTGGACTGGATGAAGCACAAGTTGGAATCAAGATTACAGGGAGAAATATTAATAACTTCAGATACACAGATGACACCACCCTTATGGCAGAAAGTGAAAAGAAACTAAAGATCCTCTTGATGAAGGTGAAAAAGGAGAGTGAAATAGCTGGCTTAAAACTCAACATTCAAAAAACTAAGATTGTGGCATCTGGGTCCATCACTTCATGGCAAATAGATAGGGGAAAAAATGAAAACAGTACAGAATTTATTTTCTTGGGTTCCCAAATCACTGCAGATGGTGACTACAGCCATGGAATTAAGAACTTGTTCCTAGGAAGATAAGCTTTGACAACCCTAGACAGTGTGTTAAAAAGCAGAGACATTACTTTGCCAACAAAAGTCCATATAGTCAAAGCTATAGTTTTTCCAGTAGTCATGTATGGATTTGAGAGTTGGACCATAAAGAAGGCTGAGCACCAAAGAACTGATGCTTTTGAACTGTGGTGTTAGAGAAGACTCTTGTGAGTCCCTTGGACTGCAAGGAGATCCAACCAGTCCATCCTAAAGGAGATCAATCCTGGGTGTTCATTGGAAGGACTGATGTTGAAGCTGAAACTCAAATACTTTGGCCACCTGATGTGGAGAGCTGACTTACTGGAAAAGACCCTGATGCTGGGAAAGATTGAGGGCAGGAGGAGAAGGGGGCGATAGAGGATGAGATGGTTGGATAGCATCACTAACCCAATGGACATGGGTTTGTGTGGACTCTGGGAGTTGGTAATGGAGAGGGAGGCCTGGCGTGCTGCAGTTCCCGGGGTCACAAAGAGTCAGACTGAGTGACTGAACTGAACCAAACTGATACCCAAGGAGCAGCTTGCCACTGTTGTACAGACTAAGGCAGAGACGAGAGCAATTTGGTGCTGATCCCAGCCATCCCCTCCCAGAGTAGCAGTGTTTGTGAAGCACTTTAAATACCTTCCTTGCCATCCTTTCCAGCCAGCTCCGCCCTCTGCCTTCTACCCAAAGGAGCCACGATGCTGAAGAGAGTTACGTACAAAGATCCCTATTACTCAAGAAATACAAAGGCCTCTTGAGAGAAAAAGACAGTGCATCTTAAGCCATGTCTCTTTGGTCAGTGAGTTGAGCATGTAGAATAGTGGTAGATATCAGGTGAGATAGCTCAATGACAAACATATCAAAGGAATGGAATTTTTACAAATGGGTAGAGTAGCAATTGTCTGGAATATTCAGAAGAGATCAACTTCCCCTTTTGGCCCAGAGGTTGGAACAGATAAGAAAATAAATAACATCTGAATGCCTGATCCTGCTGTAATTGTCACACACATCCTGCTCCCTGATAGTCTCTGAAACACTTCACATCTATTGGTATATTCATTACAATTTGCTTTAAAATTGTGTCCTCTTATCTACATTTGTTGTTGTTGTTTAGTCACTCTGTCATGTCTGACTCTTTGCAATCCCATGGACTGTAGCCTGCCAAGATCCTCTGTCTATGGGATTTCTCAGGCAGGAATGCTGCAGTGGGTTGCCATTTCTTTCTCCAAGGGATCTTCCTAACCCAGGGATTGAACCCACGGCTTCTGCCACATCTCCTGCTTTGCAGAGAGATTCTTTACCACTGTGCCATATAGAATCAGAAATAAAATTGCCAATTATATTTCCTTTAATTATAACATAGAATACTGAATAAGCATGATGGTAAGGAAGGATCAAAGCCAATTAATGTTAAATATATCTTATATAAATCAAAATCTTGTTAATAAATTTCTAGCAAGATGTTCCCACCCAGAAGAAAAATAGAATATTTCTAAAAATGAATATGTCAGAGAATCTACTATACTTTCAAGCACTATGAAGATGGAAATACTCACCTGTAGTGAGAGCAGAGCTCCTTGTAAATTTCCAAATAACTATGGCCACCCAATAATATTAAATCTGTAACACACCCATCTTAGTCTTAGGAGTGGATAATGAATGAATGAGAATTGTTCTTATCCCCCTTCTTGCTTTAGTGTCCCATATGTTCCTTTGTAGGTATTATTATAGTCAATATGATTGACTTAAACAAATGTGTTTATTTTCCTCCTTCAACAGATGAAGATAGTTCCACAAATTCATTAATTGCCTGGGAATTTTAATGCTCCTGTCTGTCATGCATAGAGTGTGTCTTCCATCCCAATGGTCCCCAACAGTGGCTCCAAATACATTCCAAATGATAAGAAGAAAGGGACAAAGAATCAGGGGCATTCCACATTTCAAGAAACAAAAATTTGCTAGTAATCTCCAACAAACTTGCATTTAGAGTGCATGTCCCAGATACACAATCACACATAGTTGAACTGGAGTCCTGGTAAACATGTGTGGCTTCTTTTGTTAATACCTGGGTGAATTGCCATTCCAAATAAAATTGGGATTATTATAAATGAAGAAGGCTAAAAGTGAATATTACATCTAAAACATAACAGAGTCTGCCACACACACACACACACACACACACACACACACTTACTTATTCAAAATACTAAAGACTAAACTATAAAAATATTAGAACAAATACTCTTTTCCGTTTTGTCTCTATGTACAAGCAGTACAAATCTATTAAGAGGACCTGCCTTGGGATATTAGTTTATATTGCTCTTGTATTTCTCTCATAGTATTTAAATATCTCATGCCTTTTGTACACATTGGGGATTATTCTCAATTTTCAAGGACCAAGATACCTAATTAAAACAAAAGGCCTTACTCAATCACATCAAATTAAACCCTTTGAGGGGGAAAGATGTGCAGTAATAGGGAAGGACATATGTGCAATATCAAATTAGTTCTATCTTTGCATTTCTGTTTTCTTTGTTCTTCCCCTATTTCCTAAATATGTCTTCCCAGAAGGACTACCCTGCACTCACTCTTCTGGGCTTCATTCCTCATGACTGTTTACATATTCATGCTTTTCAATTTTGAAGCCTTTTGAAACATCCCAGAAAAAATATTTGATCTCAAAAATATGAAAGCAAGGATTTCATATTCAACCATCCCTATAAGTCCTTTAGTCTTACAGATTTAAGACACTCCCAAGGCATTAATAGAAAAGTTTTTACAATTTTATTATTTAAAATATTTATAGTTCTCAATTATGCAAGTAATAGGCAATTTCATTGCATTTTTATAGGTCTGATTTTTGCCAGTCAGTGTGCTTATTACGTAGGCAGTCTATAAAATGGAAAGGACATACACAGTCAAGTTTATCTTTTAGATTCCACTTGTTTTTACTGAACCTTCAACAAGCCAGGTTTCCACGATGGGTATCTATGGTACCATCCACACAATGCCTCTGCCCAAAGAGAAGAACCTTAGGAAATGTAACTGATCTTCCTTGACCTATAACATCTGTGTGGTTTGGACCACTGCTGGGGGCTTGAGCAACATTCCTCTTGTCAAGGGAGGTGACTGAAACCTGGAAAATGTCCTGAAGGAGTGTGAGGTGATGAAAGGTGTAGGAGGGAAACACAGCTTGGAAAATGTCCAGCAGAACACAGGCAGATCTTACTCTCTCAAAAAGAATAAATTATATTTAGGAAATGTAAAGCACTTGGCATCTAGAGACTTCACAAAGCCTTTGCTATTCCCCGGCTTGCAGGAGGCCCAGCTCAGTTGTCGGCCTGTGTCTCAACCATCTGTCACTAAGAACATTCCCTCAAGGTTTCCATCTGTCACGTGGGTCACCTCTTTCTGGCTCTCTGCTCTACTGGTGGATCCTGTGCCTACGATTTCTCTTTTGTTACCTGTAATCAGCCTCAAAGTCCTTGGTTATTCTTGCTGTTAATTTATTAATAGGCATGTACTCTATATTCTTAGTTCGACTCCAAAAGCTTTGCAAGTGTTAACTAATTTAATCCTCATAACAATCTTATGGAATAGGTGCAATTATCTTCCACATTTTTCTGATGAAGAAAACAGAGCAGTCAGGTACTTTACCCAATATCATCCAGCTAATAAATCATGCGTTGGGATTATACCCAGACTTTATGTCTCCAGGCTTCAACCACCAAATAATCATACCCCATGTCATTGGAGTAAGGGCCTCGACCTTGGAGGTCATGTCAGGTTTTACCTATGAAGAAATTCCTACTAAAGTCCCTATGAAAGGTCAACTCTGAGTTGGATTCTTTCTTCCCTGGGGGTAAGAAGCTCTCCAGATCTGTTATCTAAGTCACGGGTGGTGAATCTAATTTCACTGGCTTCATGCTAAACAAGGAGGATGAATGGATACCAAGGTCTTTAGTTACCACACTTCTGCTATTTCTCATCCCTCATTTGTGGGGCAGAAATGAGAGATCTGCCATTATGCCTCTGTATTCTGTTAGCCAGTGCTGTCTGCTAAAATCTGGAGAAAAATCAGTAGAGTTTCAACTCTTACAAACCAGGTCACTTCTGTGATTTGGCAGAATATGCTAAAAATTCCAAACACAAACATTTTATATTACTTGGAATGAAACAAAATAAATAACCAAAACCAACCTGTACAATGGCATCTCAAAATAATGGAGAAAAAAACCAGAACCAAGGAACTTGCATCCTTTTTCTCACTTGGCTAATAACTGCCCTCAGAAGCATCCTCGTTCCTTATTTTTGTCCTGAAGCTAATCTGGCATACTCAGCTTCCCTCACAAGATCAATTTCAAACCAAAGATATATAATGACTTCTCACTGGATAGAAGATGCAGAACTAGATCCTGAGGAAAGAACAGTGAACCAGACCTAGACTCACAATAAAGAGCTTCACCACAAAAGAGTGATATGAGTTCTCAGAAAAATTAAAGTGTGTGATGAGACACACAAAATCACTGCAGATGGTGACTGCAGCCATGAAATTAAAAGACGCTTACTCCTTGGAAGAAAAGTTATGACCAACCTAGATAGCACATTCAAAAGCAGAGACATTACTTTGCTAACTAAGGTCCGTCTAGTCAAGGCTATGGTTTTTCCAGTGGTCATGTATGGATGTGAGAGTTGGACTGTGAAGAAGGCTGAGCACCGAAGAATTGATGCTTTTGAACTGTGGTGTTGGAGAAGACTCTTGAGAGTCCCTTGGACTGCAAGGAGATCCAACCAGTCCATTCTGAAAATCAACCCTGGGATTTCTTCGAAGGAATGATGCTGAAGCTCCAGTACTTGGCCACCTCATGCGAAGAGTTGACTCATTGGAAAAGACTCTGATGCTGGGAGGGATTGGGGGCAGGAGGAGAAGGGGACAACAGAGGATGAGATGGCTGGATGGCATCACTGACTAGATGGACATGAGTCTGAGTGAACTCTGGGAGTTGGTGATGGACAGGGAGGCCTGGTGTGCTGCGATTCATGGGGTCGCAAAGAGTCAGACGTGATTGAGCGACTGAACTGAACTGAACTGAACTGAACTGATGAGACACACAGGAAGGTGAAGCAACTAAATGATAAGGTCAGAAATAAAAGCTATCTAGGCTGAGGCCAGGAGAAGGCCATGGCACCCCACCCTAGTACTCTTGCCTGGAAAATCCCATGGACAGAGGAGCCTGGAGGCTGCAGTCCATGGGGTCGCTAGGAGTTGGACATGACTGAGTGACTTCACTTTCACTTTCCACTTTCATGCATTGGAGAGGGAAATGGCAACCCACTCCAGTATTCTTGCCTGGAGAATCCCAGGGACAGGGGAGCCTGGTGGGCTGCTGTCTCCGGGGTCGCACAGAGTCAGACACGACTGAAGCGACTTAGCAGCAGCAGCAGCAGCAAGCTGGGGTCAAGCAATTGAGGAGAGTGCCCTGAGGCTCAGGGCTTCCAAGGGTGCCTGGTTCCTTAAGCAGGAGATAAACTGAGGCAGCCTGTAGGCCAGCTCAGCCTGAGAAAATACACAGACCAAGTTAGAGAAAATAGGTTTCTGTTGTATAGGTTATTTAAATAGAATAATTATTTAAATGCAACGGAGAAATATAGAACTATTCTGAACCTTTAGCAGAAAAACTAAGTGGGGGAAAACTCATTTTCTTTTCAACTTCCCAATTTTTTTCATGGTGGATTCTCCTGGAGGACAGTGACCATGGGTCTTCCAGAGTTGTTTACAGTCATTTCCGCTGGTCATTCAGTGTGGGTGGCTTCCACAATTGCTGGTTCATCAGGGCAAACGAGACACGAAACAATGACCCTTCTCACAGCAGAGCAAGACCCACTTGGGAAGAGAGCTAGGATGTTGTTAGGCCCCAATTCAGATTTTCTTTCTTCCTCAGGAAGAGGTTCCTAAAATGTCTTCAATTTAATGTAGTTATGCAATTTTAGGATGACCCTTAAATATTCATTCCTCAATGCAAGAAAAGACAGTCAGAGAAGGATCTGAATGGGGAATGGCTTTACACAGTTATCCTTAATTTGAGGAAATGACAACTTAAGTTCTGAATACACTTTCTTTCATTTAAAACACTCATTCTTCCCAGAGAAAAAAGAAGAATTTCATCATTTGGATGGCTGATATCTAGCTTTGCTAAAGACTAGATAACACACAAGAATATGAGGAAATTACTTCTAGAATTATATAAAGTCCTAGAGAAATGATAAAATAATTAAAGAAGGATGCTCAGGAAATGCTCAAGAAAACAGAATAGATAAAACAATAGTATTCCACGCTAGATATACACTTCACAATGTTTGGCCTCAGAGGACAGGCTTATTTTCCTTTTTGGGGAAAACACTATAGGAGTGCAAGTGACGCAGCATCCAGTAAATCAGGGTCTAACACTTTCTTTTGAAGAACAGCTACATTTTGTTTCCTGAAGCTTAACAAAATTACCAGGGAGCCCAGGGTGAGTGTTGACAATGAAACTTCTGCACTGGGAAATATAGGAGGAGGCTGACTGTACCCTATCAGTAACTATTATAGACAGTGTGTATTTCCTACTCAGTATCCACTTTCTTCTTTTTCTGCCTACCAGAACATTGCTTGTTTGAGAATGGCAGTATGTACAGCCCCAGGAGAGAGAACCACTCCCGTAACACTCCCATATCACCACGTGATACAACTATAACTAAAAAGGTCGAAGCAGAAGACTGCTAGGAGCTCTTGGGTAAGCATCAGTGTTTCCTATTGAAAATGAAGATATTGATGCTCGAATACAGTTGTGATAAGTGGAGCTACAGCAGTCATTCTGCTCTCATGAGGTCATGGCCAGTACCCTAAAACTGGCAGAGCAGGAAGAGAAAAGATATGCAGGCCTCTCTTGATGAGGCAGAGCAGCTGTGTCTGTCCTTGACGGCCTAACTCTGGAATTGTGAGAAAACTGGTACTTACAGACGCGCCTGCTCCTGACACCATAATCATTCTATTCATGTCCTTAGACACATATGTGAGGAGAGATGAACACTATCCTCTTTCTCCTCCTCCATCACCACCATCCTCTCACCCCTTCCTGTGCCCCAGCCCCTAACAGGGAGACCAGCCTGATCCAGTTGACAGAATATCTGGGTTAGAATGATAACACCCAGGTCCACATTCCAGCTACACTGTTACTTAATAAGAATATAGAACTGAGAACTTAACTTTTCTGAGTCCAATTTCTTCTTTTCTAAAAATCAAGAGAATGACATGAGTTGACAATACATTTGTTAAACAACACACACACACACACACACACACACACACACACGAGTAATGGTTGCTTTAGGATCTCAATAAATACAAAAAATTAGGTTGGGGTAAGTAATAGAGAGTAACTTGTTTATTGTCCTTCTTGAGTCAGCTTCAAAGTCCCCCAGTTTTACCACCACATTTTGCATGTCCAAAATATTCTATTCCCCTGCTGCTTTGTCAATTTAGTACCACTCAGAGATACTGAACTCTCTATATAGGTGGATAACCAAAGATATCTATGCTTCTAGTAGCAAAAACTTGTAGGTTTTCTTTGCTCTTAATTTACTAAATTGGCATATATCGAAGGGATTTGGTGTGCAATTTATATATCACAGAGGTAATTTTACTCTGTACAACATTTCTTTTCTTGCAAATGAAAATTAAGCCAGCAATGGAGTTGGTGAGAATACCTCTGCTGTTTAATCATGATTTTATGTAAACCAATCCTCATGAGAAGACATTGGGAGGATAAATTCTCAGCATGATTGCAGATTGAGGCTGTGAGTTTCCATTAACTTTATGACAATTTATACAAATAGATTCCTATACCCCAAGAATATATGATACTTAGATCTTCCTTTACTTCTAAGATCCACCTTGATTTTAAAATTATGATAATGTGCCCAGAGAAAACACAAGAGGCTGAAATTATACCCACAATAAACATAAGATATGAGAGTGTGTTATATGACCTAACTAAAAGCCTCTTGATGAAAGTGAAAGAGGAAGGTGAAAAAGTTGGCTTAAAGCTCAATATTCAGAAAACAAAGATCATGGCATCTGGTCCCATCACTTCATGGGAAATAAATGGGGAAACAGTGGAAATAGTGTCAAATTTTATTTTGGGGGGCTCCAAAATCACTGCAGATGGTGAATGCAGCCATGAAATTAAAAGATGCTTACTCCTTGGAAGGAAAGTTATGACCAACCTAGATGGTATATTGAAAAGGAGAGACATTACTTTGCCAACAAAGGTCCATCTAGTCAAGGCTATGGTTTTTCCAGTGGTCATGTATGGATGTGAGAGTTGGACTGTGAAGAAAGCTGAATGCCAAAGAATTGATGCCTTTGAACTGTGGTGTTGGAGAAGATTCTTGAGAGTCCCTTTGACTGCAAGGAGATCCAACCAGTCCATCCTAAAGGAGATCAGTGCTGGATGTTCTTTGGAAGGAATGATGCTGAAGCTGAAACTCCAGTACTTTGGCCACCTCATGCGAAGAGTTGACTCATTGGAAAAGACTCTGATGCTGGGAGGGACTGGGGGCAGGAGGAGAAGGGGATGACAGAGGAAGAGATGGCTGGATGGCATCACCGACTCGATGGATGTGAGTTTGAGTGAATCCGGGAGTTGAACTCAGGGAGGCCTGGCGTGCTGCAATTCATGCGGTCACAGAGTCGGACACAACTGAGCGACTGAACTGAACTGAACTGATAATTTTACAAGTTTACATTATAAGTTTGCTATGATGATATATAAGGTTGCTTCCATTGAGCAGTTGTAGCTCTAGTGCACAGGAATTCACAACAGAAAGTAGAGTGTGAGATTCTTTACATTCTTAGAAAACAGTCAGCTAGCTTTTGCTTTAATTGCATTTTGACAGGGTTTTCAACTACCCTGTGAGAAGCTAAGAGACGGCAAGTCAGACCTGGTGTCGAGAAGTGATGTTTTTAATAAAGGAATTCACTGTCCTTCCCATTCAATAGAGCATGATGGGTGGGCTTGTTTCACAAAGAGTCCCTCACCCAGTGGATGGGGGGCAAGGAGGTGACCCCAACAGGCCCATGACTGACAATGTGTGTATGCTTTAAACAGCAAAGTTGCACGTTACTCTCTTACACAGACTAATGTCCTTGGGAAGAAAAAATTATCTTCTGATGAATTCATGTTCTCTTTTTGCTATTTTGTCAAGAAGCCATGTAGTACTAAAACACAAAACTAACAAAAATAAAGGATTTTGTTTAAACAGTAAGAACAACAGTGTTTTAATTCTAGCAGTCTGCAGCTACTTTATCAAACCCAAAACTTTCTCTGAGCCTCAGTTTCCTTGTCCTTAAGTATAAGATTCTAATAAGCAACTTCCACTTTTGCTTCCACATATAAGATTCTATTATGAATCTCAACCATCTCTGATCTAGAGAAGGCTTGCCTTTTTTTATGTCTACAGAATTAAGGCTGCACATCCTTGTGTTCAAAAACAATCTGGGCTACATCAGAGTGGTGTAACTTTTAAAGTTACCTACTCTCTATTAATTTCATTTTCCATGCTGGCTCAATGTATGCTGTTTATCTTCATTTAAAAAATATATATAAATTTATTTATTTTAATTGGAGGTTAATTACTTTATAATATTGTATTGGTTTTGCCATACATTAACATGAATCTGCCACAGGTATACATGTGTTCCCCATCCTGAACCCCCCTCCTTCCTCCCTCCCCTCTCATCCCTCTGGGTCATCCCAGTGCACCCGCCCCAAGCACCCTGTATCATGCATTGAACCTGGACTGGCGATTCATTTCACATATGATATTATATATATTTCAATTCCCATTCTCCCAAACATCCCACGCTCTCCCTCTCCCACACAGTCCAAAAGTCTGTTCTATACATGTGTGTCTCTTTTGCTGTCTCGCATACATGGTTATCATTACCATCTTTCTAAATTCCATATATATGCATTAGTATACTGTATTGGTGTTTTTCTTTCTGGCTTACTTCACTCTGTATAATAGACTCCAGTTTCATCCACCTCATTAGAACTGATTCAAATGTATTCTTTTTAATGGCTGAGTAATACTCCATTGTGTATATGTATCGCAGCTTTCTTATCCATTCATGTGCTGATGGATATCTAGGTTGCTTCCATGTCCTGGCTATTATAAACAGTGTTGCAATGAACATTGGGGTACACGTGTTTCTTTCAATTCTGGTTTCCTCAGTGTGTATGCCCAGCAGTGGGATTGCTGGGTTGTATGGCAGTTCTATTTCCAGTTTTTTAAAGAATCTTCACACTGTTCTCCATAGTGGCTGTACTAGTCTGCATTCCCACCAACAGTGTAAGAGGGTTCCCTTTTCTCCACACCCTCTCCAACATTTATTGCTTGTAGACTTGCTTCTGACTGGCATGAACTCGTACCTCATTGTGGTTTTGATTTGCATTTCTCTGATAAAGAGTAATGTTGAGCATCTTTTCATGTGCTTGTTAGCCATCTGTATGTCTTCTTTGGAGAAATGTCTGTTTAGTTCTTTGGCCCATTTTTTGATTGGGTCGTTTATTTTTCTGGAATTAAGCTGCAGGAGTTGCTTGTATATTTTTGAGATTAGTTGTTTGTCAGTTGCTTCATTTGCTATTATTTTCTCCCATTCTGAAGGCTGTCTTTTCACCTTGCTTATAGTTTCCTTTGTTGTGCAGAAGCTTTTAATTTTAATTAGGTCCCATTTGTTTATTTTTACTTTTATTTCCAATGTTCTGGGAGGTGGGTCATAGAGGACCCTGCTGTGATTCATGGCAGAGAGTGTTTTGCCCATGTTCTTCTCTATGGTCATTGGCGCTGTGGGATTTAGATAGCATTATGCATTCCCCTTATGGACTCCTCTAATCAGGAAATTCTTCCCCAGCCCTTTGCCAGGTATTTTACAAGTTGATATAGACATCTGTGAATTTAAAAATCCTCTTTTAATATATAAGCACTCTTAAAGGATGAACACATTAAGCTATGGCCAGTGGTTCATTCCTAAATGTATATTATTTTATTCTGTCCTCTGGCTAGTTGAGGTCACTGTGCTAAGAGCCAGTGTGTGGTGATGGGGACAAACAGAAGAGAATATATGTTAAACTGAGACACTCTGGATGGCATTTGGGGGTGGGCAGCACAAGGCTGGAGATATTGGCAGGGAAAAGGGCAGAGAGGGGCAGACAAACAACAAAAGTAACTGGGTTGAATTACAAGGTAGATGCCAGCCTTGTTTCTAGAAATATTAATCTCTTAGTACTCTGAGGCAGGAACCAAATTCTATTCATCTCTATTCCCCAGAGCCACGTATAGGAATGAGAACAAGTAGGAGGTAATCAGTGTGTTGTGTTGGGGGTCCGCTAACAACAACCCACTTCCTGTTTGCTATAAAGTTTACTGACTTTCAGACAGGCTCATTTGTTTATGTACTACCTATGGTTGCTTTCATGCTAAACAGCAGGTCTGAGTAATTGTGATAGACTGTAGGGCTGCAGTGCCTAAAATATTTGCTATTTTTTGCTAACTAGCCCTTCACATAGATCAAGTCTGCCAAATCTTGTGTTAAATGAATGATGAATACATCAGTGAATGAATAAATGTAATTGTAGAAAACAAATTTCTAAAAACAAAACAAAGAGATAAGAAAAATAGCTAATGTTTACTTTAGGACCAAAACAATGATAAAAACAGATAACAGAAAAAGAATTGGAAATTCATGATTGCTAAATATCAGACCACATTCAAATGCATTCTCTTTAGCACATACTTGTGCTTTGTTTGGGTGTCCCTAGTGGCTCAGATGATAAAATTCCACCTGCAATGCAGGAGACCTGGGTTTGATCCCTGGGTCTGGAAGAACCCCTGGAGAAGGAAATGGCTACCTACTCTAGTATTCTTGCTTGGAAAGTTCCATGAACAGAAGAGCCTGGCAGGCTACAGTCCATGAGGTCACAGAGCTGGACACAACAGAGTGACCTAACACTTTCATTCGCATTGTATTCTGTTTATGCCTCAAGCCTACTTGAAAGCATTTTGTTTGGTGGATATAGTAAGGGGCAGATCGTGGCCAGGATAATAGTTAAGGACAAATAAAATGGGGTCTTCTCTAGAATTTTCTTGTGGAACCAAATCACACAGGAGAAAGAATACCTTTTATTACCTTGTGTCAATTCTGCATTGCCCATCCAATGGGGTGGGGGGTGGGGTGGAGGAGAAAGTCATTGGTGTTCTTGATACATTTGGAGGACAGGCACCATTTTGCAGAGTAAGCACTCATTAGTTGGGTATCATGAAAATCTATTCTGCTCGGCTCCTATGACCCTGAAGAGATTTGGGTGGCATATTTGCTCCAAAATATTCATTGAGTTTAACCTACAGTGGACTTTCAGGTTTCTCTAGCTCCAATCCAGAGAAAACAATAAGGGATTTTTAAAAAAGCAAAAAAAGGCCATGCTGCCAGCAGGGACCCTGCTGACTCTGTATTCAGGATGATGTTAAAGATTTGACAGAAATTAACAAAGTAGTAGAGTGGAACACACATGTAAATGCTCTGTCCTGAGCTCTTGTTCTCCTAAAACCATCCCAAAGTGGGTGTAGGTAGTCCTTCAGAATAGACTGCCTAAAGACTAAAAAATGTGGAGACCTTGAGTGGCGGCTGGTTTATGTGGATCCTCCCTCTGCTTTCAGTATTGTCAAATTTTAATCAGGCTGTGCTATAGGAAGAATTTAAGATGTAAACCAGGATAGATCCTGCCTTTATGTTGACCAGCACTCGAAATATCACAACTCCTGGGAAACAGATGGAAGCAGGCAGACCATAGAAATCTTGGAGGTCTATGAGGGCCTAAAAAATAAGCAGTGGAAGAAATGTGCTGGTTTACCCAAGGACCAAGCCATAGCCCTTACCTCTTGGCTAATCTGAAGGGAGATTCAAACTGGCCTCTGTTCTTGTTCCTCTATGTGCGCCTAGCTTAAAGGAGTTTGTGTCGTAATTTTCCTTGCGCCAAGTATATATGTTTCAGTTGCTCCACCGTTAGAAGAAATGACCTGAAGTTCTTCCCTCTTGCGTCACTCAGGTAATCTCTTGTGAATTGGCAATAGGGCAAGCATGTCATTTCCAACCATGAACCTTGGTTAGAAACTCATCCCAGAATTTCCCCTTTGAACTTATTCTATTCTTTCTCTTCATCTTCATCACCATCAAACCACTTACGAGGAACTTATGATTCAGACAGTACAATGAGGAGAAAGTCATAGGTAGGTGTGTGTGCACAAGTGTATATGTGTGTCTTGGGAGGGGTTGGGAAAGGCAGATAGGGAAACACTTCTCAGAGAATCCTCTTAGCCAACACTCAGAGAGGGAGTAGTTGAGAAGGAAGATACTGGCAGGCTCGACTGGTTAAAACAAAGATAGTGTGAAGGGACTTACACCAGAAGCGTGATTAATGGAAGTCCTTTCATTCTGGGCTAAGAGGTTTATACTGTATTCTGTATCTAACAGAAAAATCCTGAAGGATTTGGGATAAACAATGATTTGGTCAGGGTAGTTGATTAAACTAAAAGTGCACTTGGAAAAAGAATTGAAAAGAAAAATCCAGACATGGGGCAATGGGAAAGGGAAAAACACATGTGCGCGCGCACACACACACACACACACACACATTTGGGTTGGGGGAAGACAGATAGAGGTCCAGATTTTGAGTGGAAAAGATAGAGTTCTCAAATATAAAGGAAAAATTTATGGGACTGACCTGGTATGGAAAGATGAAAGAGCCAAAGATAGCTTTGATATTTTGAGCCCAGATGACAGAACGGAAGAATAATGAAACTGTTAAAGAGAAATGGAAAAGTCTAGAGAGACAGTGGGTTGGAAAAAGAGATGCTGAGTTAAATGGGTAGAGTTAATCCTTTGTCACCATCTGTCTTCCCACCACGCACTTATTCCAATCAGTGTCATGAAATAATCTAAGACGATTCGGCTCATCACAGCACTGTAACACCCAGGGTGGCACTGCCGTTACTCTCCTGACAGAAGACCATGCACTCTGTATACTTCACGTCAGTGTTAGGAATTAGAGCATCCATCCTTTGCCACAGACTCGCAGGGGAATGTCATGGGAAGCCCTGGACTGAAATCTGGCTTCTGGAGAGAGACTGGCTGTTGCGGTCATGGCTTGCTCACCAGGGCCTTTCCAGGGGCTCCCATCTCTCCTTCGCCAGCCAGCGTCATGACCTGAGAGGTGGGTAGGACGTGCCCTAGAGTGTTCTGTAAATAGAAAGCATAACTTTATCCTATGTAATTTCCTATTATAAAACAGCGGAAACAAAATTTTCTTACATTATTCTTTAAAAGAGAAAAACAACAGAAGAAAGGAAAGAAGAAGGGAAAGAAAGAAAGAAGGGAAGGAGCGGGAGACAGAGGGAGAAGGAAAAGAGGAAGGAAGGGGAAAGTGAAGGAAAAAGAAAGGTGGGTGCAAGGGAAAGAGAGGACAGAAAGAAGGAAGAAATAGGAGGGGAAAGGAAAGCACTGACACTCCAAACAGAAGTTAAGACCGTTCAAAAAGTTCGGTAAATCACAGCAATATCTCTGAGTCTTCCCTTTTCCCATTGGTAGAGAGGCATAATGATGTATTATTATTCACCTAAGTGAGACAATATGAGGCAAAATGATACCAATTGGGCAAAAACAGAAGTAATTGAAAATAAAACCTAACAGTCTTGAAGTGTGAATATTAAAGATATGGAATGATCAAAAGCCATCTTATAAATGAAAATAATAAATCACATTAAATATGATATTAGTGTCACATTAGTGGCTTTTCCCCACACTAGTGACCAACATATTAAAACACTGAATATTAATACCACCCATTAGAAAACCAATCATAATAAAAATCAGTGATGGTAGATAATGAGGTATTAGTGAACCCAAGCCACACTGGCAAGAACAAGGACTTTTTTTATAATATAAAAATATATTTTTCTGTAGTTCCTTCAACTATAAAAATTTCCTTTGCATGATAAGCATATTTTATACTTGCTTTAGAGCTTATAATAACTGGTCTCTTGCACATTAACTACATTTGCTATATAGCAAAGCTAATTAAGGGCTTCCCAGGTGGCTCAGTGGTAAAATAATCCACTGGCTATTGCAGGAGACTCAGGAGATGCAGGTCTGATCCCTGAGTTGGGAAGATCCCCTAGAGAAGGAATTACTGGAGTTAGATCCAGTATTCTTGCCTGGAAAGTCCCATGGACAGAAGAGCCCAGCGGGCTACAGTCCAGGAGGTCGTAAAGAGTTGAACATGACTGACTGAGAATGCACAGGAGTGAGGGGTGGGGGGTGAATTAATTAAATAACCTATTAGAGTTCCTCTCTCTTCCCATCTCCCCATATTTTTCCCACTGAAAAGGACAAACAAAAATCCTTGGACAGCGACATGAAAAAGAATGAAATTAGAACATTCTCTCAGTTCAGTTCAGTCTCTCAGTCATGTCCGATTCTTTGCAACCCCATGAATCACAGCATACCAGGCCTCCCTGTCCATCACCAACTCCCAGAATTTACTCAAACTCACGTCCATCGAGTCAGTGATGCCATCCAGCCATCTTATCTTCTGTCATCCCCTTCTCCTCCTGCCCCCAATCCCTCCCAGCATCAGAGTCTTTTCCAATGAGTCAAGTCTTCGCATGAGGTGGCCAAAGTACTGGAGTTTCAAGCTTCAGCATCAGTCCTTCCAATGAACACCCAGAACCGATCTCCTTTAGGATGGACTGGTTGGATCTCCTTGCAGTCCAAGGGACTCTCAAGAGTCTTCTCAAACTCCACAGTTCAAAAGCATCAATTCTTGGCACTCAGCTTTCTTCACAGTCCAACTCACATGCATACATGACCACTGGAAAAACCATAGCCTTGACTAGATGGACCTTTGTTGGCAAAGTAATGTCTCTGCTTTTTAATATGCTATCTAGGTTGGTCATAACTTTCCTTCCAAGGAGTAAGCGTCTTTTAATTTCATGGCTGCAATCATCATCTGCAGTGATTTTGGAGCCCCCCAAAATAAAATCTGACACTGTTTCCAGTTTCCCCATCTATTTCCCATGAAGTGATAGAAGATTCTCTAATACCACATTAAAACAAAATAGACTCAAAATGTATTAAAGGCATCAATGTAAAACCAGATACTATAAAACTCCCAGAGGAAAACATAGGCAGAACACTTTTAGACACTAATCACAACAACAGTTTTTGGACTAGTCTCTCAAAAGTAAAAGAAATAAGAGCAGAAGTAAATAAATGGGGCCTAATTAAACTTAAAATCTTCTGCACACCGAAGGAAACATCAACATAATGAAAAGACGACCTACTGAATGGGAGAAAATATTTTCAAATGATATGACCAATAAGGGATTAATTGGAGAAGGAAATGGCAACCCACTCCAGTATTTTGCCTGGAGAATCCCCATGGACAGAGGATCCTGGCCGGCTATAGTCCATGGGGTCGCAAAAAGTCAGATACAACTAAGCAACTAACACACACATGGCCAATAAGGGATTAATACCCAACTTATATAAACAGCTCATACAATTCAACATCAAAAAATCAAACAGACTGATAAAAAAAAAGGGCAGAATTGAATAGATATTTTTCCAAAGAGGAAATGCTGATGGACAGCAAGCACATGAAAAGATGCTCAGTATCACTAATCATCAGGGAAATGCAGATCTAAACCACAATGAGATAACACCTCACACTCGTCAGACTCACCATCATCAGAAAGAACACAGATAACAAACTTTGGTGAGGACGTAGAGAAAAGGGAACCCCGTATACTGTTGGTGGGAATGTAGATTGGTACAGCCACTGTGGAAAACTATGGAGATTACTTAAAAAGATACTAAAACTTGAGTGGCCATATGATCCAGCAATCCCACTCCCGGATATATATATGGAAAAAATGAAAGCTCTAATTTTAAAAGATACATGCACTCCAATGTTCATAGCAGTATTATTTACAATAGCCAAGATACTGAAGCAAGCTAAGTCTCCATCAACAGATGAATGGATAAAGCTGCATGAGCTTTACATATTTATATATAATATATATTAATAACAATATAATTATATTATATGATATTTTATTATATGCATTTATTTAAATATATTATGTTTATATTATATTATATATAATATATTTATTATATGTATTTGATATAATTTATTATATTTATAAATTATATATATTTATAAAAATATAGCAAATATTTTTAAATAACTGTAAAAGGAGTATAGCCTTTAAAAATTATATTAGAAAGTTGAACTTTTTTAAAAAGTAAAATTAAAAACAAAAATCCTGCACCAAAATTCTGAGATGAAGATGTAAAAGCAAAGTTTGGAGGTTGATTTATATTAGATAAAAGCTTGATAATCCTAAATTTTGTTTATTTTGTTTATCATTGAGATTAACATGCTACCTTAATTCTTTTTTGCTTACTTTAGGTATGTTTTCTAAATAAAAGTGGAGCCCTTCAATGGTGACCTGAATTGAAATCTCTGAAATGGTTAAAAGTCTTTTCACTTTTAATGGGCAGATATCCACACATTTCTACATAGTTTCCAAGAAGATCTCACTCACACAGGACAAAATATAAAAGTAAAAAAAAAAAAAAATGAAGAGAAGAAGTGAGCATTTTAGGGGTAATGGAAAACATAGGTGACTCCCCAGAAACCTCATAAAATCCCTTCCAATATTTACCATCCAACCACATGGATGGGGGAATGAATCCTTACAAATTTCCTCAACCTGGTCTCCTTCCTGACTATGGCTGGGACACCTGCCCTCTTTGGTAATGCCAGCCTCACCACTGCCGAGCTTCCCCATGTTCTGCACAGCTCCAAGCCTCTGTGCTAGGGCTTACAAATGCTAACTAAAAGTCCTAGACCAGCTGTGGCACAACAAAATCATCAAATCCCGGCATATTACTTTAGATCTCCAGGATAATTCCTCTCCCAGGTTATACTGCCATTAAATATTTTACTTTTTAGGAAACTTCCTACACTGCTGGTGGGGATATAAAGGGGTGCAGCCACTATGGAGAACAATACAGAGGTTTATGAGAAAACTAAAAATAGGGTTGTCGTATGGTCCAGCAATCCCACTCTGGCATATATCTGGAGAAAATGATAATTCAAAAAGACATACAGCCCTCAGTGCTCACTGAAACACTATTTACAATAGCCAAGGTATGGAATCAATCTAAATATCTGTCAGCAGATGGATGGATAAAGAAGATGTGGTATATATACACACAATGGAGTACTACTTGGCCATAAAAAGAATGCAATAATGTGATCTGCAGCAACATGAATGAACCTACTGATTGCCACACTAAGTCAGTCAGAAAGAGAAAGACAAATACCATATAATACCACTTATATGTGGAATCTAAAATATGAGGCAAGTGAACTTATTTACAAGGCAGAAACAGATTCACATAGAGGACAGGCTCGTGGTTGCCAAGGGGAAGGGAGGGAGGGGACAGAAGGACTGGGAGTTTGGGATTAGTAGATTAGAACCATTATATTAATATTAGGATGGATAAACAATGAGGTTATGCTGTACAGTATAAGGAACTATACACAACATCCTATAATAAACCATAATGGAAAATAATATATATATATTCTATAACATACATACTATGTACAAGAAACTAACAGAACATTGTAAATGAACTATACTTCAATAAAAATTAAATTTAAAAAAAGTTTTACTTTTTAAAGGCAACACATATAAAACCACATGCACTGATTGAACAAAATCTATTTGTGCTAAAGTGCCTAGGAGGATTCCTCAATCCCACTTTTAAAGGTTATAATGATGATCAAACCCCGTAAGCAGGCAGGAGTCTTTCAGCTGGTCCAGTTCAGTGCATTTGTTAGCTCACTTTTATTGACTCACAGTAGAGTTCACCTGTCATCAAAGTCTTCAGTTACCTCTCGCTCTTTTCTTAGGTGCCTCAGCCAGTTTCACACAATTTCCCTGTACATGTGATACCAGCCTAGTGAAGTGAAGAGGTGGAGGACACTTGCCCTGCCTTCGCTATTTGGGCCCACAGACTTAGGTACCCTCTGCATCTGATACATCAACAAAATAGCATGAAGCAGGAAGTGTGGTGAGACAGAGCTCCAGCTACTGAGCTCCTACTTTTTTTCAGTTTCCTGATTCAAATAAATCTATGTTACAAATGGTTGAATTTATATGACCAATCAATAAATTAAGAGTAGCTACATTTCAAAATATTTCTTTATCCTAATAACTCATTTCTGGTTGTTTTATTAAAAGTAAATTTTTTTTAATTTATAAATGGGTTATATTCAAGAGATTTTTAAATAATTATTAATTATATAATTATTAATTTTATAACTTTATATAATTATTAATAATGAATAATTATTATTAATAATAATGCTTGGCAAAACTTAGGACATATTTTTCCAAAGAAATTGATTTGTAAATGATAGGAATCTAAGGCAGGCCACAGATACACATTTAATTCACTGAGAGTTTGGTGCTGTCTACACCCACAAATGCATTTACTCACTAAACAAGTCCTACTATGCGCCAAATCCTATTCCAGATGCTGAGGACACAGCGGTCAAGGTGCCAACTCTCAAGGGATTTAGATCCCGGTGGTGAGAGAAATCCAGAGAGAATCAGAGGAACAATAAAGTATCAACATTATCTTAGAGAATAATCAGTGCCAAGAAAAAACAAGGGAGCTGGGGAATGTTACAGGTGAACTTGGGCAGGTGGAGAGAGTGGGCAGTTCAGAGGTCTCACTGAGAAGCTTACATTTGAGCTGGACTCGAATGCTGTGAACATCTGAGCATATGACAGTCCCAGAGAAGAGTATTTCAAGCAGACAGACCGGTAATAGCAAGAATAGCCCAATGGCAGGAATGTTGCGTGTGACTCACTGTTGAGGAGGAAGACATTTCCCTCTATCCCTCTAGGTTCTTCTGGTTGGTCTAAGAATTAGCTTGACATGAGGCAGATTAAGAGCAGAAAATTAAACAAAAGTTTAATAAGGTGTACATGGAAGAGACACAGGAGAGCTAATACTCCCAAACGGCCTAAACCCTCACCCTGAGTACCATCTTCAGCTAACGACAAAAGAGGAGGTTAGGGGTATCGGTTTGGGACTTCCAAGAGGAGGAAGAAAATTCTCTTGGAGATGGAAAAGCAAATGTTTGCTTGGCCAGTCAAAGACAATTGGACTCAGAGAGGACTCTGATCCCCTATGTGCTGCTGAGTTTCTCCCACTACACGAGCCAGTATTCTTGGTAAATAGCTCTGGTGAGAGCTTTATCCCAGGAGTAGGTCCTTTATCTGAGTTATTTAGGCAGTTAAAAAGGAGACAAAAATAAAGGCTCCCTGAATCTTCTGTCTCTTAAAAATAATCAGACTGAATTAATCCTCTGGCCAAAGAGACACACTTTGGGCTGACAGATTTTGCCTCTCTGCGATACAAAGACCAGATATATGACCAGTGTGACTAGAAGAATGAAGGCTGAGGGTGGGAGAGCCAGAGGATGGAGGTCAGCCTGGGTAATGAAGCTGGATTTTGTCCCAGCTGCACAGGGCTTCCTAGTGCACTTCTACATAGACTCTAAACCATCTCTACATCTCCTCATGGCTCAGCTACGACGGCCATGAGGAAATTACTTCAGAGCTGTTGCTTCGATTTTCAGGACCCTATCTTTCTCTTTTCAGTAGGGATTCATTTTGTTTCCACAGCTAGAGCACAGACAGAGGAAAGTTCTCTTCCTCATCAGTTCCTCCAGGGCTCAGAAGAATTGTTGAAGGAATGAATGAGAGTGAGAAGTAAACAATGCCAGTAGCATTTGTCCTCCTGAAGGGTTTAGACGTGGCGGGGTGAGAGACCAGTTAGAGTAGGCGAGGCACGGAGGAGGAGGAGGGGAAAGAGGGAGGGCAATAAACAGCGCAGCTTCCCGGCAGCATCACACGCCTGGCAAACTCTGCAGCCGGGAGACACCTACTCCCAGGCACCTCCTTTTTCCAGTTCCGGGGACCAGTGCAGGAACTAAGCTGGTGAGGCTTCAGCCTCTTGGTTGATGCCACTGAGAATCACGTCTGAAAAGGAGGGAGGGTCTCTGTAAGAACACTCACTCTTACTACAGTGAGTGAGGGGGAGATGGGGTTAGCTTCTCCATCATGCTCTTTCCAGCAGGGAGGAGGATTCATAGATCTGACTTAAGCCCCTACAGGGACCCTTAGAGGCCATGGGGTAGGGCCAGAGCCTTGACCTGGACCTCAGGGGCTCACTAGCCTGATCTTTGGCTGCTTGTGTACATATTGGTAGTTCAAATATTAAAAGACTCCTGTGGTGTAGCTGCTTCCCCAGGTTCCTTAAATTTCAATCAGAGAGTCCTGGCCAGTCCAAGACCCTTCCCCGGAATGCTCATGACCACCCTTAATCAAACAACAAATGGGGCTTCCAGACCCAAGTCCTGATTCAGGACTTTAAGCCTATTGTCTTTCTGATGAGTCCATGCTTGCTGTTATATACTATGAATATCAAATATTTTCAATATAGGGAGGATTCATAGGCTTAACTGAGAGACAGCTGTTAACTAAGTCATGGGCATGCAGTGGACAGCATGGTGAATATAGAAATACTATATTGCATATTTGAAAGGTGCTGAGAGAGTAGATCTTAAAAGTCCTCATCACAAGGAAAAAAATCTGTAATTAGTTATGATAATGATGCTAACTAGACTTACTGTGTTGATCATTTTGCAATATACACAAATATTGAATTATCATGTTATATACTTGAGATGAACATAATGCAATATGTCAATTATACATCAATTGCATAAATTGACTAATTTTTTTTTAAAAAAGAAACCGTCATTATCCTCATAGATCCCTGGGGAAGAGTTCATTTATCATGATATTCCTGACCATGAAACAGTCCCTTGGAGTTTAAATAATGATAAGAATGTGCCTTTTTAGACCCTCTTTTCTCCTTTTTGTGTTTGCATTTGCTTCTCCGTGTCTCTCCCCATCCCTCTATCTGCACACATTGTTTCCCAGGGCAGGGACTTCCTCTCACCCTCCGCAGCCTGTCCTGTTCTCCCTCCTCCATGAGGTCTTTGCAGATTATCATCCGGGTTGGGTTCACTTAGAGAAACCTCTTCTCTAGTAACCCTTTAATCCATCCCTGAGTTTCTGTACTTAGCACATTATTTGAGTACTGAGAGCTTGTCTGTCGCCCTTGCCTGCAGAACTGAAGTGTGAGGACCCCATACGTGGTCCCAGGACCTGATGCATGAATAGAAGGTAAAACAAAGGAAGAGCTTGGGGAAGAGGCTGTGGAAGGAAGTGGGGCTAAGAGGAGGAGAGAGGGAACATGGAGTTAAGAGAGAAAGGAGGCTTGAATGGAGTTAAGGGAAGGAGGAAAGTGGAATGGAGGGGGTGGGGGACAGAAGTGGAGGGAAAGAGGAAGGGAAGCGGGTGGGGGGTGGCGAGGGCCGGATGGAGGAGGAGGAGGAGAGCGAGGGCGCATTTTTGGAAAAGAAGAAGCAGTAGAAACTAGAGAGGAGAAGGGAGGATACAGGGGCCGGAGAGAGGCCAGAGAAAGGAGGGAAAAGGGAGAAACAGACTCTGACTTCAGGCAAACGTTGCACAAACAGCAAAGCACCCAGAGACCTAAGCTTCCGCTCGGAGCGCGCATTCACGTCTCACCTCGCAGCCATCAGGTTTCTTCTGAATAACCCCGTTATGAGCTGTGACTGCATTCTGCGTCTCTCCTGAGTCGCCCTGAATTATTTCTGCCAGTTTGACTTTGTTTTCCTCACACCGACTGTGAATTTTGATGAGTGAGGGAAACAGGCTCTACTCTAACAATCGTGGGCTGCACTGTTCCCATCTCCTGCGCTGAATGCTTTTGGTTTTCTTTCCCTTTAAATGATTTTCTTATTTGGAAGGATAGCAGGGGAAAAGGAGAGAGAGAAAAAAAAAGACAAGTATTTGAGAGTGAAGTTTTCCCTCAGGATTCACAGACAAGTTAGCCAGGGATCACAGATTACAAGAATGTTAACAGAATAGACGATATGAAGAAATTAAACACTTCAAATTCTGTGTTCAGTTCTAACTTAATAACAATTGATTTTCCAGTGATTTGGTCAAAGTGGCCGCAAGTGCCACTTTTATTGTCCAAGGAGCAGGGAGTTAAAAGTGAATAGGGCGTTAGGCCCAACTCTGGACGGAACGTATTCTGGTATTAATATTTTAACCATTCCAGCAAATGACTATAATACATTTCAAGGGATCTGAAGTTATAATGTAATTATTGGGCAAGCTATTACAGCTTCAGTGGAATTTCCATCAGCCCTGGACCTAGCAATTCAGGATCACTTCTTGACACTGGGGTTTTGAATATCCCAGTAGTACTTTCAGTGGCATCCATTGAAATCATAATGGGATATCCCAAATGGACTCTTAAAAGTTTTTACTGCTCTAAGTGGTTTGACCTTGCAGGTCACTTACCCTCTCTGCTTCTTACTTTCTTCATCTTTAAAGTGATCCATTTGTACAAAATTATTTTTAATATCCCTCCCAAATTTAAGATTCTGGAAACCATATGAAGCAGAACATAAGAATACAGGAGCAAACAGGCTAATTTATTACTGGTGTACACAGAACTATCACTTAGGATCATATAGCTCAGGGCAATGGTGCTGAAGTCTACTCCTTTTTTGCCAGTAACCATGACATGAAATCTATTTTGCTTAAGCATATCTCTACTGGGACAGTGCAGAAAAAAATACCTCTACTGGGACAGCACAGGAAAAATACACATGATTTATCTCTTTACGGCCACTTCTGAATGATATCCCAGTAGCTTCATCTCCTTGCATTATAGGTAGTCACTTCTGGAATCTCAACATCTTAATATCTGTCAGTGTGGGACTGAAACAAAGCAGTCTTTCAGGACCTCAAGTATCAGTTTGTAAAAACCACCACAGGTTCTTACTACTTTGACCTAGTCACCTTACAGAACAGACTGTCATTTATGGAACAACTCAAGTCTAAGAACTGTTATTTTAAGCTCAATTAAAGGAAGTTTCTTTTTCTTTTCTTTTGCATTTTTAGAAAAAGAGACTCTTGAGGACACATTAAAGTTTACCTAAAGAAATAATTTTAGGATTAAACAGATCCACAGAGCAGTTGGCTAAACTCACCTTTACTGTAAGACATAAATTTGAGTAAGGGTAGTTTCTCTTTAATGAAAAGAGACCAAAAATAACTGACGGGAAACAAATAAAGCCATAATAATTCACAGAATATTAATGGACCTGTCCATGGAGAAGTTAATAATTTATGTCAGGCAATGTATACATTTTCAAGTGGATAAGAAGGCAGGTCTCAGGCTAATCCTTAGACACTAATGTCAAGAACACGTAGGAAAATAAACAGACAAGTATGTCCTCGTGGTTTGCTCAAATAATCCAGACCACACTGAATTATGCAATCGTGCCACTCAGTAGCCACAGATTTAAAATATGACTGCCTCATGTCTTCTTGGGGGCACAATTTTAAAATAATTTCATTTATTTCCTGCAAAAGACATATGGATACATTATATTGTGCAGGAAAATTCCTTCCATCGTTTGAGTCCAAACAGTAGTCATTTTATTCCCAGACTTACTGGCCTCCATCCTTCATGAGGTCAAAGTTCTACCTTGTTAAATCAAAAATTATTCAAGACAGAGTCTCTGTCTGTCTTCAGAGTGTTTACATGAACTTGAATCTGTCATGTACAGATACCATCCGCCCTGTCCTTCTAGTCAGCTCTAAATCTCCCCTCCTCTCCTCCTGTGTACAGTTGGAAATAATCTATCTTAAATGTGTTCTCAAGGCTCTATTGATTACAGAAGTTTCAGAACAGTCTCTGTAGCTGTTGTACCAATATTTTCTTTCTTTCTTCTCTACTCTGACTTAGCAGTTTATTTCTTGTGAAATATCATGGGGTCGCACGGACTTGCCAAGTAAGAGGGCCTATTAAGGGGAGATGTCTTCCTTTGCTTTATTAAAACCAAGGAATACACCGGCTCAATTTTGGTAGGATCCCTTGTCAATTTGTCAAGATCTAGTAAGAGTGAGAATTAAGTTAATGGATGTCTTACCTAGTTTACTGCTAGAAGAACCTCTTCAGGCCTCCCAGCTGGTGCTACTGATAAAGAACCTGCCGGCCAAGGCAGGAGGAATAAAAGACAGGGGTTCAATCCCTGGGTTGGGAAGCTCTGCCAGAGGAAGGAATAGCAACCTGCTCCAACATTTTTTTCTGGAGAATCCCATGGACAGAGGCTGTCCTACCAGGCTATAGGCCATAGGGTCGCAAAGAGTCAGACATGACTGAAGCAGCTGAGTGCAGCACACGTGGGGCAGCCTCTTCAGGGTTTCCCTGATGGCTCAGATCTTAAAGAGTCTGCCTGCAATGCAGGAGACCAGGGTTCGATCCCTGGGTTGAGAAGACCCCCTGGAGAAGGGAATGGTTATCCACTCCAGTATTCTTGCCTGGAAAATTCCATGGACAGAGGAGCCTGGCAGCCTACAATACATGCAATCACAAAGAGTCAGACATGACTGAGCGACTGAATACACACATACAACCTCTTCAAAGTCCTGAGAGTTTCATTTCATATGTTAATTGCAAATAATGTGTTGATTAGTAATGATTTGGAGGATACTATATAAATATGCAATTTTGACAGTATGGGTCCTGCCTCAGCATTTGTCACAGTGCCTGACATATAGTAGGAGCACAATAAATGATTTTGGGATGAGTGAATGGATGAACTAAAGAATTAGTGCCTTCAGATATGCAAAGGTTTGCAAGATACATCCTTTGATCTCAATGTTAAGAGGTTTCAAAGAGTTGATTGAAAATATTTCTGACTGAAAGCCATAGTTACTATTACACAGTTATTTTCTCCCTTCTTGGATCTGTCTTGGGCCTTTCCAGAAAAAAAAAAAAAAGATACAAATAACCAATTGTGCTACCTGAAGGTTATACACTATGGATTAATGTCCATTAAGAACTGAGTTGAAGCCACATGGCTGAGGCTATGCAGTCCCTAAAGCCTCCATTCCAATGTAACTGAATGCATGAAATTTATGGAGTGTCATTAAATGTCCCCATGCAGTTATGAAAAATAAATGTTTTTGACAAAGCATAAGTACAAAGCATTTACCAGATCTCCTATTTCCCAGAAAAAAAAAAAAAAAAAAAAGACTGAGTGGCTCCTGGAGCTAATTAATAGCCACTTCCGGAGATCAGAATTTAAGTAAAGCAGTATTAACAAAAGAAAACTCACTAAAGGGAATGGAACTGGATTACTGAAACCAATACACTATTATAACTCCTTTTATGACGAATAGGAAAGTGACTTGGAAAATAAAACACTTCTGCTCAACGTGAAAGTTATCAATTGTTTTCAAAAGTGAGCACACATGATATTTCACTTCTTGGAAGTGCACTGTGACAACCGAAAATGCAAGCCTTCCTGTAGATCAGTGTCACAAGTCTGCACAGAGAGGACTAAAAATAATAGGGACATGGAAATTCAATTGTTTGATGCTCATGAAAGCCAGCAGAATGTGCTCAGCCTCATCCATTTTGCCCCTTAAAAACATTAACTCCAAAAGGAACATCATGTTAGAATAAAGTTGAAACCCTTACTGGGAAACAAATGTTGTTGTGAAAAGAACCTGGGCTCTAGGTTAGTACAACCTGTGTTTGAAATTCCATTTACTAACTGAGGGAACTTGGGCAAGCTTTCATCTCTCTGAGTCTTTTAACTGGAAAGGCAGGTCTTCTTCTCAGGGCTGCTGAATGGATTAAAAATGCAACATCTGGCTTACTGCAGGTAATGTCAGCCAACACTGGCTCACTCTCACAGGAACATTTCTTACTAATTCTCTATCCTTATTAGTCTACTTGGAAAATAGTTGGAGGTATATCTAATTAAAGTGACAAAGTGAAGTCACTCAGTCATGTCTGACTCTTTGCGACCCCATGGACTGCAGCCTACCAGACTCCTCCGTCCATGGGATTCTCCAGGCAAGAGTACTGGAGT
>NW_024070194.1:73731835-73778897 GCF_014754425.2 Oryx dammah
ACTGTAACCCACCAGACTCCTCCGTCCATGGGATTCTCCAGGCAAGAATACTGGAGTGGGTTGCCATTTCCTTCATCAGGAAAGTTCTACCTTATCCAAGGGCTTCTCTGCTCTTCCAGCTCTCTGAATTGATGTTCTGCTCTTCCAATTGTCTTAATTGATGTCCTCCTTTTTCTCTCCCTCAGATTCAGATGCCTTGACAACACCTCTGCCGTTGGCCAATTTTTCTCTCCCTCTCCCAGAACATAGTTTCTTATTCAAACTACTGACTACGCGTCTTGCCTGTGTGTGTAGATAGACCAACACACATTCCTCCTCGTCACTCATCAACTGTATGAATCAGTTCCTCACATGCAGTGGTTCCTTCTCCAGACCCACCCGTTTCTGTCTTCCTTCTAATCATTCAGGATTGAATTCTCTCACGCTTTCTCTTCTTTCTACCAAGAGAACGTGTATATTACAAGTAATTTACATACACACTTTCTCTGAGTCTGCCTTACCATGTGCCAAAAAAAGAACAAGTGAGCTCTCATTTATCCCCTCACACTTTCATTTGTGCAACAGCTATTTACTGAGTGCTCACTATGCGGCCAGTCCCTGCTCTCTTAAAGCTTTAGATTTGGAGGGAAAACAAGAAATACAGTAAAGAAATATATCTGGTTCATTCAACAGGAATGGCTTCTAGGGATGAGCCATAAGGCTGTCATTTATTTGTCTCCTAATGTCCCTCAATTGACTTGATGGGAGCTGGCTCTTGTTTGGCTCCTTCAACATGCAGTCTCGTGTAAAGATCAGCTGTGAACCTAATTAACACAGGAGGAGATTTTCTTACCACAGCCAGACCTCCCATCAGTGAGAAGTCAGCAGTTAGGGTAGGATAGGGTGGACGGATGTCCTTCATTTCTTTTTCCCCAATTTACTTACAAAGCAGGAAAGCCCTAACAAAACTGGCACCATCACAAACTGGCAGTATATTCATTCTCCCTTTCTAGGGGTTCAGAGCTGCCTTCTCCTTTAGTTGTGTTAAGGGGTTCCTCAGAGATTCCCAATTCCCAGTTGAAGACTTTTCAACTGGAATTCTCCTCATGCAAGACATACATCTCTTCCTTTGGTTACAGAAAACCAGGAGTCATTTCGAGCTTCTTCATACAAATGCACTTTACTCATCTGGATCTGAGTTGATCCTGTGCCATATTTGATTCACATGAGGGCTGTCTCTGGTCCCAGGGGAACTCTCACTCAGCCTTTGCCCCACATCACTGGGTATGTGCTGGTGAGTTGCTATAACAGCAACCTTTCCTTACTCCTCCTCTTAGAGCAGCCAGCCAAATCTATCTCTCTGCTTTCAGATCTTCCTAGAGAAGTAAGACTCCAATTCATAGCCTCTTTGTCCCAGCCCTGAGAAACATAGTCTACACTCTGTTGGTGGTCTTAGGAGATGCCCCTTCTCTTGACTTGGGGTAAAAAGAGAAATAACTTGCCTTCCTCTGGGACAGATAGTGCATCTAACACAGTTCTGTGCTAGAAAAGCTTAACAAAGAGCTCTCTAAAATACAAAAGTATGCATATATACCTATATATAAGTTTATTACACATTTTACTGGTATCAAGGAGTCATAGAACAAAACACAATAGTATTTATTGTAAAATCTACAGGGCCAACTGATTCTCACAGAATGATTTAATCAGTTTATGCCAAACTTTAAAAAATCTGGAACCAACCTAGAGCACAACCGATAAATAAGTATAACCCCAACATGAATATTGGTTTCTATTTTCATTTATATTACTGAGTAAGATGAAAGTGACAGTTCATCGTGTAACAATGCTATGGTCTGAATGTTTGTGGCCCTCCAAATTTATATGCTGAAATCCTACACCCCTAAAGTGACAGTATTAGCAAGTGGAGGCTTTGGAAAGTGATAAGGTCCTGAAGGGCAAGCCTTCGTGAACGGGATTAGTGCTCCTATAAAAGAGATTCCACAGAACTCCAGAACTCCTTCTGATAAGTGAGGATACAAGGAGATGTTTGCTGTCTGGAAAAGGGCCCTCATCTGACCATGATGGAACCCTGATCTCACATTCTGAGCCTCCAGAACTGTGAGCAATAAATGTCTGTGGCTCAAAATCTACCCAGTCTGTGGCATTTTGTTATAGCAGTTTTGATGGACTAAGGCAAAAAGCTACAGACATGACAAATATTTGGATTTTATGCTATATGTAATGGGAAGTCCTTTAAGAGTTTTAAAGAAGGGGATGGCATAATCTGATTTACATTATACATTTTTTTTTAATGAACTCCGTTTAGTTCTGTCACTCAGTTGTGTTCAACTCTTTGAGACCCCATGGACTGCAGCATACCAGATTTCCCTGTCCATCACCAACTCCCAGAGCTTGCTCAAAGTCCATCAAGTCAGTGATGCCATCCAACCATCTCATCCTCTGTTGGCCCCTTTTCCCCCTGCCTTCAGTCTTCCCCAGCATCAGGGTTTTTTCCAATGAGTCAGTTCTTTGTATCAGGTGGCCAAAGTATTGGATCTTCAGCTTCAGCAACAGTCCTTCCAAAGAACACCCAGGATTGATCTCCTTTAGGATGGACTGGGTGTATCTCCTTGCAGTCCAAGGGACTCTCAAGAGTCTTCTCCAACACCACAGTTCAAAAGCATCAATTCTTTGGCATTCAGCTTCTTTATAGTCCAATTCTCACATGACTACTGGGAAAACCATGGCTTTGACTAGATGGACATTTGTTGGCAAAGTTATGTCTCTGCTTTTTTAATATGTTGTCTAGGTTGGTCATAGATTTTTCTTCCAAGGAAAAAGTGTCTTTTAACTTTATGGCTATAGTCATCATCTGCAGTGATATTGGAGCCCAAGAAAATAAAGTCTGTCACTGTTTCCATTGTTTTCCCATGTACTTGGATGAAGTGACGAGACTGGACACCATGATTTTAGTTTTTTGAATGTTGAGTTTTAAGCCAGCATTTTCACTCTCCTCTTTCACTTTCATTAAGAGGCTCTTTAGTTCTTCTTCACTTTCTGGCATAATGGTGGTGTCATCTGCATATCTGAGGTTATTGACATTTCTCCCAGCAATCTTGATTTCAGCTTATGCTTCACCCAGCCTGGCATTTCACATGATGTACTCTGCATAGAAGTTAAATAAGCAAGGTGAAAATATAGCCTTGACATACTCCTTTCCCTATTTGGAACCAGTCTGTTTTTCCATGGCCAGTTCTAACTGCTGCTTCTTGACCTGCACACTCAAGAAGCAGGTCGAATGACCTGCATACTCATTTCTCAGGAGGCAGGTAAGGTGGTCTGATATTCCCAATTCTTGAAGAATTTTCCAGTCTGTCATGATCCACACAGTCAAAGGCTTTGGCATAGTCAATAAAGCACAAGTAGATGTTTTTCTGGAGCTCTCTTGCTTTTTTGATAATCCAACGGATCTTGGCAATTTGGTCTCTGGTTCCTCTGCCTTTTCTAAATCCATCTTGAACATTTGGAAGTTCATGGTTCATGGACTGTTAAAGCCTGGCTTGGAGAATTTTAAGCATTACTTTGCTAGTGTGTGAGATGAGCGCAACTGTGTGGTAGTTTGAACGTTCCTTGGCATTGCCTTTCTTTTAATGAACTAGAAGGCAAGAGTGGAAAGCTGAATGACTAGTTGGATTCTCTTTCATGAATTCAATCAAATGATAATAATTATAAACTAAGGTGATGACAAGCAAACCAGAGAAGAGGGAATGAATTAGACATATACCTTCCAGGTAAAGTTGAAAGAAATTACAGATGAATTTGGTGTAATGTGTGGCGGAAAGCAGAAAAATGAGACCACCACCCATGTTTTTAAAGCTTGAGCAGTAGAATGAATCATGTATTCAAACAGGGATCCCTATAGTTGGAAGAGGTTTCAGTGGAAAAAAATAAGACTTTATTTTGAACAGCCTGGCTGATGCAATGCCAATGCCAAGAGTAAATGTCAATTTGAGAGTGGCATATTTTATATCAAACTATGAGAAATTATCACTTTTGTAGACTCAAAATGATCAAAACCTGGAAATGTCTTTGGTTTAATTTAATTTGCATTTGATGCCCAGTGGAAAGAAATGTGAAGATGCTATCTGTATAATAAAGTCTGTCTAACTATTAGGCTGGATGTAATTTATAAACAAAAAAAAAATACATGGGTATATAGTTTTTCATGGTATGATATATAACACACTCACAGAAAGCCATAGCTACTGATGTAACCAATCAGATTTTGAGGATTCAGCATCTACATCAATTTCTTTAATATTTGGCTTTCAGTACTTTGGCTTAAAGGTATTTCTTCACGATTATGAGGTCTGCTTTAGAAATCCCACCCCTCAATGGCAGCTGAACACCATGAAATGAGACTCACTACACAGTAATCTTTGCAGTTTGATAACTAGTACATTTTGTGCTGAATTTTCCTCTCAGGATAATGGTAGTTTGCCAGTTTAAAGCAGAGATAATCTCATGCATCCATTGCAATTTCTTTTCTTTTCTGTATGTTCTTTCTCTTCTGTTTGGATTTTATTTGTATAAAAGTCTCAAATATATAAAAATCAATTATCACATATACTCTATTGAGGTAGTCACACGATATTAACTTTGATGGCAAATAAACTCTTACTTAGAAGGACTAGCACTGTGATAGTTTGTTTCTTCTTTTAAGAAATAAATTATCCTCTCAAAGTAAAGAAGACCACATTATAATTTAATAAGTGATAAAATAATAAACTTCCTTTGAACACAAATAAATGTATAATATAACCTATAAATGCAAGACACATCATTATAATTATCAGTATCTTTGCTTTCATATACTCCATCAGTCATATGTCATCTCAATTTTTCCCTTAATGTGTCTTTAGCATGTACCTCTCGACTCTTCCCTTCCCAACCATCTGTCTGGCATGGCATTATTTTCCTCTGCCTGGGTTATCAAAAAAGAAAGAGTTAGTTGCTCAGTTGTGTCCAATTCTTTGCAACTCCCTGGACTGTAGCCTGTCAGGCTCCTCTGTCCATGGAATTTTCTCAGCAAGAATACTGGAGTGGGTGGCCATTTCCTTCTCCACGGGACTTTCTTGACTTAAGGATTGAACCCCGGTCTCCAGCATTGCAGGCAGACTCTCTACCATCTGAGCCAGCAGGGAAACTAAAGTTTCTTAATGCTTCCCACCTATTTATCCTCCACTCCAACCTTCCTGTCTTCACTGGCATATTCAGTGACTACTGATACTTCCAGTTATAGCTCAGATGGTAAAGAAACTGCCTGCAATGCAGGAGACCAGGGTTTGATCCCTGGGTTAGGAAGATCCCTTGAAGGAAATAGCAACCCACTCCAGTATTCTTGCCCGGAGAATTCTATGGATAAAGGAGCCTGGTGGGCTACCATCCACAGGGTCACAAAGAGTCAGACACGACTGAGTGACTAACACACACCCACACTGATACTGTATGTGTGGCCCAATACAGATCTTCCTGTAGGGGGCTAGGAATGGAATTATAACCATGCTGCAAAGGTATTTATCCCAATGTCTGAGAAGCAATTCATGGTAGATTATTGTTTTATTCTCAAAGTTTCAGACCAGCAAGATAAGGGCTTCTTTACCCAGGGGGTCAATGTATTAAGGAAAGTATTCCCATTCTGGAAACATGTTAGACTACGGGCATTTCTTGTGATATTTCTTAAATGGATTAAATATTTGAATTCACACAGGAAGCACTTGGGAGCTGGAAGATCATTGAGAAGCCCTTGTTCCTTCATAATGAAAGCAAAGAAGTTTAAAGGCTTCCATATTTCACTGTTGAATTATATCTCAAGGTAAGCAGGCAATAGTAAAGTAAAAGTTGTGTGTGTGTTTTAATATTGTGTTTTGCTTTGGCCTCTAGTTTTCATTATCTCTGTGGAGACCAATGAACAGTAAAATATTCTAGAGAAAAAGCTTTTCTAATAAAAATGATTTAAACAAATTTTTTCAAATGTGATATATGTAAGCAAATGAACATTCAAAATAATACAAAACTACAGAGACTAGAACCTGCCATGACATGGTAGGTACATCACTGAGCTAGGATTCAGATAATTTGAATTTTAGTCTTAGTCTTATTGGTAACTAACTATTTAGTTTTGGGTTAGTTCATTTTTCTACTTCACAGTTTCTTTCTCCGTAAAATAGAAGCAATCTTAAAGGCCTTATCTAGCTTTCAAAGTTTATAATTCTTTTATCTCTAATTTCCTGGCTAAAAGTAATTATGTAGTAGTATGTTAGACAACTCTAGTGGTGTAACAAGTATTTTCTCATACCCCTGGTGGTAGAAAAATCTAATTTGGGATGGAGTACCTTTATCCAAATCTAAGGGGATCCTCTATAATTTTTGATATTGAACAACATAGTACAGAAAAAAAATCTGTACTGCACTTTTATCTTCCAGCAATAAATACAGTGTTAGGCCACTCTGATTCTGCATTTTCTTATCTATTGAATAGAGTGATAATTTATAGCCCTATTTGTCCTAAAACCTACCTCAGCTTTCTCTTTGATGATCTGGAATTGTACTATATTATCCAGAATTGATGCACACAAGTGCTGTGGTCATTAGGCTGAGCATAGATTTCCTCATCTGGACTGGACTGGACAGACTTGCAGATGGACCCTGTGGTTCCCCACTTCTTGGTATTCCTATCCTTATGTAATCCCATTGCCTTCAAAGTAGCCAGAGCAGGGAATCCTAAAAGAAGCATCAGTAACATAACAATTACTGATTAACAACATTTCCTGTCTTTTACACCCACCCACAGGTTCCCAAGGACAGGCAAACAAGCCAGAATCACCTTGTAAACATGAAATACATGGTCTCAAAAAAGTTCCCAGATATACTAAATAATACTTAAAAGAGCATTAAGACAGAATTAAGAAGAATATATCTTGATACAAATATTCATTACTACCATTGATATAGAAGAAAGTCAGCAGTGGCCACAGGACTGGAAAAGGTCAGTTTTCATTCCAATCCCAAAGAAAGGCAATGCCAAAGAATGCTCAAACTACCACACAATTGCACTCATCTCATACACTAGTAAAGTAATGCTCAAAATTCTCCAAGCCAGGCTTCAGCAATATGTGAACCGTGAACTTCCAGATGTTCAAGCTGGTTTTAGAAAAGGCAGAGGAACCAGAGATCAAATTGCCAACATCTGTTGGATCATGGAAAAAGCAAGAGAGTTCCAGAAAAGCATCTATTTCTGCTTTATTGACTATGCCAAAACCTTTAACTGTGTGGATCACAATAAACTGTGGAAAATGACTCTTCAAGAGATGGGAATACCAGACCACATGATCTTCCTCTTGAGAAATCTGTATGCAGGTCAGGAAGCAATAGTTAGAACTGGACATGGAACAACAAACTGGTTCCAAATAGGAAAAGGAGTATGTCAAGGCTATATATTGTCATCCTGCTTATCTAACTTCTATGCAGAGTACATCATGAGAAATGCTGGGCTGGAAGAAGCACAAGCTGGAATCAAGATTGCTGGGAGAAATCTCAATAACCTCAGATATGCAGATGACACCACCCTTATGGCAGAAAGTGAAGAGGAACTAAAAAGCCTCTTGATGAAAGTGAAAGATGGCATTGAAACATGTATAATATCATATAAGAAATGAATCGCCAGTCTAGGTTCGATGCAGGATACAGGATGCTTGGGGCTGGTGCACTGGGATGACCAGAGGGATGGTATGGGGAGGGAGGTGGGAGGGGGGTTCAGGATTGGGAACACGTGTACATCTGTGGCAGATTCATGTTAATGTATGGAAAAACCAATACAATATTGTAAAGTAATTAGCCTCCAATTAAAATAAATAAATTTAATTTTTTTAAAAAAAGCTCAACATTCAGAAAACAAAGATCATGGCATCTCGTCCCATTACTTCATGGCAAATAGATGGGGAAAGAGTGGAAAGAGTATTAGACTTTATTTTTGGGGGGCTCCAAAGTCACTGCAGATGGTGATTACAGCCATGAAATTAAAAGACGCTTGCTCCTTGGAAGGAAAGTTATGACCAACCTAGATAGCATATTCAAAAGCAGAGACATTACTTTGCCAACAAATGTCCATCTAGTCAAGGCTGTGGTTTTTTCAGTGGTTAGGTATGGATGTGAGAGTTGGACTGTGAAGAAAGCTGAGCGCCAAAGAATTGATGCTTTTGAACTGTGGTGTTGGAGAAGATTCTTGAGAGTCCCTTGGACTGCAAGGAGATCCAACCAGTCCATTCTAAAGGAGATCAGTCTTGGGTGTTCATTGGAAGGACTGATACTGAAGCTGAAACTCCGATACTTTGGCCACCTCATGTGAAGAGTTGACTCATTGGAAAAGACTCTGATGCTGGGAGGGATTGGGGGCAGGAGGAGAAGGGGATGAAAGAGGATGAGATGGCTGGATGGCATCACTGACTTGATGGACATGAGCTTGGGTAAATTCCGGGAGCTGGTGATGGACAGGGAGGCCTGAAGTGTTGCGATTCATGGGGTTGCAAAGAGTCAGACAGGACTGAGCGACTGAACTGAACTGAACTGAAGCAGACTTTGAAAAAAGACAAACTGGGTTTGAATGGTTATAAAAATTCCTCGACTTACAATGGGATTGTGTACTAATAAACCCAACTCAAGTTGAAAATAACATAAACTGAAAATGTATTTAATACACCTAACATCATAGCTTAGCCTTGCCTGCCTTAAATGTGCTCAAAATACTTTCATTAGCATAAAGTGGAGCAAAATCATTTGACACATAGTCTGTTTGATAATAAAGTGCTGAATATCTCATGCAACTATTAATCATTGAATATTGCACTGAAAGTGAAAAATAAAATGATCATCAGGTACTGAATGTTGTAAATGTATCAGTTGTGTGTCCTCGTGATTGTGGAGCTGACTGGGAGCTATGGCTTGCCCCCATAAGAAAGCACAGTACCACTTACTAATAGTAAATACGTATGTATAGCTTTCACATGGTCATAATGTTGAAAAACCACTAAGTAGAACAATCCTAAGTTGGGGACCATCTGTGTTAGCTGTGTGACCTTGAGAAATTTTCTAACCCATCTGAAACACAACTTCATCTTCTGTTAAGTGAGGATAACCCTCACTCTTCAGGATTGTGAGAATTAAATTAAATGGGCTAAAATATGAAAATGCCTAAAATAGTATTCAATACGCAATAGGTGTACTATAAGAGCTTGCCCCATTTCTTTCTTGTTTTGTCAACTTCTCTTTAAAATTCTGGTTTTTCTTTTCCTTTTAAGGAATGAAGAGATGAATACAAAATCTCCAGAAACGTGACTGTAAATAATTTCTGTCTAATTCAAAGTTTAGAAAACGCTGAGAGTCATCTGGTTCAGGCACCTCTACTTTAATAGTCAATCTTTGTAATAACCTCCCAATTACTATTTGGCTGAGATTGTGGTTCTGCAATTGGTGAATCTTGGCATCTGAGATTTTTCCCAAGGTTGTTATCATTGTCAATTCATAATTAGCATCTGTCTTACCAGATTGCCACAGAATTATAGCACCTGAGTCTTTCTTGGAGCAATTGCAATTAAAACACTAGCTGGGATTGGCAAGGCTTAATTTTCTCCACCTTGATGGTCCAAATTAGCAGTGTATTATTTGACACCATATAAGGATGATTTTTTTCAAGTCCCAGGTATTTCATGAGTTTATCTATCATCCATATGACTTTATTATATCTGTAAAAGGTTCTGCTGCTGGGAAGACCTATAGATTTAAATTAAGAATAAATTGAGAAGCCCTTAGTAGATGAACTTTCTGAGTTGGATAATTTAGTCACACCAAGATGAACAGTTTACATGGACAGTAGAAGAATTTACTTGAATAACAGAAGACTGGCATATTTTGCAAAACGTAAGAGTACCTAAGTGAAGGCAGGAGCTAATGGAAGTTGATCTAATGTCACCCCATTTCCTGTAAACAAAAATCCCTTCTTTTAAGTTGTGAAGAATCTGTCAAACCAATTTGTCATCATCTTTGCACAATTGTTTGGCCTCTGATGTGCACTGGTCTGGGGCAAAGCTGTATGTCTTACATGGCAACTAATCTCCTCAAGGCAAAACTGTATGCCCTTAAAAAAATGCTCTGTAGCATTAGCAGCAAAAGTCATTCATATACATCCTGGCCATTCTCTAACTTGGATCTCTGATGGTTAGGAATGCAATACAATATGTACATGTGTTTATATGTACGGTGGGAGACTGGATAGATTCAGGATGAAACTGAAGAAGTCTCTCTCTTTCTTACACAGGAAGTGTGTGTGTGTGTGTGTGTGTGTGTACCCCTCTTTGGGAGTAGAATTTCCAGAGATAAGTCAAATGTCTACAATCTTGAAAATTTTTAAAGGAAATAATGCATAGTCTCAGGGAAAGTTTGATCCAGGGACAACTATGATTATTTCTTCAAATTAATCTTAAGTGGAAGGCAATTATATAAAGATATAAATAGCACACATTGATTGAAAATGGGTTTCATATAGTTAGAAAATATGAAAAACTGCAGGATATGAAACAGTGCACAGATACACACACACATATATCTGACTATATACATTAGTATATATTCTTTCTGAAACTTTTTCAAGATTTTATGTACATTTAATTATATTGTCAAACCAAGATATAGATATATTCTTGTAAGCATCCCAGTAAGAATAAAAGAGAAGAGAAAATGGGAGAAAGGTAGTAAGACTGTGCATTTTCCAGAGTTGAAGAAAGACATGAGTACCCATCTTGGGGAAAAACAAAAACATATACACCATAATAAGATAAAAAAATGTAAATTCACTGCAAAATGAATTTATAACATACACATATTAAAATAAATATATTAAATACTATCAAAACACAATGCAAATATTTACCAAGGATAATGTAAAAATATGCATAAGTATACAATATTCATGGATCAGAGGACTCAATAAATTTATCAATTCTCACCCCAAACTAGATCTATAAGTTTAATGATATTTCAATAAAAGTCTCCAGAGAAACTCATATAAAAATAACAAATTATCCTGTAATTTAACTGGAAGAAGAAAAGTCAAGAATAGTTAAATCAATTTGGAGCATAATAAGAAATATGGGACTTTGTCCTTCCAGTCCAGTTCAGGTCCGTTCAGTTGCTCTGTCATGTCTGACTCTTTGCAACCCCATGAACTGCAGAATGTCAGCCCTCCCTGTACATCACCAGTTCCCACAGCTCACTCAAATTCATGTCCATTGAGTCAATGATGCCATCCAACCACCTCATCCTCTGTCAGTCCCTTCTCCTCCTGCTTTCAATCTTTCCCAGCATTAAGGTCTTTTCTCGTGAGTCAGTTCTGCACATCAGGTGGCCAAAATATTGGTGTTTCAGCTTCAGCATCAGTCCTTCCAATGAATATTCAGGACTGATGTCCTGTAGGATGGACTGGTTGGATGTCCTTGCAGTCCAAGGGACTCTCGAGAGTCTTCTCCAACACCACAGTTCAAAAGCATCAGTTCTTTGGTGCTCAGCTTTCTTTATAGTTCAACTGTCACATCCATACACGACTACTGGAAAAACCATAGCTTTGAGTAGATGAATCTTTGTTGGCAAAATAATGTCTCTGTTTTTAATATGCTGTCAAGCTTGATCATAGCTTTTCTTCTAAGGAGCAATCATCTTTTAATTTCATGGCTGCAGTCACCATCTGCAGTGATTTTGGGGCCAAAATAAATAAAGTGACAGTGAAGTCACTCAGTCATGTCTGACTCTTTGTGACCCCATGGACTGTAGCCTACCAGGCTCCTCTGTCCATAGGATTTTCCAGGCAAGAGTATTGGAGTGGGTTGCCATAAAGTCTGTCACTATTTCCATTGTTTCCCCATCTATTTGCCATGAAGTGATGGGACTGGATGCCATAATCTTAGTTTTCTGAATGTTGAGTTTTAAGCCAACTTTTAACTCTTCTCTTTACTTTTATCAACAGACTCTTTAGTTCTTCTTCACTTTCTGCCATAAGGGTGGTGTCATCTGCATATCTGAGGTAATTGATATTTCTCCCAGCAATCTTGATTCCAGCTTGTTCTTCATTCAGCCTGGCATTTCCCATGAGGTACTCTGAATATAAGTTAAATAAGCAGGGTGACAATATGCAGCTTTGATGAACTCCTTTCCCGATTTGGAACCAGTCTGTTGTTCCATGTCTGGTTCTAACTGTTGCTTCTTGATCTGAATACAGATTTCTCAGGAGGCAGGTCAGGTGGTCTAGTATTCTCATCTCTTTCAGAATTTTCCATAGTTTGTGGTGATCTACACAGTCAAAGGCTTTGGCATAGTCAATAAAGCAGGAGTAGATGTTTTTCTGGAACTCTCTCAAAATCAGGCCCTTCCAGTTATCAAGGTATAAAGCAAAAGTCATTGAGACAGTTTAAATCTGGAGCAGATAGACCAATGTATCAAAAAGAGGTCATAGAAATAAAGTTGTACATTTTAGAAATATGGCCTATGAAAGATGGATTAATGATCTAAATATGAGTGCCAAAATGTTAATCTTTTTACAAGAATTTATAGAATTGATAGGATCGCTTTATCCTATTATGATGAAATTATGATGGGGAACGATTTTTAAAATAAGGTCTGAATGGCAGAAACTATAAAGAAAAGGATCAGTATATTTTTTTGACAATAAAATTTAAAACATGATAAAAATCTCCATGGAAAAAATTAAAAGAACAGCTCCAGTCTGAGGGGAAAAAAAATAGCAACACACACAGTTGGCATAAACTTATAATAACAAGTATATAAATAATTCCTATATTACAAGAAAAAAAAAACTGAACAATGGTCATAAGGGGTAATTCCCAGAATAGAAATCCAATGGACAGTAAATTAGGAAGATATTTAATATTGCTAATAATCAGAGAACTGCCTATTGAATCAGCAATGAGATGCTATTTCATACTCATTTGGCAGGAAATAACAGTCTGAAAATACTGCTATTGAATGCAGAAAAGCATGGGCCGTAATACAATGCTAGAGAGCATGTAAATAAGAACAGCCACTTTGGGTAATATTGATACATTGGTTTTTTTTGAAGTAATGAATACTGTGAGTCTCAAGAACACTTCTGGTTATAAACCCAGCCTAGTTTAACCCTTAAACATGTGTAAGGATGTAAACTGCCATGTTGTCTATCAGAATGAGTGAGTACAAGGCACTTTAATATTTTCCATAGGAATTAAATTAATTGATTAACATGACATATTCATTATATGGAATTGCAGCAAGCAATTAAAATGAATGAATGAGAATCTATATATATCAACATGGAAATCAAACATAAAATATGATGTGAGGAAAAAGATGATCAATGATTTTATAGTATAATATTTACGAAACATCTCAAAAGCACACAATTAATACAATATATACTTTAATGAATATCTTTACATATGTGGTAAAAGTATAAGAATACAGATAGGAATCAAGGACACCAAATTGAAGATAGCACTTGTGTTTGGAGACAAACAAAGGGTAGATTTAAAGGAGGGATATCAACTTTTTCCTATTATATTTTACTTCTTTGATTAAGATATCATTAATATTAATTCTAGGTGCTTTTTTGTATCACTTGTGCATTTCTGAAATGTAATAATGATACAAAAAAGACCAAAGGAAAAACTAATTTCTTTTTATACATTACAAGTAAACCATAAAATTTTCCTATGATTTCAGGGGATTGCTAACATTCCAAAAATCATCCTAAACATAGCAAACATTCTGAAAAGCATCAATCTGAGTTAGGATACACTGGTTAGAGGCTGCACAAACCTATCTCTCAAGGTCAGCTGCAAATCCCTTCTCCAGGAGGACAACCGATGATTTCTACCTAGCAGTTATCCAACTGTTTTCAGTGGAACTTGGTTTCAATGCAATGCTGAGTAGAATCCAACATGGTCAAAAAAAGAAAAAAAGTTAAGTTGGTCTGGGCAAAGTAATTTGTATGAAATGTCCTCCCTCTTACCTAGGAAGTGGCTGTTGAACCCTCTAAGATGACTCTAGGCGACAAGATTATTCTCATTTCTTATACTGAAAAGCAAGCTGTGATGGGGAGCCCAGTCAACCACGAAATCACCCTATTGCTCAAGTTTCCAATGTTAACAAACTAAGCAGTGAAATAAAATGAAGAAAATAAAGTATCAGTTGTTTTTGGTTGGTTGGTTGGTTTTGAATGATTTAAGAATAAAATGAAAACACTGAGAGATTTTAAAAGATGATTCAGATATTGATTACTGAACCAGGAGACCTATGGACGAAAGCCATTGGCAAACATTTATTGAATGTGTTCATACTGTATACCCTTAGACCTAACAAAAACTTACACTACATTTATTAGTCAAAACTTAAGACCGTAACAACAAGCAACTTTATTCACCTTTGCTCACAAGGAGTTCAGAGCCAAAATTTACATAACTTATATATACATGTTTATACTGCTGCACTGTGAGGCATGCAGGATCTTAGTTCCCCAATCAGGGATAGAATTCATGGACCTTGCAGTGGAAGAAATCATAATATGATAAGTCTATGGGTTACTACCCTCTCTAACACTTTTTTTTTTTTTATTTTTGCACGTGTTTCCATTTTCCATCTCTATTCAAGTTTAAAAAAATAAAGTCAACAATTTCTTAATGTAAATAGCTTCAAATTCTTTTGAAAAGGAGGTGTGAGTATAAATAATTAAGAAGACATTTTCATTAGATACAAAATGTATATTTTAGTCTCCCAATCTTATACAAATGTTTTATGAATATTATTCCATTTACTATTCTATTCTATTTATTTGTTCATCTAAATATATAGTAATTTTCTGGTAGTGCATATTTTTAATGACATCCCAGTATTGTTTTTCTGTTAGATAAACTGATGACAATATCAGTCATCAATATGATAAAAAAAAAAAAAAAGCAAAATGCAACTGGGCTAGACTCTAGGAGAATGAAGAGTCCTCCATTCATCCATCAACTCATATGTATTCTATATCACAGAAATATAAACTCCTATTTAAAAGTCTATATGAGACTGTCAGCTAGAATCTGTATTCCTTAAATGTTACTTAATGAAACTGAGATTTATATTTTTCAAAGCTGAAGTTCAGTCACTCAGTTGTGTCTGAGTCTTTGCAACCCCATGGACTGCAGCATGCCAGGCCTCCCTGTCCATCGGCAACTCCTAGAGTTTATTCAAACTCATGTCCATTGAGTCACTGATGCCATCCAACCATCTCATCCTCTGTAGGCCCCTTCTCCTCCCACCTCAATCTTTCCCAGCATCAGGGTCTTTTCTAGTGAGTCAGTTCTGCACATCAGGTGGCCAAAATATTGGAGTTTCAGCTTCAGTATATGTCCTTCCAATGAATATTCAGGACTGATGTCCTGTAGGATGGACTGGTTGGATCTCCTTTCAGTCCAAGGGACTCTCAAGAGTCTTCTCCAACAGCATAGTTCAAAAGAATCAATTATTTGGTTCCCAGCTTTCTTTATAGTTCAACTCTCACAGTCATACATGACCACTGGAAAAACTACAACTTTGACTAGACGGACCTTTGTTGGCAAAGGAATGTCTCTGCTTTTGAATATGCCGTCTAGGTTGGTCATGACTTTCCTTCCAAGGAGCAATCATCTTTTAATTTCATGGCTGCAGTCACCATCTGCAGTGATTTTGGAGCCCCCAAATTTAAAGTCTCTCACTGTTTCCATTGTCTCCTCATCTATTTGCCATGAAGTGATGGGATCAGATGCCAGGATCTTAGTTTTCTGAATGTTGAGTTTTAAGCCAATCTTTTAACTCTCCTCTTTCACTTTTATCAAGAGTCTCTTTAGTTCTTCTTCATTTTCTGCCACAAGAGTGGTGTCATCTGCATATCTGAGGTAAATGATATTTCTCCCAGCAATCTTGATTCCAGCTTGTACTTCATCCAGTCCAGCATTTCACATGATGGACTCTGCATATAAGTTAAATAAGCAGGGTGACAACATGCAGCCTTGACGTACTCCTTTCCTGATGCAGAACCAGTCTGTTATTCCATGTCCAGTTCTAACTGTTGCTTCTCGACGTGAATACAGATTTCTCAGGAGGCAGGTCAGGTGGTCTGGTATTCCCATCTCTTTAGGAATTTTCCACAGTTTGTTGTGATTCAAAAAGTTGAAAGGAAGTTCAAAATTTACTTCTTTAGTAAATTTAGAAATAAAGAAACAATAAGTAAACACCCCTAAGAGCTCACTGGTAAAGGATGAATACAATTTTTAGCTAATGAACAATTTCAAATAATCATGGTGGATTCACTTCCAATTTAGATCAAATGTTCCATTCTTGGTCTTTGATCTTTGTTCATAATACAAATGTGAAATCATTCAACCCTGGAGCCAATCATATAATTTTATTAAGAAATTCAAGGTAGATGTACTAAATAGTTTCATCCTGACATGTATTTTCTCTTTTTCTAAAAACTAAATGAATGATTTTAGGTTGTAATCAGCAAAACAGAGGTCAGAGTTTTTTAGAATTAATTTGCATTTCATTATGAAATGATTCCAGGTGCAAGAATTAAAGTGCCTCATTTTGCTTCACAATCTTTATTTAAAATTCCATTTCTATTTTCATTCCTGCAGAAATGACATCCTACACTCATTTATGCTTTGTTTGTTTGAGGGAAAAGAAAGTCTGAACTCAGTCTACTGGGATCTAATTATTGGAACCTAATTCTAATTACAGTCTTTTAAATCAACGCTGTAGGCTTTCCTCCTCTCCACTGCTTTTTGAATAAGGACCATTTATATTGTTCAGAAGATTTTCCATGTTAGATACTTCTATTTATAGATACCATCTACCAACGGTTTTGTAGCTCTATAATCTCAGTTTGCCAAACAGCTTCATGCTCATTTGAACTGTGGAATGTCTTTGTAATTTAAACACACAGGATAAGAGACATGCAAAGATAAAACATATACAAATCAAGACTTTCTTGTTGAGATAAAACATAATATTTTCCCTGTTTTGCAAAAGGTATAGAGCTACTAACAGAGAATGTTGCCTATAGATGTTTAAATAAAATGTGTAATGTTTGATCCCTATTATTAAATCATCAGAAGTCCACTAACAAAATTTAAGGGTGGTTTCCCCACTAATCTTTGACCTGGAAACAAGCAATAGGCCTCAGATTCCTGCTGCAATTTTCTAGCAGATGTAATAATAGTTATTTCCAACTTTTCATTTTTATTGTCTAACTTAATATAATGTTTTGTTTTATTTACTAGTTTCATATTCACACTTTGTGTCATGACATTTTTTTCCTCATCAGATAATAAGTATTTGGTCCAAAGTCTCTGAATTTATTTTACTCAGATATGCAATCATCTCTAATAGCCAGAAACTATTAGAGTATTTCCTAACAGGTTTGATAACACAGAAGCCATTGGGATACATTTTATACAAGACACATACGCTCAGATATATTAAGATATACATGGCAGGCATGTGGTGGGGGGTAGCAGAGGTAAATCAGCTCAGCAGCAATGACACATCCTTTGGTTAAGGATATAATTAAGAAAGGGCTGTGGTTTTCTCATGATCTACTCATAAGAAAAACATAAAACACTAACCCACTTCAGTTGTGTCCGACTCTTTGCAACCCTATAGACTGCAGCAGACCAGGCTTCTCTGTCCACGGGATTTTCTAGGCATGAACACTGGAGTGGGTTGCCACGCACTCCTCCAGGGGATCTTCTCCACCCAGGGATCAAACCTGTGTCTCTTATGTCTCCTGCATTGGCAGGCAGGTTCTTTACCACTAGTGCCACCTGGGATGCCCTAAACATTAAGCACATGTGTAAATGTATTGACCACTCAGGTTGAAGCTGGCAACTGCAGTTTGAACTGAGACACACTCTATTGCCATAGGAGTGCTGTGGCACCCCACTCCAGTACTCTTGCCTGGAAACTCCCATGGACGGAGGAGCCTGGTGGGCTGCAGTCCATGGGGTTGCAGAGTCAGACGCGACTGAGCGACTTCCCTTTCACTTTTCACTTTCATGCATTGGAGAAGGCAATGGCAACCCACTCCAGTGTTCTTGCCTGGAGAATCTCAGGAACAGCGGGGCCTGGTGGGCTGCCATCTTGGGGTCGCACAGAGTCAGACACGACTGAAGCGACTTAGCAGCCGCAGCAGCAGCAACATAAATATAGCATAGTCAACATTTTGGGACTACAAAGTTTAGAGAAATTTTTTGTGCTGTGATATGTATTTTTTCTTTTCTCTACAGGCCTTGTCAGAAACCTTAATAAGGTAATGACATTAGAAGTTGCCAAGAAGAAGTTAAAGCAGTGGTTCTTAGACTTTAGTGATTAACATAATAACTAAGGGCTTGTTAAAATATGGATTGTTGGCTCTGCCTCCAGAGTTTCCTGATTCAGTAGGTGTGGGGCAGACCTGAGATTTTACATTTCTAACAAGTCTCCAAATGATGTGGATTTTGGTAGTCCAGATCACATTTTGAGAAGATTCGAGGTTAAGAACACGTTTCATACTTTTACTGAATTTTTAAATTTTCTTTATGGAAATTTCATCCTGAGGTATGTGTGTTCCCTATAATGTATTTTTACAAGTAGGTTTTATGATCCTCCAGCTAGAAGAAAACCTTAGGTTGGGAAAAATATTCTGGAAACAAACAAGGGCAAAAGGGATCCCTTTATCTCCAGTAAGACATTTTAAAGAAAAAAAAAAAAAAAGATAGACCACTGAAAATGGAAAAAAAAAAAACAAACAGAATACAGTTTATGAGGATGTCATCTTCTTATTCCAACTTATACCAAGTGATAATACTAAAGTTATTTCTAATATATAAACTTTAGTATTTTAATGCATAAGAATTAAGGTAAAGTGAGAAATAGATAATATCAGGAAATGTCAAATTCCTTAGATCCAAAACATATATCATTAAATCATCTTTCCATTAACAAACTTTTGTAGTCAGGGGCTTCCTTAGGTAGAACAAGTTTTAAAAGTCTTACTAACTTAAAACTTCCTGAGTTTCTTTTCTTCTTCCTTTTTTGGTAGTGGTCTTGAAAGTGTTCATTGGTTTCTTGGGCTTAAAATTATGATGCTTTTAAAGCTATTTTTCTAAAGAGAAATTCATGTTAATGAAGACCTAATAGTAATGTAAATAGATACTACTATAGAAAATAATATTGTAAAAATGAAAATAAATACTTATGGCTTGACTCCCCAAGGAAGCGTATTTCAAGGAAATAACTGAAAAGGAGAAAAAAGTTTATATCCAGAAACTATGTTTCCAATATTATCTACAACATTTTTAAAACATTAAACAAATTACATGTGTTCAAACACAGAAATAATAGATTATGGATAAAAATTGATGAAACAGTATTTCAAGATTAAACACCAAAGTTATAATGGGTGTGACAGCATAAGAATTCTATGTGCAAAATAGATCTCATTATTTCTCTGCTCATTTACCACGGCACAAGAAGAGTGAGGGAGAAAGGAAAAAGGGTTGAATTATAGTACTGAGAGTATGGATGACTTTATTTTTTTCTTTAAAAAAATGTGTTAATGTTATTTTTACACTATATGAACATTTTAAATATTCTTATCAATATATTTATTCTCCCCCCAAAATAACTCTTTAATTTTCTGACAGTTGGTATTAACAGCTCTAGGATCAGAATATGGTAGACGTTTCTGGAACACGTAGGTAAGAATACTTAGGAAGAAATACTGAATAAAAGGAGATTGAAATCTTCTATAACTTAACTTTCCTCATATTTTAAATGAAGGCTCACTGGACACAAAAAGTTTGGCCAAGCTGGAAAGTGTTCAGGAGAAGATGAATTTTATGTTCAGGCAACCAGGTTAAAATTTTAATTGTGTGATTAATTTGCTTTTTTGAAAAAAATGTAATTTTTCTTATCAAATAAAAACTCTCTTCATTGTAATTGAGTAACATAAAATCAGAGATCTTGCTGATTACAAACAGTATTTTCCTTCCCATATTTTTGCTAAAAAGGCTCAGAAGTTTGGATAGAGAGTCTCTGAGTTTGTTACTTATTGAACAAGGTACAGGTTTCTTTTTCTTTTCTCATTATACCATATTCACATAGATTTTTTTGCAATATTCACAAATACAAATATATTCTCTACAAAACACTACTTTTGATTTAAAACATCTGCCTTACATTTCTAATCCTCAAAGAATAATTTAGAATACAGAACATTTTCCCAGTTATTTAAAAAGTGATGTGCGGTACAATTATAAAGTTGCCCTAAAAGCAAGTCTCAGCATATTCTTAATCAGACTAAAATGTGGTTCTTTCCAGCAAACGCACTGTTAAATTTCCTTCTGCCTTTGTCCGTAAAACATCTGTGAATAGATAAAACTTTTTTTTTTTAACTTTTTCTCTTACGACTTGTGACTTTCCTTTTTTCCTCTTCTACAGCTACTAGAATTTTAGAGGAAACAAGTTGGATCAAACTTATTTCCCACTTCATACACTTTTTCCTTCACATTGTTCACAGTAGATTTCATACTTAAAAGTAACCCTTTTGCAACCTTCAGTTCATGCAAGGGTCCCTGTAAGAGCTTAGTTCATTGGTGAGCACACATCCATTGAGGACTTACTTTGTGCCATACACTGTCCTTGTTTGCACTCTAAGCTGTGTGAGAGAGAGGGAAGGCATGAAGGTGTTTGTGCCTGCAAAGATCTGGTGAAAAGATCTGATGAACTACTGACATGACTCATAACTCAGTCATTAATTCAGTAAATCTCTGGAAATTCTTAAATTCCACTCTCATGAGAATTAAGACTTTGATCTAGGCTGATGGAGGTGTGATCAATACAAACAAGAGAAAGAGAACCACCAGCAAGCATTCCCCAATACTGAACATGTAATGAATTAAATGATGTTTACACAGGGAAAGGCAGTGGGAACATGCCTGGGTATGTATGTTCTTCACAGATTGAAAACAAAACAAAACAAGGCCTTTGTGCTGACAGTACAGGAGAATTTCCTGGAACAATAGGGCAGGGAGTTTCAAAGTGGGATTCCCTTGAAATAACTGGACAGCTTTATAACAAACAGGAGGCCTCTAACATATACTGGTGCAGTGGGATTTGTGCTTATTTAAATAGAGAGGTGGGTTGGAGGAGATGGCAAAAGTCAAAAAGCCTGGACATTTTTAAAGAAGAAGAATAGGCACAATCATGAAGGCCTTGTTGGTGATGGTTTTATCAAGAATAAAATGTTATTAGTTTAACCTAGTTCTCATGCTTGTATGTTAGGCAGGAATATATTCACAGAAAGTCAGGATTGTACCAGGAAATTTAAAACCAGTGAGATTTAAACATACCCATTAAAATTATATTAGTAATCACCAAAGTTACCAAAAAGTGTTGTAAAGAAAATAAAAGAGGTGAGTTCATGTGAACCATCCAGACAGTAATAATGTACATGGAGCTCTGTTAATGGATGTGCTAACTGCTACTCCTTGTATCCTGTACCATTTCCCTGGACCACATCCCCCACCTCCAGTGATTCATTATGCCAGATTCTGAAGCCATTTGCAAAATATAAAGTGCTATAAAAATACTGGATAATAATGATAATCCATCTTGCCTTCCATCTCTATAGCATTTATTTATATTACACTAAATTTGAGCTTTTATTGCTCCCTAGTGAATCTGTGAATCCATATTTCTTTCTTTTCCTCTTGCAGTAATACTTTCTAAACATGTCGGGCAGGTCAGGGCTGGATGGGTGGCAATGTTTTCCTGCAGTAGATCTTATGCAGTTTGGACCAAATGATCCACAACCCGTGGGCTTTCCTTGTCATTCACAATGGACACCGTTTTATTTCCTTAACTTGGTCAAAACTAATGATATGAGAAAGCTCTCTCTTCTAATTGGTCATTTCTGCCCTCAATTTATGGCACTGTTCTATAAAAGCAACATATTATCCTGTGTCTTCTGAAACTTTTTCTTATAACAAATGTTCCTATTCCACCAAGCATAGATTTACACAGTGATATTACTTCATCCTCAGGTTAGCACTGCCTTCATTCTACCTTGTCTCTCTGGCAGAGACAGAATGCTGAAACTGGAGGCTCCTAGATCTTCTATTAACTTCTATGACTCTATAGCACACAGTTAAATGTGTCCCCACTAAATAAGCAGATGGCCATTTGTCTCCTGGAATCTGGACTCCATATGGGTTCTCAAGTCAGGGAGCACCCAACTTCACAAAGGAAAAAAAAGTGGTAGCAGGAAATAAAGAAATACCAGGGAGATAGTAATACAGTTGAATAGAAGCTAAGTTAACCTGTATACTATCATGGATTCCTATGTGTCTGTTCTTTCTTTATTTCTAATATCTAGATTTCATGGCTTTACCTCTTTTTCCCCTTTCATGCACATTTGACAGTTTAGTTGATGATAGATGTAATGTTTGTTTACTGAGCAAGAATGATTAATTTCTAATAATGAACTAAGTATTAAAAATGTTCTTCTGAACCAAGGTATTCACCATATTAACAGCTTTTTTTTTAGAAACACAAAATCATACCAGTTGATGCATAAAAAAGCATGGGACAGAAATCAACATCTCTTTACAATAAAAATTTCCAGAAAACTGAAGAGAACTTCTTTAATCTTTAGTAAGACACATCTACCAAAAAACTTATAGTTAACATCATACTTTTTGATGCTTTTGAACTATGGTGTTAGAGAGGACTCTTGAGAGTCCCATGGACTGCAAGGAGATCAAACCAGTCCATCCTAAAGGAAATCAGTCCTGAATATTCATTGGAAGGACTGAAGCTGAAGCTGAGGCTCCAATACTTTGGCTACCTGATGCTGGGACAGATTGAAGGCAGGAAGAGAAGGGGATGACAGAGGATGAGATGGTTGCATGTAATCTCCAAATCAATGGACATGAGTTTGAGCAAGCTCTGGGAGACAGTGAAGGACAGGAAAGCCTGGCGTGCTGCAGTATGAGTTTCAAAGAGTCGGACACAACTGAACAAGTGAACAACAACAACAACAACATCATACTTCATGGTGAAAGACACTTTTTCCCCAAAGACTGAGAATAAAACAGTGAAGTTCACTCTTAATACTCCTGGCCTATGTGATAAAGTAAGGAAATGAACATGAAAGAAAAAAGGAAATCTACATATGATTGAGAAATATTTAGATAGCATTTCTTTTTTTTAATTAATTAATTAATTTTTTATTTTACTTTACAATTCTGTATTGGTTTTTGCCATACATTGACATGAATCCACCACGGGTAAAGGTTCCTTAGATTGACCACTTTGGATGGTACAGATAGTTTTGTGACTGCCAGAATATTATTTAGTACAACTGATTCTCCTAGATGACCAAGAAAATGAAAAATATTTCCCAAGTATCTGCTATTCTGAGTGAAGAGCTTCCTCAGTTCAAGACTGATTCGTAAGATCAAATCAGATATACATACTGTGGAATGTATGCTAAGAAAATCATAAAGAAACTAATACAGGAGAGGAGTACAGTTCCCTGGTTTTCTTTCTCTGAGATTGAATCCTTTAAACTCTAAGAGCAACTTTGTAGCTTTTCTAGTGCAAAATCAGGTCACTGGTCTTCAAGAAGAGCCAATAAAATTTTCATCTCAATAGGCTGCTTATATGGAATTATTTCAAATCTCCAGCAAAAGGATAATATTTGGAAGAGAAGTAAATAGTCATTGACCACTAAGCAATTAATGTCTCTTTCAGAAGACTGTATCTGTATCTATATCTGTATTTTAGTTGGACAGTCCTATTGGAAAACTCATTTATATAATAGTCATCCAATAAACTAGGTGCCTTTTCCAATCACTTAACCTCCCCCCCCAAATATTTTTTCTCCTCAAGCTCCTATACACTTCATATTACCTTATGACTTTTCAATGTGTGATGTGTTTGATAAAAGCCATGCAGATACCAGACCTATCTCTTTTGCTAAATGCTATACATTTGCCAACTTCTCACCATCATCACTTCATGCTTATATTAGCTGAATGAATGCCTGAATAAATGTGTGAAGAGTAAGAACGTGGATACCATTTCTACCTTAATAAATCAACTCATCTCAACTTCAGAAAAATATCATTTAGACTTTTAAGAATTATTTACATATTTGCCCAAGAGTTTCATGTTTTATATATTAAAAGATGTAGATGAAAAGAAATTAAAATACAGAGATAATGAACTTTATAAACATGTACATCTGATAAACATGCAATGTAGTAATTATTATTAATTATCTGAATGCTGGTAGTGTTAATATTCATGACTGATTATTTATATAAGTGCTATTTGTGTCTCATGGACAGAAGGGAAGAAAATTAAAATTAGTATACATGCCATGATAGAAAGACTAATTATTTTAGGCCAAGATCACAAAAAGCAAAAATAATGCAAAAATGGAAATTTCTATTAAGTATGACATATTCTTGTCCTCTAGGTTTATTAAAAAGTAAATTAAATTTTTTAAGATAAACTTTTAATTATATTTATAATTAGTAGGACAACAAATAGAAAGTGATAGAAATGACTCATATCTGCAGGATGGCATATAAAATTTAATCCTTTTCATTCAGTCAAGTATTTCACAATGGCTGTTTTTAGAACTTGTTTCAGAAGTCAAAGCCCCAGGGCTAGAATATGGTAACACCATAATTGCTTTCAGGCAAATCTACTCTAGTTAACTCTTACTGAGATGGTTCTATTAACTACCTTATACAGGTTGATCTTATATTCAAGAACATGTATAAACATTCATCTTGTATTCATCATAATATAATAGCTACCTCAGTTATTCCATTAATTAGGGATTTTCCAAGACCTCTGTCATTCTCTCCTGACCCACATATAATAAGTTTGTTATCCTCTGAATGCAATGTGTCATTCTCCCATGACAGTAAAAACATCCATAAAACATTCTCCTTCACAACATTCAGATAACCTAGAATAGTAGTAGTTTGTTACAGGATAAATTATAATACCTTTTCTCGCCCTCAAATTCTGGATATATGTATTTTTTAAATTGCATGTCAATGGTAACTAACATGCCTGATATTCTTATCATGAATACACCAAAGTTCTATTGATCCTTGATGCATTCACTTTTATTCCAGAGAGTTAAAATCATAAAAAATTTAATAAAATATAAATTACCTGTGAGAACATTTACTGAGTCTTTACTATATTTCTGCAGAATCAGTGCTAAATTCTTTACCTGCCTTATCACACCTTATTCTTTTAGTAACACTGCAATGGAGACACTACTATTCTTACCACTTTGCAAATGAGAAAATTCAGACACAGACAGGTTAAGTAAGTGGCCAGAGATCACACCCCTGAAAAATGGTGGAGATGGGCTGGATTCAGAAAGCTTTGAGCTAAAATAGCCTTCAGAAATAGCCTTCAATTTCATATATATACATATATACATATATATATATACATGCACATATACATGTCATGCTAAATCAATCAATCAGAGAGTGATGGATGGTTAGGAGTAGAAGAAACCAAAAATATCATTTAAAGAGCCATTAGAGGAGAAGAAACTTGGGCCGGGAGAGTAAGGTAACTTGGGGAGAATTCTAGTGCTTGTAAGTTATTTAAACAAGAGATATTAAGAGACTGGAATGAAGTTAGAATGCAGCATTCTTTCCATTGGTTTGTGGTTCATCATTATGGGGAAGGGATGGCTAATGATTTCTCAAGAATAAAAGATGAATTATCCAAGCTCATGAAAGATACTTGATGTGTATAAAGAATTTATTTAGTCTTTGCCCCAATTCTTGGTATGAAACTTTTAAATCCTTAGAATTTCTGAAGTGATGGAACTGTCTTTGTTATGTTAATAAAGTCATTCTCTATGGGCCCCAAAGATAGCTTCAGGATGGAGACTGGTCACCAGAGAGACAAACCACATGACAAGAGGGTTGAAATTTCTGGCCAGCCTGATCTCTGGGGAAAGAAGGAGGGTCTAAGGAGGGTCTAAGGAGGGAAGTGAACCTGGAATTCAATCACACACTCAATGATATGATCAAAAATGCCTACATAATGTAACTCCAATAAAAACGGTGGCACTGAGGCTCAGTGGAGCTTCCTAGTTGATGTACACAACAGTGTGTTGGGAGGGTCATGTACCTGATTTCCATGAGGTGAGGGCATAGAAGCTCTGTGATCCCTCACCTTCCAGACTTTGCCCTAGGTGTCTCTTCATTTGGCTGCTCCTGATCTACAGCCTTATAGTAACACTTAATGTGGCATTCATCTGAGTCCTGTGAGTTGTTAGAGCAAATTATCCAGCTAGAGGAGATCAGGAGAACCTCAGAATCTAACTGGTCACAAGTGAAGGTTACCTAGGGATCCAAAGCATGGATGACAAGTAAGGCAAGTCTTGTGGAGGCCTGAATTTAACACCAATTCTAGGTGGTTAATGCGAGAATTATGAGGCAGAACCCCAACTGGTGTCAAAGCAGTTGCATTGAAATGGAACAAAACTCTAAACTATAGAACATTAGCCAAATGACTTTTTTCCCTCCAGTTTTTATTGAGAAATAAATAAGTAGAAGTAACTGAGAAATATGTCACTATACAAGTTTAAGGCATACAGTATGATAGCTAAATTTATATGCACTGTGAAATGATTGGGCTGCCCAGATGGCACAAGTGATAAAGAACTTACCTGCCAATGAAAGAGATGTTAGGGACTTGGGTTTGATTCCTAAGTCAGGAAAGTCCCTGGAAGAAGGCATGGCAACCCACTCCAGTATTCTTGCAGAGAATCCCATGAACAGAGGAACCTGGCAGGTTACAGTCCATGGGGTCACAAACAGTTGGACATGACTGAAGTGACTTAGCAATGCACACATGCACGTGAAATGATTACTAAAGTAGATTCAGGGGCGGTCCTAAGACGGCGGAGGAATAGGACAGGGAGACCACTTTCTCCCTCACAAATTCATCAAAAGAACATTTCAACACAGAGTAAATTCCACAAAACAACTTCTGAATGCTGGCAGAGGACATCAGGCACCCAGAAAAGCAGATCATTGTCTTCAAAAAACAGGTAGGAAAAAAATATAAAAGATGAGAAAAGAGACAAAGGAGGTAGGGAGGGAGCTCTGTCCCGGGAAGGAAGTCCCGTCCCGGGAAGGGAATCTTAAGAAGAGAGGTTTCCAAACACCAGGAAACACTCTTGCTGCCGAGTCTGGGGCGAGCCTTGGAAGCACAGAGGGCATCATAACAGGAAGGAAAAATAAATAAATAATTAAAACCAACAGATTATGAGCCCAACAGTAACTCCCCCAGCGGAGAAGCAGCACAGATGCCTGCATCCGCCACTAGCAAGTGGGGGCTGGGCAGGGAGGCGCAGGAGGCCCAGGCTGCAGTGCTTTTAAGAATCAGGCCGGAATGCCCCACACGTAACCAGAGTGAATTAACTTGGGCTAGCAAACCAGACTGAAGGATAGCTACCACGCGGAAAGCTCGAACATAAGACACTGCCAGGACCGCACACAAAACAAAGGACGGAACAGAAATAGCTGGCTGCAGACCATCCCCCTCCACTGACAGGCAGCCAGAGCCATAAGGGCTGGAACAGGGCAACTGCAGCCCAAGAGAGACATTACCTACCAGAATGCAAGCAAGCTTCTTTGCTAACTAAGACTTCTGGGGGTTCTGGACAGTCATCATCCACCTGAGAAGGGACGCCAGCGGTATACCCAGAAAACTGAGCAGCAGAGATGGGAAAGGTGATAAGTCACAGCCACCACGCTCGCCAAATACCTGAGCTATTCGGGCCTGGGAGGCTCAACCGAGTCTGCACCTCTGAGGGCTACCAGAGTGCTGAACCTGAGTGGCTTAGATTGGGGAGGTGCATGCAGCCTAGGGCTGGCCTCAGACGGTTCCCGGCAGAGCAACGTAGAGCCTGAGTGGTGTGCGCCACAAGCAGGGGCAGGCCCAGCAGGACTGAGACACTGCAAGCACACGCCAGTGTTATTTGTTTGCAGCACCCCTCCCTCCCCACAGTGCGACTGAACAAGTGAGCCTAAAAAAAAAAGTGTCCACCACTGCCCCCCCCGTGTCAGGGCGGAAATCAGACACTGAAGAGAGCAGCAAACTGAAGAAGTTAAACAGAGGGAACCACCTTGGAAGTGACACCACTCTGCCCACAACACAAGAGAAAGGGCCAGATATATCTTTACTATTTTTACAATCATTCTGGTTTTTTTTGTTGTTGTTGTTGTTGATGTTGTTGTGTGATTGTTTTTTCTTTTCTTCTTTTTTTTAACTTTTTTAAATTTTAAGTTCTCTATTTCTCCTTCAATTTTAATTTTTATTTTAATAACCTACTATTACTTTTCAAAAAAAAAAGACCCTATTTTTAAAGCAAACACTATATATAGTATTTTTGTGGTTGTTGTTGTTTTTTAATAATCCTTATGGCTTTTTTTCTTCTTTTTCTTTTCTTTAATATTGTATTTTTGAAAATCCAACCTCTACTCTAGATTTTTAATCTTTGCTTTTTGGTATTTGCTGTTAATTTTGTACATTTAAAAACCCAATCTTCAGTACCCAATTTTACCTGAGAGCAAGATTACTGGCTTGACCACTCTCTCCTCCTTTGGACCCTCCTTTTTCTCCACCAGGTGGCCTCTGTCTCTTCCCTCTCCCTTCTCTTCTCTACCCAACTCTGTGAATCTCTGTGTGTTCCAGACAGTGGAGAACAATTAGGGAACTGGTTACTGGCTGGATCTGTCTCTCTCCTTTTCATTTCCCTCTTTTATCCTCCTGGCCACCTCTGTCTACTTCCTCCCTCTCCTCTTCCCTGTATAACTCTGTGAACACCTCTGAGCAGTCCAGACTGTGGGGTGCACATAAGGAAGTGATTACTGGCTAGCTTGCTCTCTCCTCTTTTGATCTCACCTCATCTCATTCCAGTCACCTCTAACTCCCCCCTCCCTCTTCTTTTCTCCATGTAACTCAGTGAACCTTTCTGGGTGTCCCTCAATGTGCAGAAACTTTTCATCTTTAACCTAGATGTTTTCATCAGTGCTGTATAGATGGAGAAGTCTTGAGGCTACTGTAAAAATAAAACTGAAAACCAGAAGCAGGAGGCTTAAGTCCAAATCCTGAGAACATCAGAGAACTCCTGAATCCAGGGAACATTAATCGATAGGAGCTTTTCAAATGCCTCCATACCTACACTGAAACCAAGCACCACCCAAGGGCCAACAAGTTCCAGAGCAAGACAGACCATGCAAATTCTCCAGCAACACAGGAACACACCCCTGAGCTTCAATATACAGGCAGCTCAAAGTTACTCCAAAACTACTGACATCTCATAACTCATTACTGGTCACTTCAATGCACTCCAGAGAGAAGAAATCCAGCTTCATCCACCAGAACTCCAACACAAGCTTCCCTAACCAAGAAACCTTGACAAGCCACTGATACAACTCCACCCACAGTGAGGAAACTCCATAATAAAGAGAACTCCACAAATTCCCAGAATATAGAAAGGCCACCCCAAACGCAGCAATATAAACAAGATGAAGAGACAGAGGAATACCCAGCAGGTAAAAGAACAGGAGAAATGCCCACCAAACCAAACCAAAGAGGAAGAGATAGGGAATCTACCTGAGAAAGAATTTCAAATATTGATAGTGAAAATGATCCAAAATCTTGAAATCAAAATGGAATCACAGATAAATAGCCAGGAGACAAGGATTGAGAAGATGCAAGAAAGGTTTAACAAGGACCTAGAAGAAATAAAAGAGTCAATATATAATGAACAATGCAATAAATGAGATCAGAAACTATCTGGAGGCAACAAATAGTAGAATATCGGAGGCAGAAGATAGGATTAGTAAAATAGAAGATAGAATGGTAGAAATAAATGAATCAGAGAGGAAAAAAGAAAAACGAATTAAAAGAAATGAGGACAATCTCAGAGACCTCCAGGACAATATTAAATGCTCCAACATTCGAATTATAGGAGTCCCAGAAGACGAAGACAAAAAGAAAGAATATGAGAAAATACTTGAGGAGATAATAGTTGAAAACTTCCCTAAAATGGGGAAGGAAATAATCACCCAAGTCCAAGAAACCCAGAGAGTTCCAAACAGGATAAACCCAAGGCGAAACACCCCAAGACACGTATTAATCAAATTAACGAAGATCAAACACAAAGAACAACTATTAAAAGCAGCAAGGGAAAAACAACAAATAACACACAAGGGGATTCCCATAAGGATAACAGCTGATCTCTCAATAGAAATGCTTCAGGCCAGGAGGGAATGGCAAGACATACTTAAAGTGATGAAAGAAAATAACCTACAGCCCAGATTACTGTACCCAGCAAGGATCTCATTCAAATATGAAGGAGAAATCAAAAGCTTTACAGACAAGCAAAAGCTGAGAGAGTTCAGCACCACCAAACCAGCTCTCCAACAAATGCCAAAGGATATTCTCTAGACAGGAAACACAAAAAGGGCATATAAACCGAAACCCAAAACAATAAAGTAAATGGCAACGGGATCATACTTATCGATAATTACCTTAAATGTAAATGGGTTGAATGCCCCAACCAAAAGGCAAAGACTGGCTGAATGGATACAAAAACAAGATCCCTATATATGCTGCCTACAAGAGACCCACCTCAAAACAAGGGGCACATACAGACTGAAAGTGAAGGGCTGGAAAAAGATATTTCAAGCAAATAGAGACCAAAAGAAAGCAGGAGTAGCAACACTCATCTCTGATAAAACAGACTTTAAAACAAAGGTTGTGAAAAGAGACAAAGAAGGCCGCTACATAATGATCAAAGGATCAATCCAAGAAGAAGATATAACAATTATAAATATATATGCACCCAACATAGGAGCACCGCAATATGTAGGACAAATGCTTACAAGTATGAAAGGGGAAATTAACAAAAACACAATAATAGTGGGAGACTTTAATACCCCAATCACACCTATGGACAGATCAACTAAACAGAAAATTAACAAAGAAACAAAAACTTTAAATGATACAATACAGCAGTTAGACCTAATTGATATCTATAGGACATTTCACCCCAAAACAATGAATTTCACCTTTTTCTCAAATGCTCACGGAACCTTCACCTGGATAGATCACATCCTGGGACATAAATCTAACATTGATAAATTCAAAAAAATCAAAATCATTCCAAGCATCTTTTGTGACCATAATACTTTAAGATTAGATCTCAATTACAGGAGAAAAACTATTAAAAATGCCAACATATGGAGACTGAACAACACGCTTCTGAATAACCAACAAATCACAGAAGAAATCAAAAAATAAATCAAAATATGCATAGAAACTAATGAAAATGAAAACACAACAACCCAAAACCTGTGGAACACTATAAAAGCAGTGCTAAGAGGAAAGTTCATAGCAATACAGGCATACCTCAAGAAACAAGAAAAAAGTCAAATAAATAACCTAACTCAACACCTAAAGCAACTAGAAAAGGAAGAAATGGAGAACCCCAGAGTTAGTAGAAGGAAAGAAATCTTAAAAATTAGGGCAGAAATAAATGCAGAAGAAAAGAGACCATAGCAAAAATCAACAAAGCCGAAAGCTGGTTCTTTGAAAGGATAAATAAAATTGACAAACCATTAGCCAGACTCATCAAGAAACAAAGGGAGAAAAATAAAATCAATAAAATTAGAAATGAAAATGGAGAGATCACAACAGACAACACAGAAATACAAAGGATCATAAGAGACTACTATCAACAATTATATGCCAAAAAAATGGACAACGTGGAAGAAATGGACAAATTCTTAGAAAAGTACAACTTTCCAAAACTAAACCAGGAAGAAATAGAAAATCTTAACAGACCCATCACAAGCACGGAAATTGAAACTGTAATCATAAATCTTCCAGCAAACAAAAGCCCAGGTCCAGACGGCTTCACAGCTGAATTCTACCAAAAATTTAGAGAAGAGCTAACACCTATCCTACTCAAACTCGTCCAGAAAATTGCAGAAGAAGGGAAACTTCCAAACTCATTCTATGAGGCCACCATCACCCTAGTACCAAAACCTGACAAAGATGACACAAAAAAAGAAAACTACAGGCCAATATCACTGATGAACATAGATGCAAAAATCCTTAACAAAATTCTAGCAATCAGAATCCAACAACACATTAAAAAGATCATACACTATGAAAAAGTGAGCTTTATCCCAGGGATGCAAGGATTCTTCAATATCTGCAAATCAATCAATGTAATTCACCACATTAACAAACTGAAAAATAAAAGCCATATGATTATCTCAATAGATGCAGAGAAGGCCTTTGACAAAATTCAACATCCATTTATGATAAAAACTCTCCAGAAAGCAGGAATAGAAGGAACATACCTCAACATAATAAAAGCTATATATGACAAACCCACAGCAAACACTATCCTCAATGGTGAAAAATTGAAAGCATTTCCCCTAAAGTCAGGAACAAGACAAGGGTGCCCATTTTCACCACTACTATTCAACATAGTTCTGGAAGTTTTGTCCACAGCAATCAGAGCAGAAAAAGAAATAAAAGGAATCCAAATTTGAAAAGAAGTAAAACTCACTGTTTGCAGATGACATGATCCTCTACATAGAAAACCCTAAAGACTCCACCAGAAAATTACTAGAGCTAATCAATGAATATAGTAAAGTCGCAGGATATAAAATCAACACACAGAAATCCCTTGCATTCCTATACACTAATAATGAGAAAGTAGAAAAGGAAATTAAGGAAACAATTCCATTCACCATGGCAACGAAAAGAATAAAATACTTAGGAATATATCTACCTAAAGAAACAAAAGACCTATATATAGAAAACTATAAAACACTGGTGAAAGAAATGAAAGAGGACACTAATAGATGCAGAAATATACCATGTTTATGGATCGGAAGAATCAATACAGTGAAAATGAGGATACTACCCAAAGCAATCTACAGATTCAATGCAATCCGTATCAAGCTACCAACGGTATTTTTCACAGAGCTAGAACAAATAATTTCACAGTTTGTATGGAAATACAAAAAACCTCGAATAGCCAAAGCAATCTTGAGAAAGAAGAATGGAAGTGGAGGAATCAACTTCCCTGACTTCAGGCTCTACTACAAAGCCACAGTCATCAAGACAGTATGGTACTGGCACAAAGACAGAAATATAGATCAATGGAACAAAATAGAAAGCCCAGAGATAAATCCACACACCTATTGACACCTTATCTTCGAAAAAGGAGGCAAGAATATACAATGGAGTAAAGACAATCTCTTTAACAAGTGGTGCTGGGAAAACTGGTCAACCACTTGTAAAAGAATGAAACTAGATCACTTTCTAACACCACACACAAAAATAAACTCAAAATGGATTAAAGATCTAAATGTAAGACCAGAAACTATAAAACTCCTAGAAGGAAACATAGGCAAAACACTGTCCGACATAAATCACAGCAGGATCCTCTATGATCCACCTCCCAGAATACTAGAAATAAAAGCAAAAATAAACAAATGGGATCTAATTAAAGTTAAAAGCTTCTGCACAACAAAGGAAACTATAAGTAAGGTGAAAAGACAGCCTTCTGAATGGGAGAAAATAATAGCAAATGAAGCAACTGACAAACAACTAATCTCAAAAATATACAAGCAACTTATGCAGCTCAATTCCAGAAAAATAAATGACCCAACCAAAAAAATAGGCCAAAGAACTAAATAGACATTTCTCCCAAGAAGACATACAGATGGCTAACAAACACATGAAAATATGCTCAACATCACTCATTCTCAGAGAAATGCAAATCAAGACCACAATGAGGTACCTTTACACAACAGTCAGAATGGCTGCTATCCAAAAGTCTACAAGCAATAAATGCTGGAGAGGGTGTGGAGAAAAGGGAACCCTCTTACACTGTTGGTGGGAATGCAAACTAGTACAGCCACTATGGAGAACAGTGTGGAGATTCCTTAAAAAATTGCAAATAGAACTGCCTTATGACCCAGCAATCCCACTGCTGGGCATACACACTGAGGAAACCAGAATTGAAAGAGACATGTGTACCCCAATGTTCACTGCAGCACTGTTTATAATAGCCAGGACATGGAAGCAACCTAGATGTCCATCAGCAGGTGAATGGATAAGAAAGCTCTGGTACATATACATAATGGTGTATTACTCAGCCATTAAAAAGAATACATTTGAATCAGTTTTAATGAGATGGATGAAACTGGAGCCGATTATACAGAGTGAAGTAAGCCAGAAAGAAAAACACCAATACGGTATACTAACACGTATATATGGAATTTAGAAAGATAGTAATGATAACACTTATGCAAGACAGCAAAAGAGACACAGATGTATAGAACAGATTTTTGGACTCTGAGGGAGAGGGAGAGGGTGGGATGATGTGGGAGAATGGCATTGAAACATGTATACTATCATGTAAGAAACGAATCGCCAGTCTATGTTCAATACAAGATACAGGATGCTTGGGGCTGATACACGGGGATGATCCAGAGAGATGAAATGGGGTGGGAGGTGGGAGGGGGTTCAGGATTCGGAACTCATGTACACCTGTGGCAGATTCATGTCAATGTATGGCAAAACCAATCCAGTATTGTAAAGTACAATAAAGCAAAAATAAAAATAAAATAAAGTAGATTCAGCTAACATTCACCTTCTCTTATACATATGATAAAAATTAAAGAAAGAAAATAAAATAAGAAAAAAAAAAAAGTTCTCCCTGAGATGAGAACTCATGGGATTTACTCTCTTAGGAGACTAACTGACTAAACTGCACAGTGTTCTGTTTGCAACAGACAGTTCTATTCTAAAACTGTGAGGTGTGGTCAGTTCCACCCCAAGACTATATGGATATGGCCACTCTGTATCCAAAATCACGTTGCTACTATCTGGCCCACTCAAGTCTCTCAAGCAACAATTACCTCCCAGTATCCAAAGGCAAAAGCTAGGTCTTCTCCTGAGATAAAGTTAGTTCTTTACTACACTTCATGACATATTTTTAAAATAGAAAACAAGCAAGCCAGCATTGTAAAGTAAAATAATGTAAAATTAAAAAAATAAAATAGAAATCAATAATAAAATTAAGCTAATATTTGTATCAATCTTTTGCTTTGTATTAGCTCATTCAATTCTCACATTAATGCAATAAAATAAATAATTTTTCTGTCATACAAATAAAATAAAGGTCAGTTCACTTGCTCAGTCATGTCTGACTCTTTGTGACCCCATGGACTACAGCACACCAGGCTTCCTAGTCCATCACCAACTTCTGGAGCCTGCTCAAACTCATATCTGAGTTGCTGATGCCATCCAACCATCTCATCCTCTGTCGTCCTCTTCTCCTCCCATCTTCAATCTTTCCCAGCATCAGGATCTCTTCCAATGAGTCAGTTCTTTGCACTAGGTGGCCAAAGCATTGGAGCTTCAGCATCAGTTCTTCCAATAAATATTCAGAACTGATTTCCTTTAGAATTGACTGGTTGGATCTCCTTGCAGTCCAAGGGACTCTCAAGATTCTTCTCCAATACCACAGTTCAAAAGCATCAATTCTTCAGCACTCAGCTTTCTTTATAGTCCAACTCTCACATCCATACATGACTGCTGGAAAAATCATAGCTTGACTAGATTTACCTTTGTTGGCAAAGGAATGTCTCTGCTTTTTAATATGCTGTCTAGGTTGATCACTGCTTTTCTGCCAAGGAGCAAGTTTCTTTTAATTTTATGGATGCAGTCACCATTGCAGTGATTTTGGAGCCCCCCAAAATAAAGTCTCTCACTGTTTCCATTGTTTCCCCGTCTATTTGACATGAAGTGATGGGACCAGATGCCATGATCTTAGTTTTCTGAATGTTGAACTTTAAGCCAACTTTTTTACTCTCTTCTTTCACTTTCATCAAGAGGCTCTTTAGTTCTTTGTTTTCTGCCATAAGGGTGGTGTCATCTGTATATCTGAGGTTACTGATACTTCTCCCAGCAATCTTGATTCTAGCTTGTGCTTCATCCAGCTTGGCATTTTACCTGATGCACTGTGCATACAAGTTAAATAAGCAGGGTAGCAATATACAGTCTTGATGTACTCCTTTCTCAACTTGGAATCAGTCTGTTGTTCCCTGTCCAGTTCTAACTGTTGCTTCTTGGCTTGCATACAGATTTCTCAGGATGCAGGTAAGGTGGTTTGGTATTCCCATCTCTTTAAGAATTTTCCACAGTTTGTTGTGATGTATACAGTCAGAGTCTTTGGCGTAGTCAATAAAGTAGAAGTAGATGTGTTTTCTGGAACGCTTTTGCTTTTTTAATGATCCAATGGATGTTGGCAATTTGATCTCTGGTTCTTCTCCTTTTTCTAAATCCAGCTTGAACATCTGGAAGTTCATGGTTTATGTACTGTTGAAGCCTGGCTTGGAGAATTTTGAGCATTACATTGCTGGTATGTGAGATGAGTGCAATTGTGCAGTAGTTTGCACATTCTTTGGCATTGCCTTTCTTTGGGACTAGAATGAAACTGACCTGGGTTAAATAATTGTCCACAGTCCTGTAGCTTGTCATTGTTTCGTTGCTAAGTCGTGTCTGACTCTGTGATCCCGTGGACTGTAGCCTTCCAGGCTCCTCTGTCCATGGGATTTTCCAGGCAAGAATACTGGAATGGGTTACCATTACTTTCTCCAGGGGATCTTCCTGACTCAGGGATCGAACCTGCATCTCTTGCACTGGCAGGCAGATTCATTGCCACTGAGCTACCAGGGAAACCTGTTCTGTAGTAAGCAAATGCTAAAATGGTATTTAAAGTCCATCCTATCAGTCTCCAAAACTAGTTGGTTCCTTTCTTTATTACCCAACCTATGGCAACAAATAGTTTTAGGGATTCAGGTGTGCTAAGGTGGCTTCTTGTTTCATTTTGTAGATGTGAAAGAGTCACTTAACCCCACATTAATACTAGTATCACTCCCCCCTCTCTCCCTGTAACTCCAGCTTCAAATTTCTTTGGAAGAGATTAGCTACAGAACTTGTGAGTGAAAGCTTAAGAGGTAATCAGGAATTTTTTTAATTTTAATTGTCTTTACCCAAACAGCGAAAATCTCTCGTGTTAGCACTCTTCTAAAATAATGTTTACAAAAATGCAAATATAAAAAACTTACAGGTGAAATCTCATTTATTATTCTAGGTGATACATTAATAAAAATATTAGATGTCTGTTGTTATTGTCATAGATCCATGGAAGCCAATCCATAGAGTAGGTGGATAAAGAATCATTGTTACCAGTTGATATGTTCAAAGGAGAAATGTAAACATTAACAATCTCAACTATTACTCACTTTGATTACCCCATGATATGAAGAATCTTATCAAGTGTAAAGATGATGGAGTAGAAGGACGTGTTGTCATCTTCTCTTGACTGCAACTCGCTACTGAACAACCATTGACAGGAGAATGTTGGATTCCACAAAATAAGATACCCTGCATCCAAGAAATGACAAGCCCCAACAAGATGGCAGGAGGGGCAAAACCGCATTTAGAATCAAACCTCATGCCCACCAGAGATGCTCAGAGGGGGCAAACAAAACCTTGGGCACTCCAGGGCCCAGGGACCCCATAAGAGGTCCAGACCTGTCTTTGAGTGTTTGAGTGTCTCCTGCAGAGGCACGAGTCAGCAGTGGCCTGCCGCAGGGACAGGGGCCCTGGCTCCAACAGACCTGGGAGGCGCAGCGTGTGGCCTAAGTCCTCTTGGAGGAGGTCGCCATGAGCCTCACCACAGAGCCACGAAGCTGACGCCCACAAACTGTAGAGCCATCTGCCGATCCCTAACCTGGGGACCTGGCAAAGGTACTGAGAACCCCAAGGAATTTGACTTTGAGGGCCAGTGGGTTTAACTACAGAACTTCCTCAGGACTGGGGAAAAAGACTCTGGGAGAGCACAGACAAAACATGGTGTGTACCAGGGCCCAGGAGAAAAGAGCAGTGACCTCACAAGAGACTGGGCCAGACTTGCCTGTGAGTGTCCAAGAGTCTCCAGCAGAGGTGTGCATTGACAGTGGCCTGTTGCAGGGTCAGAGGAATTGAATATAATAGTCCTGGGAGCTGCAGCATGCTGGCATAAGTCCTAGGAAAGGGGGTCATCATTACCCCTACCATAGTTTGGCCTGAGGCCAAAGGGGGCTAACATAGCCCCACCTAACAGTGGAAAATTGAATTAAAGATTTACTGAGCATGGCAAGTACCAACCAGTCCATTTTAAAGGAGATCAGCCCTGGGTGTTCTTTGGAAGGAATGATGCTAAAGCTGAAACTCCAGTACTTTGGCCACCTCCTGCGAAGAGCTGACTCATTGGAAAAGACTCTGATGCTGGGAGAGATTGGGGGCAGGAGGAGAAGGGGACGACAGAGGATGAGATGGCTGGATGGCATCATTGACTCGATGGATGTGAGTTTGAGTGAACTCCGGGAGATGGTGATGGATAGGGAGGCCTGGTGTGCTGCAATTCATGGGATCGCAAAGAGTCAGACAGGACTGAGCGACTGAACTGAACTGAACATGGCCCCGCCCATCAGAGCGAGATTCAGTTTGCCCTACAGACAGGACCTCCAATAAGGAATCTTCCACAATCCTCCTATCCTTCTTCATCAGAGGCCTGGCAGAATGAAAACTACAATCACAGGAAACTAATCAAACTGATCACATGGACCACAGCCTAATTCAATGAAACTATGAGCCATGCCATGTAGGGCCACCCAAGATGGATAGGTCATGGTGGAGTGAAGTAAAGTGAAGTAGCTCAGTCGTGTCTGACTCTTTGCAGCCCCATGGACTGTAGCCTACCAGGCTCCTCCCTCCATGGGATTCTACAGGCAAGAATACTGGAGTGGGTTGCCATTTCCTTCTCCAGGGGATCTTCCCGACCCAGGGATCAAACCCAGGTCTCCCCCATTGCAGGCAGACACTTTAAACTCTGAGCCACCAGGGAAGCCCCTACATGGTGGAGAGTTCCAACTAAATGTGGCCCACTGTAGAAAGGAATGGCAAACTACTTCAGTATGCTTGCCTTGAAAACCCCATAAACAGTATGAAAAGGCAAAAAGATATGACACTGAAAGATGAACTCCCCAGCTCGGTAGGTGCGTGCCCAGTATGCTACTGGAGAAGACTGGAGAAAGAGCACCAGAAGGAATGAAGAGGCTGAGTCAAGCAGAAACAATGCCCAGTTGTGGATGTGTCTGGTGGTGAAAGTAAAGTCTGATGCTGTAAAGAACTATATTTCATAGGAACAAAGAATGTTAGGTCCATGAATTAAGGTAAATTGGAAGTGGTCAAACAGGAGATGGCAAGAGTGAATACTGATGTTTTAGAATTAGTGAACTAAAATAGACCAGAATGGGCGAATTTAATTTGGATGACCATTATATCTACTACTGAGGGCAAGAATCCCTCAGAAGAAATGGAGTAGCTATCACAATCAACAAGTCAAACATGCAGTCCTTGGATGCAATCTCAAAAATAACAGAATGATCTCTGTTCATTTCCAAGGCAAACCATTCAATATCACAGTAAATCAAGTCAATGCCCCAACTACTAATGCCAAAGAAGCTGAAGTTGAACAGTTGTATGATGACCTATAAGACCTTCTAGAAATAACACCCAAAGTACGTCCTTTTCATCATAGATGACTGGAATGCAAAAGTAGGAAGTCAAGAAACACCTGGAGTAACAGGCAAATTTGGCCTTGGAGTACAGAATGAAGCAGGGCAAAAGCTAACAGAGTTTTGCCAAGAGAACACACAGGTCATAGCACACACCCTCTTTCAACAACACAAGAGAAGACTGTACACATGGACATCACCAGATGGTCAACACCAAAATCAGATTGATAATATTCTTTGCAGCCAAAGATGGAGAAGCTCTATACAGTCAGCAAAAAAAAAAAAAAAAGACCAGGAGCTGACTGTGGCTTAGATCATGAACTCCTTATAGCCAAATTCAGACTTAAATTGAAGAAAGTGGGGAAAACCACTAGACCATTCAGGTATGATCTAAATCAAATCACTTATGATTATACAGTGGAAGTGAGAAATAGATTCAAGGGATTTAGATCTCATAGACAGAGTGTCTAAAGAACTGTTGACAGACGTTGGTAATATTGTACAGTTCAGTTCAGTTGCTCAATCATGTCCGACTCTTTGTAACCCCATGGACTGCAGCACGCCAGGCTTCCCTGTCCTTTACCAACTCCCAGAACTTGCTCAAATCCATGTCCATTCAGTCAGTGATGGATCCAACCATCCATCTCATCCTCTGTCATCCCCTCTCCACCCGCATTCAATTGTTCCCAGCAATAAGGTCTTTTCTAATAAATCAGTTCTTTGTATTAGGTGGCCAAAGTATTGGAGCTTCAGCTCAGCATCAGTCCTTCCAATGAATATTCTGGACTGACTTCCTTTAGAATTGACTGATTGGATATCCTTGCAGTCCAAGGGACTCTCAAGAGTCTTCTTCAACACCACAGTTCAAAAGCATCATGGTACTCATATTTCTTTATGATCCAACTCTCCATCCATACATGACTACTAGGAAAACCATAGCTTTAACTAGACCGACCTTTGTTGCCAAAGTAATGTCTCTGCTTTTTAATATGCTGTCTAGGTTGTACTCACCATCCACAGTGATTTTTGAGTTCAAGAAAAAAAGATAGTCATTATTTCCATTTTTTCCCCATCTATTTTCCATGGTGTGATTAGACCAAATGCCATGATCTTAGTTTTTTGAATGTTGAGTTTAAAGCCAGTTTGTTTGTTTTTTTTAAACTCTCTTCTTTCACTTTCATCAAGAGGCTCTTCAGTTCCTCTTTGCTTTCTGCCATAATGGTGGTGTCAACTGCATATCTGAGGTTATTGATATTTCTCCTGGCAATCTTCATTCCAGCTCGTGCTACACCCAACCTGGCATTTCACATGATGCATATAAGTTAAATAAGCAGGGTGATAATATACAGCCTTGAAGTACTCCTTTCCCAATTTGGGAACAGTCTGTTGTTCCATGTCCAGTTCTAACTATTGCTTCTTGACCTGCATACAAATTTATCAGGAGGCAGGTAAGATGGTTTGGTATTCCCATCTCTTTAAGAATTTTCTACAGTTTGTTGTGCTCCACACAGCCGAAGGATTTGGCATAGCCAATAAAGCAGAAGTAGATGTTTTTCTGGAACATTCTTGCTATTTTTATCATCCAGTGGATGTTGGCAATTTGATCTCTGATTCCTTTGCCTTTTCTAAAACCAGCTTGAACATCTGGATGTTCTCATTTTGTGTACTGTTGAAGCCTGGCTTGGAGAATTTTGAGCATTACTTTGCTAGCGTGGGAGATGAGTGCAATTGTGCAGTAGTCTGAACATTCTTTGGCATTGCCTTCCTTTGGGATTGGAATGAAAACTGACATTTTCCAGTCCTGTGGCTACTGCTGAGTTCTCCAAATTTGCTGGCATATTGTACAGGAGGTGGTAATCAAAGCCATTTCCAAGAAAAAGAAATGCAAAAGGCAAAATGGTTCTCTGTGAGGCCTTACAAATAGCTTAGAAAAGAAGAGAATTGGAAGGCAAAGGAGAAAAGGAGAGATATACCTATCTTAATACAGAGTTCTAAAGAATAAAAGGAGGAAATAAGAAAGCTTTCCTAAGTGAACAATGCAAAGAAATAGAGAGAAACAATAGAATGGGAAAGATTAGAGATCTCTTCAAGAAAATTAGAGACCAAGGGGACATTACATGCAAAGATGGGCATAATAAAGGCAGAGATATAAAGAAGACGTGGTAAGAATACATGAAAAACTATACAAAAAAGATCTTAATGACCCAGATAACTGTGATGGTATGATCACTCACCTAGATCCAGACATCATGGAGTGTGAAGTCAAGAGGGCCCTTAGGAAACATGACTACAAACAAAGCTAATGGAGGTGATGGATTTCCACCTGTACTATTTCAAATTCTAAAAGATGAAGCTGTGAAAGTGCTGTACTCAGTATGCCAGCAAATTTGGAAAACTCAGCAGTGGCCACAGGACTGGAAAAGGTCAGTTTTCATTCCTGTCACAAAGAAAGGCAATGCCAAGAATGCTCAAACTACCTCATGGTTGTACTCATCTCAAACACCAGCAAAATTCTCCAAGCTAAGCTTCAATAGTACATGAAATGAGGACTTTCAGATGGTCAAGCTGGATTTCAAAGAGGCAGAGGAAGTAGAGATCAAATTGCCAACATCCGTTGGATCATAGAAAAAGCAATAGAATTCCGGAAAAAACATCTACTTCTGCTTCACTGACTACACTAAAGCCTTTGACTTGTGTGGATGATAACAAACTGGAAAATTCTTAAGGATATGTGAACACCAGACCACCGCACCTGCCTCCTGAGAAACCTTTGTGACTGTCAAGAAACAATAGTTAGAACTGGACATGGAACAATAGACTGGTTCAATATTGGGAAAGGAATACATCAAGACTATATATTATTACCCTGCTTATTTAACTTATATGCAGAGTATATCATGTGAAATGCTGTGCTGGATGAAGCACAAGCTGAAATTAAGATTGCTTGGAGAAATATCAATAACCTCAGATGTGCAGATGACATCACACTTATGACAAAATGAGTATAGGAACTAAAGAGCCTCTTGATGAAAGTGAAAGATGAGAGTGAAAAGGCTGGCTTAAAATTCAACATTCAAAAAACTAAGATCATGGCATCCCGTCCCATCACTTCATGGCAAATGGATGGGTAAACAATGGAAACAGTGAGAGACTGTATTCTTTTGGGCTCCAAAATCACAGCAGTTGGTGACTGCAGCCATGAAATTATAAGAGGCCTGCTTCCAAGGAGCAGGCCTCTTATGACAAACCTAAACAGCATATTAAAAAGCAGAGATATTACTTTGCCAACAAAGGTCCATATAGTCAAAGCTATAGTTTTTCCAGTAGTTATGTATGGATGTGAGAGTTGGACCATAAAGAAAGTTGAGCACCAAAAAATTGATGCTTTTGAACTGTGGTGTTGGAGAAGACTCGAGAGTCCCTTGGACAGCAAGGAGATACAACCAGTCAATCCTAAAGATCAGTCTTAAATATTCATTGGAAGGACTGATGCTGAAGCTGAAGCTCCAATATTTTGGCCACCTGATGAGAAGAGCTGACTCATTAGAAAATATCCTGACACTGGGAAGGATTGAAGGCAGGAAGAGAAGGGGATGACAGAGAATGAGATGGTTGGATGGCATCACCAATTCAATGGATATGAGTTTGGTCAGGCTTTGGGAGATGGTGAATTTCTGGGAAGCCTGGCATACTGCAGTCCATGGGGTTGCAAATTTTTGGACATGACTAGCTACCGAACAATTTCAAATGAAGTACATGCATCAAGTAACTTGTTTCAAGGAATACTATTTAGAAATTCTTGACAGTGTCAATTTATAGTCAGGTTAGTAAGAAGTCTGGGCTCCCCAAGGAAGAGAAAGGGGTCTGGGGCTCTCAAGGAGGATATAGAAGTCTGGAATTCTCAAGGAGGAAAGGACAAATTTTTTTTCCCCTACATTCCTTAGTAAGGATTATATAACAATAATGTATCCTGCTTGAGGACATGTTTCTCCTTCCTGAAAACCTGATTAATCCTATTATCTTAAAATGTATATTGAGGGAGTGGGTCTAGTAAGATCTTTACAACCTTGAGACATTATTTTGATTTACTGTAATAACCAATTAAAAATGTATATAACTCCCTTACTAGCACTAGCAAGGGGGGCACTCTCTGTCCCCTTTCTGATGTTTGTGTCAGAAGCTTTCTCTGTGCATTTTCATACTTTAATAAAACTCCGCTACACAAAAGCTCTTGAGTGATCAGGCCTGGTCCCTGGCCCAGAAGCTAAATCTTATTTGGAGATCAAGAATCCAACATGGTTCACTGTAAGCTATCATTCTCATAATATTAGTTTTTGTCTCACAATTTAAGAATATCCTCACAAGCTGTCCAGGTCTTCCCAGGTGGCTCAGTGGTAAAGAATCTGCCTAACAATGCAGGAGAAACAGGTGCCTGGGTTTGATCCCTTGGTCAGGAAGATCCCCTGGAGAAGGAAATGGCAACCCACTCCAATATTCTTGCCTAGAAAATCTCATGGACAGAGGAGCCTGGTGGCTACAGTCCAAGAGGTCTCAAAGAGTCAGACATGACTTAGCTACTGGGAATGCATACACGCAAAATGCTGTCTACATGTACAGAGAAATTTAAAATGAAAGTTTCTGGTATAATATACATTTAAATGAATTTAATTCATGATAGTTTGATGAACACATATTCACACCAATATACACAGTACTCAAATCCTGATATGTGATCCTATATGAAATCAAGAATTTTTCATTTCCTATCTGAGTAAACACCAATTTGCATTTATGATTAAAGGTTACGGGAATATTTAACATCAAGCTGGCTTTCTGCTTCCACTCATCACTTCCTCCCATTTACCTACAGCCAGGTAAGAACTAAAAGTTAACTCTATTTATGGAAGTATATCTGCAATTAAAAAAAAAAAACACAATTGAAAGTCAAATATAAATGCATTTGACTGTTATCTTTACCTGAGTCTTTCCAGCCCTACCAGCCTGTCTAAATGAGGGTGACACTAGGCAACCTCCCAACTATGATCATGACAGGCTTATTGAAAGCCAGCATCCAAAGCCATAATGATACAGAAGTAGATGCCAAATCAAGGAGTACCATGTTTCTGGCAGCTAAAGGAATTCTCTCTCTATTCTGTTAGATAATCAAATACCCTAGTTAATCAAACTCAGTTTCATTAGACTTATCCTTGTCTATACTTTTTAAATTCAGGGCTGAAAATCATATATGTAATGCACAGTGTAGTCTCACTTCAAGTTGATAGAACAGGAAGTCTTAGTTTAACCTCAGCTATTAGCAATTGGAAACCTATCTCAGGATGGTGGAGGGTGGCAGTGAGGCTGCAAAGGAAATGCATTTACCATATAACATCTTGTTCAGAAACCCAACCAAAGAAAGCAAATTCTTACTTTTCAAATTCAAAGCTTTTCTTCTTTGACCATTTCACTCACTCTTATTAACAGTCACTATTTAACCATGTTTTTTAATGCTTGATCCAAGAAAGAAATTGCTTCAACTACAAATTCCTCCCCCCTACTCCAAAACAAGGTGGAGAAAAATTGGAAAAGCTGAATGTCTCTACAAAAAAAAAAACAAAACAATGCTACTTCGGTAGCAACATATGGCCCACAAGTTAAACTCCAGACATGAAAGAGAGACACGAAAAACTCCAGGAAACAAGTAAGAAAGAGTAGGGGGTGGGGGGAAACTTAAAGCAAATAAACTGAAAAAAGTAGATTATGTTTCTTGGTTCTTTCATGGGGGCACTATTGAATTGAATGAGTTGACACAAACATTCAATTAATTTAAAATGTTTTTTAAATAAAACACACTGGGTGGTTTCTGAAAGAAATGGAAAGGCCAAGTAAAAAAATTATCTGGGTCTGTGTCAAAATTCTCTAGAGCCTATGGTTTCTCTCTCATGAAGGAAATTACTCCATTTTTCAAAACTGAAAACATGTCAGTCAACCGATTGAAAAACGCAGGAGCATATTTTTTTTCATTTTGTATTTTAAAGTTGATATTCTTTTCTTAAAGTGACACATTAGGCTGTGATGAGGAACGCTGAGATTGTTCCTGTAATACAATCACAACCTATAGCAATGTTTATTCTTCTTCTAAAATCTGAGTCCTTCTTTTAATAAACATAAAAATCTCCTGCTCATGCTGAAGGGAGCACTAACTGCTGCTGTAACAGATCAAATCTCAAATCTCAACGGTTTCATACAGACACGCTTGCTTCCTATATTGTTAGCAGGCTAATGTTAAAATCCAATTGTGCATGTGGGAGGCAGGAGGCTTCCCCAGTGGTATGGCTCTCCTCAGAGACACAGAAGCTTCCCCTGGTTCACTTGGTCTCCTTCAACAAAGAGGTCCAAGGATGCCTTCAGGATAAGCTTCATCCCAGCAAGCAAGGAGAGGAAAAGAGCATGGAGGAGCAAGCTGGCAGGTTGTCACAACCAGATGCAAAAGGGGCATGAGTCATTTCCATCCACATTTCATTGGCCAGGACACTGTCACACATTGTCATCGAAAATAACATATGACATGCAACACAGTCTAGTTGGAGGCCAAGGAAAGGAAACGGGCTCGGTGAGCACATGATTAGGCTTTGCCATACTCCCCAAGAAAATCCTAATAAATTCTCCAAGAAAGTATACCCTATAAGGCCCATGTATTAATGCCCCTTTGGGAGTACAGAGTTTCAGTTTTGCAAGATGTGAGAATTCTAGAAATTTGCCTCACCACAATGTAACTGTACTTCACACTACAAAGCTGTACACTTAACAATGGTAAAGACAGTAAGATTCATGTATATGTATTTAAAAAAAATAATTAAAAAAAACTTTTTTAAATGGTCAAAATTATTTTTTTTAAAAAGCTCGTGGTTTAGAGTATATCTTTGGCATATCCCTACCAGGCAAGAAATAGGTGTTTTTCTGGAACACTCTTGCTTTTTCCATGATCCAGCAGATGTTGGCAATTTGATCTCTGGTTACTCTGCCTTTTCAAAAACCAGCTTGAACATCTGGAAGTTCACGGTTCACATACTGCTGAAGCCTGGCTTGGAGAATTTTGAGCATTACTTTACTAGCATGTGAGATGAGTGCAATTGTGTGGTAGTTTGAGCATTCTTTGGCATTGCCTTTCTTTGGGATTGGAATGAAAACTGACC